>NC_090926.1:697997808-698300839 GCF_040938575.1 Ambystoma mexicanum | reverse complement strand
CCAATACAAGCTGGCGTTTACCTTTGGGGGCCAGCAGTACACATGGACCGGACTCCCTTCGGATACCTCAACTCCGGCAATGATTTCAACATTTTTCTACATAAGGCCATGCCCGACCTGGGTGAGAGCGGTAACCTGACTTATGTAGATGATGTTCTCATCAAAAGCTCAACTGTGGAGGAACACATAGTGGAGATCCGTTATGTTCTGACACAGTTGAGGGCCGCCAGAGCAAAATTTTCCTTTCAGAAGGCACAGTGGTGTAGAACCTGTGTTAATTTCTTGGGGCATGAGATTATTCCTCAGGGTCTATGTTCCCAGGAAAAGAAAGTGGAAGCCCGCCAGAAACTAAAAGACCCCACAACTCTGCGGGAACTAAGGAGCCTCCTTGGACTGACTAATTACAGCAGTAAGTTCATTTAGGGCTACGCAGAGATCACTAGACCCCTGATTCATCTTTTGAAGGGGGATGGGGTCCAGAACAAGTCGAGGCAGTAAGACAACTCAAAAAGAAGCCTCTCACAAGCGCCTTGCCTAGCTTACCCTATCAGAAACAAGGAGTTCTTCTTGGAGACAGGGTTCACTAATACATGCTTGACTGCAGTGTTATACCAAAAGCATGACAAGGTCAATAAAGTAATTTCCTTTGCGAGTAAAACTTTATCCTCTGTGGAGGAAAAATTCAACAATTGTGAGAAGGCACTCCTGGCGAAGGTGTGGGCATTGAAGAATTACCGCCCGTTTATCCAGGGGGAACACATCATAGTGGAGACTCCACACCAGCCTCTGCAATATCTCCAAAGTGACAGAATCCAGGCCAGAAATGTGAGTAATTCCCAAATGACTTCCTGGATTCTGTTAATGCAAGGCTTTCCTGTGGAGGTCAGATATGGCCAAAACAAGAAGAGTACCCTCGCGCAAGGTCTGGCTGACTTGAATGATTGTGCCAGAGAAAACTGTCTCGAGGACGAAAGTCTAAAAATCAAGGACAACATGGAGGCATACTGTTCCGCTCACCTGGTTTCCACAAGGGCGTCGATCGGACCCGGACAGCTGCGGTCTCCACCAAAGTGATGCGCAGTGCAGAGATGACAGTCTGGACTGGCCCGCCTAATCTTGTCTGCTGGACTCGTATAAGTATTCTCCTGCAAGTGGAGAAAGGGATTTAGCCACCCGTGGACTTTAGTGATGGCCCCCCAACTGTTCTCGTTCTCCCCACTAATCACCTCTGATATCCCCTCTTGGTAACCTCACCTTATGTTTTTAAATGATGAGTTCTCCATCCTGCATGGCATGCAGGGGCGCGTAGATACCAGTTACTTCACTGGTTTGAAGGTCCTGGAGGAGTGCCGGAGGAATATTGACTCCAGTGTCTATAAAGTTCAAAGAGTTCAATATGTCCAATGTTCACTCTTGTTCCATTCCATCGTAAGGTTGCAGCTGGATCCAAAAGAATATTGCCTGGAGGCAGCTGATGGCGTTCAGGTAAGAGTCTGTATTACCAAACACTGTCCGGTAAAAGTTGCATGAGTTTAAGTCGCTGATTTCTCTCCCTTTATAGGTGCAGCAAAGGAAGATGCTGCGAATTAAAGGATAATATCTCCGGTGGTAAAGCAGGTAAGCCTATGGTGGCAAGAGTCTTTGTCTTTGTCGGTTTTCTCGGCTCACCTTGTTATTCCTTTTGCTTTCCCCCCAGATGCTAGGTTTCAACGAAGAAAATGATGGAGGCAGCGCCGAGTCGAAAGATGCAGTGGATTGGTGAGTATAACGTGGCGTTGCAGCTGGCAAAGCGACGCGTGCTGAAATAATGTCATTTCCAGGCTCGGAGCTTTGCTGGGTCCGGAATCAGGTAAGGAATCAAATAATGTCCATGATCTAACCTCTTCTCCTTTCTTTTCCTTTTGTCTAGGAGCTCCGGATTCGAGGCAGGCGTGGCAGAAGACTGGATGCTGACTTGCAGACACGGTGAGCGTTACACTGCTGGATGCCGAATAACACGAAGCATGGGCTGCTGTTCGGGCGTGGTTTAAATAGCCTGCAAAGTAGTCCCAGGTAAGAAGTTCCCCAGAACCACACCCGTGTGAAAAATAGTCCCTGTAATAAAATAGTTCCATTCAGGCCTCATGTTGGCTTGGAGTCATTTGCAGCATGGTCTGCATAAGGTAAGTAAAGTCTATGAGCCTGGCGCCTATGGCGCCAGGACTGATTTCTATGATGAGCCTGGCGCCTAAGGCGCCAGGACTGAATCCATCACCCCCCAGCCGGGGCTGTTGGGGTTTTAATAAGTATCTGGATGCCTGCTCCCGGGGCTGATGGACTCGATCCGGATGCCGGGGGGTAGGTATCAGGACACATACCACAATTCCCCACACAAAGTCTTTAAAGAAGACAAGTGTGAGGGAATGCCCACTGTCTATGTGGATGGATGCTCTTACCATGTTGACAACAACGGGGAGAAAGAACTTGTGGCCGGTGTAGGGAATGCATTGGTGAATGAGTCCCCAGAACCCTGCACTGGGTACAAGATTGGTCCCCAAAGTAGTCAAGTGGCAGAGTTGATGGCTGTGCATCAAGCCATCCTCACTGCTGTCCAACATCAACTCCACAAACTGGTCATAATCACATATTCGGATTATGTATGGAACGGGTTCGTGGAGCACCTGGTTAATTGGAAAACCAGAGGCATGCTATGTGCTAACTACAAACCCTTGAAACATGGGAAGTTAATTCAAAATATTGATGATCTGGTCACCTCGAATGAGATGACCATCTACTGGATAAAGATCAAGGGTCATTCCAAAGTAGAGGGACCAGACAAAACTGGAAATGACTTAGCTGATCAGCTGGCCAAAACCAGAGCCATCCAAGGGGATCTAATAGAGATTGAGTCCCTGTTGGGGGAAATCCAGGTCACTGACATCACTAGGTCCCAGACAAATACTCACAATGATCTTTCAACTGCACAATGGAGTAAGGAGACCCCTGATGCTGATTTGATTATGGCTCAGAAGGGGGATCCAATAATTGTAAGTTTTATCAACACATTGAAGACCCTGAGAACTTCCCCTGATGGATACCGATTACATTGGGAAAGAGGACCTCAGAGTGTTGATGAAATGTCCAAAAATGTTCCGAATCCAAGACGGTTTGTTGGTGAGGAAATCCCTAGCTGGCCATGATCAGTGGGTGGTTCCTACCTCTTTCCAAAGCCTGATGTTAAGTCACGCCCATGATGCAGCCACAGCCGGTCATAGGAAGTTTCATACAACACTTGAAATCTTAAGAGAGGTTGCATACTGGCCACACATGGGGCAGGACCTCGACCAATACTTGAAGGGGTGTCTTGTGTGCGCACAATTTCAGCCAACATCCCTCACACACCGTGCACCTCTCCAAAGAGGGGGATGGCACTGCCATGGTCAGATTTGCAAGTAGATTTCACTGGGCCTTTGATTCGCTCCTCTAGGGGGAATAAGTACATGTGGACCGTGACATGCTTATTTACTAAATGGGTGGAATGTCTCCCGGCCCCAAACTGCAAGGCAGAAACAGCAGCTGCCCTGATGATCAACCACATCTTTTCGCATTTTGGACTACCCAGAGGATTGAGTCAGACAGAGGTAGCCATTTCACCTGCGAAGTAATGACAAAGATGTGGGAAGGTACATATTGCTTAGCGGCTAGCCTCTAGTGGTTCAGTAGAACGTTACAACAAAACCATTGTGAGCATATTAAAAAAATGTGTTGCAGATTCTGGTCCAAGTTGGGATATCCAATTACCTCTTGTCCTAATGGCCATCAGATCTACCCCGTCATCTGCAATTAAAATGTCACCGTTTCAACTCATGACTGGATGCAGGATGGTGCTTCCCCAGCATCTGCTTTACAGGACCCAAGAGGAGACATTGATCAATGCCTCCACAACTCATGAGTATGTTGAAAATTTAAGAAAACACCTTCAACATGCTTTTGCCTATGCTCAGTGAAATCTAGAAAGATCATCCGACGGCATGAAGACCCACTATGACTTGAAGACTACTAGAAAAGAATACAATGTCGGAGACTGGGTTTATCTATACAATTTCCAAAGGAACCAGGCCAAACAGCAGAAATTTCTGCCTACCTGGAAGGAATCTTTTGAAATTGTAGACAAGATCTCACCAGTCGCCTACAAAATCCACATCCCCAAAGGCAGTTTGGCAGAAGGGGAGGATAAGTGGGTCCATATTAATCAGCTAAATTGTTGCCATCATAGGCACACTCTGCAGCAACTAGAGGAGTCCTCTGGAACCCCAGAGGGGGCCACTCCAGATCCATAAAATATCAACCCTAAAATATTCCACATATAGTCTATAAAATACAATAATAAAAATGAAAATGTCTCCTGATTTATAAAATGTATATGTCCGCCCCACTACATTAATAGTGGTGGAGAAATGTCTACAAATATGTTTTTGCTTTGTCATCCTAGGAGAAAGAGAGAGAGAAAAACCATGGAGACTGACCAAGGAGGACGACCCGGGGACCGGGAGCAAAGATCTGAGGGGCCTGGGGTATCGCTCAATACTCCCATCAGGACTAGCGAGGAGAACCAAGCGATCCACCCCTGATGGAGGAAAAGAGGCTGAACTTTGCCATTAGTGGTATCCGGAGAGATGAGGCTGACATCCCAGTCTTGCGAATTTCCATTGATGGAAGCTCAACGACCATCGCAAGAGGGGGGCTTGTGGGATGTATCAACCCACTCATCGAAGCCCTGCAACATCACTGTGCATTGCTGGCAGCAGAAACATCATAATGGCCACTGGAAAGTATGCTGCTAGCTAGAAATCACCAGAAATTGTGCAGTGAAAACCTGAAAAATAGGCCACCATCTACTTTTGCCTATGTCAGTAGTGAGCACAGGAGATCATTTCCAAAAACCACCATTGGGCTACCCACAAAGTAGCCTGAAACCACTTGGAAATAGCAATGCTGATTTAAAAAGAAACACAGAGCTCTTTGAAAATCTGTTTGCTTGATTGTCAAAAATTGCTAAAATCATGGCTTACAAATCACCTAAAAGTCCAACCTCTTGGTTGGGTGTTCCACATCATTTACTGCAAGAATCCACATCAATACAATGTCAGCAAGAATCATATGTTCTCAGAACAAAATCCTATTTTAAAGATACATGATGGAAAGACAGCTGTCAAAATGGGTGTAATACCGTTGCTCACCTCTACCAGAAAGCCAGCGTTTTAAAACCATTTGTCTAAAGTTGAACAATTGAACCCAAACTATGCCAAAAGAATATAATTCCATCAGAATGCCATATAGAGTGCCACACAGTGAGCTCATGTTGAAAAAGACTTGATTTAAAGATATGTTGCTTATTTTAAGTTTATAAATGTTATTTTATTTTCACAAGGAACTATGTTACAATTGATCAGAAAGTAACGTGATGCAGTTAAAACTCCAAAGGCTTGCTTCCCCTGAGAACCCTTCACACCTTTTCCCTGGACAAAGGAAGCTTCCCCTGCCCTTGGCCAAGAGATTGACAGGCTGGTGTAGACAGGAACTAGCAGAGGCACCCTGGCCTGTTGCTCTCAGTCAAGACAATGGATTATTTGGGATGAATAGGAATATGCTAAATTCGTGTGTAACTGTCAACAAAGTGTGACCCTCTGAGTCAGCCCAGCTCTAGAAGGCGGACCAGACTGAGATGTGAATTGAATTTAAAGCAAATTTATGTTTTATAAAAATGCTTATAACAAATTGTACCAAGCTGACAAAAATGGGAAACTTTTAGGTTCTTAAAATGAAAAATTCCCTTACGATTTAAGACTAAGCTGGATGCTGTGTGATGTTCTGAGTTTAAACCCCGGAATTTATGCTGTGTTGCTGCTTGAACCACATGTATGGATACAACGTCGTAAACTGCATCCTAAGCAACTACACATTTGGGGACTTTAATGTATATGTGTAATCTGCGAGAACCATGTCACGCATGTATCATAAGTAAACGCCTTCTGTAACAGCGCCTCGATGCCCCCAGGCTGCCTGTGCCCTTTATAAATGCAAATAAATAAAAAAAATAAGAAATTACAGTAATATGCCCAGAGAGGATATGAATGCATGTCTAAAAATGGGGGCAGAAATAATATTGGGAAACCCACCAAAAGCGCAAAAAGTGGTAATTTCTAAACGAAAGCTCCTAGGAAGATAAGAAATGTGCCTTAGGCAATCTGTCATGCAATTTAGGCAGCATTAACAAGTGGTGTATATTGTAAATATGTGTTTTATGAAAAATCAATATGCTGTACAGACAAAAAGGGGAGTATTTTCACCTAAGCCATAAACATGACACCGGTTGACATGCTGATCCTTTCTCCAGTCAGGGGACAGGAAATCCTCTGACTAATCAAATCCTTAGAGGGTTGGGCATAGAGAATCAGCCTCCCCACCCACTTTGAAAAAACATAAATAGAGACTGCTTAGGACAGATAGGACACAGACGCTTTTCCACTACTCAACTATTCTTGGCGAAGCACCCTGCAGGAAGAATCCAGACTCCAGATAGATCCAGAGACCAGACTCTAGAATCAAACTCTATAACTTTGAAGCAGAGAGGCCTAATTCACAAGCTGAAACCTTCTCAGCAGGCCTGCAGAATCTAGCAACCTGATTCTAACCCCTAAACTCCCCAGGGGCTCTCACCTTCAACAGCCGGGCTGTGCTGTGTTGCTTCTGGCTAAGAATCCTGTGCTAGAACCAAGATCCAGACCCAGAGAGAGCAGTGCTCTAACCCAGAACCCATCCAATCCACTGAGCAGACCAGAGGCCGTGCTGTGAGCAGAACCCAGTGCTTGAGACCTGTCCGGTGGTGAGTGAAGCCAAACCCTTGACCAGATCTTTGACAAGGTTCATTCCATTACATCCCAAAGCCTAGGAGTGAGTATTTAGTCTAGAACTGTACATAGTCATCTCTTAGTTTAAAGTAATCATATTCAATCCATTTCAACCTGTCTAGAACTACATTATAGAATCTCTTGTGTCTATCCTAATTTCTTCTCTCCTCCACTTAAGTCTGTGATAATCGTAGCAATAATCATCTCTGCGCTGATATTTTCTGAAGAGGGACAGATGTTTTGACAGACAGAGATCAGAGCGGTGGCGCCGCGGTTCTGGTGGCTGCCCGTTGAGTGTCTTGCTTCTTCATAGCTCCTAGTATAAGTCCATATTGATTCCTACTCTTTAAAACGCAATCTTTCAATTTGAAATCTTGACTTTATTTCTGAAAAATCTACCTTCACAAAAACATCCATAACTTTTGAACCGTATGTCCTAGAACCGAAATTTAACTGTCATTTTGAAGGTAAGGTCCTACCCTTTCCAACAGCATTCCAATTCATTATAGATTTTCTGTAATCGCGTTTCACGAACACGGAAATATTGCCGCAAATTGCCATTTAGCTCCATTTCAACACATGCCAAAATAGGTGTTTCTTGTTTGCAACTGCTGAGATTTGTTTTCAATCTGATAATCATTCATGAATCATTGCTAGTGTTGACCTGTACCAAAAAAAAGTAACTCTCACTAATGCTGAATATCCGTTAGTGAATTAAAATCATTTTAGCCTATTTTCACCTTCATTGCAATCAAATTCAAAAGTATTTTTGTCTGTTTTAAAATCACACCTATTTTCTCTAAACTTGCTGGGGGAACTGGGATTGAACTGCATTATTGTTTGTATTCTTGAAACCTGTGTGCCCTCATTTCTACCTCTTCATATTCAATAGGGGGGGAGTGAGTAGTCACTGGGGAAAAAGTGATCATATTATCTTTTGATTGAAATCATATCAAGTTTATTTCTGTGTTGCATTCTTTCCTATTACTGCCTTTCCTTGAACAATATATAAAGTAATCTCTGCTACCTTATCCTTCCTATTCCTACTCCTTACTGATTAAAGAGATTGTTGAGATTGTGATATTACCCATTGCTGATCATTGTCATATTCATAAGTGTGCTATTCAGATATTATTTTATTCACAAACATGTGATATATATAGTGCTCAATTCATCAAATAAACCTTTTAATTTGCAAAACAAACCTACTTCTTGGCTCAGTGAGGTCGGGGAGATTCATAGAGAGGGGCGTTAGATAAGGTTTCATCATCCGAATTTAAAGAACTTTGACATAAAAATATGTAAATATTGGCTTCCATTGGGCATCCCATACTAAGCATTGACTTGGTTGGAGTGCTGGATTGAAGTCACGTACAGATACCCGGGGCTCGATGGACTGACAAACTACATCTTGAAAAGAAACCCAGAGGAATGGGACGAATTTTGTGTTCTTCTGTTTGCAAAGATAGCCTCAGAGTGTTCCACTCCAGCATCCTGGAAGCAGGCGATAGTGGTACTGATTTTAAAAAAAAGAAATAAAGCGGATCCAAAGGATTATCGTCCAATCGCCCTTCTGGATGTGGTAGAGAAGATCTACGCTGCTCATCTACGACAGCTTCTGTCCACTTGGAACACAAATACCTGCCACTTTGACCCTCGACAATCAGGATTTGTCAAAGGAGTGGGTTGTGGATGACATTTTCTGCTCATGAATCTAATGAAAATTGAAGCCATAAGAAAGGGTATGAAGATCTATCTCGCTTTCAGAGACTTCTCGCATGCATTTGATAGCGTGGACCGTGAAATCCTTTGGTCAAAGCTTCAAAAATGGAAGTGTCCGGCTAGTCTGTTAATGGCAATAAAAGATTTACATACGAACACTGAAGTAGAAATCAGACCCAATCACGCTGGAAACGTGTCCGCCCTAATAATAATGTTTTGTGGGGTAAAACAAGGTTGCCCACTAGCGTCAATTCTCTTCAATCTGTTCTTGTCCGACATTGGAGTCTCACTGGACAGCATCTCAACATTTTCACCAAAAATTCATGGAACTCATTTGCGTTGAATACTTTAAGCAGATGATTTAGTTCTGCTCGATGTGACACCAATTGGGCTACAATGAAAATTGCATGCCTTGGAAATGCCTTGGAAAAGTATGTAGCCTCGAATGGTTTGTGCATCAATCTTAATAAATCAGACATCTTGACGCTACAGGACTTGAGGAAGAACCAAGCTCGGACAGGGACAAAATTCCAATGGAACAAACCATCAGGAGTGTAATGCACACCAGATATCTTGGAATGTGGGTTAGTTCAAGCTTTAATGATGCTCCCTGGGTAGAGAAAACAAGGGCCAAATGTCAGCAGTTTGCTGTGCAAGCAGCCGTCTTAAAAAAAAAGTTTGTCAAATTTTCACTGAAACCAGTACTGAACTTTTTTAAACAAAAGGCAGCCCCAGCAATGATCCATGGGGCTGAAAGTGCCTTGGGGTGTCCAGCCACTGCTTGGGCCATGCTGGAAAACATTTTTTGGACACAATTTCAGTGACTATATCAGGGAACACCAATATCATGTACCCGCTATGAGCTGGGTTTATTATCAATAAATGCCAGAATTACATGGAATATGCTCATAATGTATTGCAAGATGATCTTGAAGAACGGACTCCCCCAATTTACCATCTTACAGGATCCAAGCAGTGGAAACAAAGATAACATCCTCACCCAATGGGCTGAACGCTGTTAAAGAACATTGGAAAATCTCAGCACTGATAATAACACCCTACAAATTAAGCCTGACTCGGGCAAGAATAAACTTTGGACACAGGATTGGATTCTCACGGGATATCTGAGAGTTAAACATAAAATAATACAAAATGTGCCACATGAAGCCAAAGTGCTAAATAAGATCACCAAATATCTAGATGAATTTCCTGATAGATATCGATAAACTCTCATCATAAACTTTTGTCTGAATCAATTTAGAACTAAAGAGGTTCAAAGTCGATAGACCAACAACACAGGAATGGATTTGAAGTGCAGGCTCTGTAACAAGCATGATGAAACTCTAAACCACCTGACACTGTTTTGTCCAGCGCTAAGATCAGAAATATTTAAACATCTGGGTACGCTGATAGCAGCCCAATGTTCTCTGAATGCGGAAGAATGGTGGAAAGTTTGCTTTGATGAAACAAATAAACTAACATTTGCCCTGACATTTTATGGGGAAGTAATTACACAGCACCTGTCAACAGACTCCAGCAACAGCACCAAAACAAAAGAAAAAGGCTAAGTGATTCTAAAATTCTTACTGAAAACCTGAGAAAAAAAGTGATTTAGTAACACAAAATGTAAACTTGAAGGCATATGCTTCGATCTTTTTAGTAACCAAAACATTTGAAAGGTTTGTAACAAACCAAATGAATTATAACAATTTAAAAAAAACAAAAGTAATATGAATACCCAGAATGCAAACAAATCAGAGGAACATACAGGGAAACTAAAGTAAGGAAGAAAGAAACATCATCACCAGAAAATGTTGATAACATTAAAGTTTATCTTCATGTATACAAATGAATTGTGTGTTTGTGGCCTGCTTGTTGCCCCATGTATGTGCACCATGAGCCGAGACCAAACCCTAACAAAAGTACTTTAAGAACATACAACAAGGTTAACATCTAGATGTATCTTTACACTGTTGTTTGTCCCAGCACATTATTACATTTATATTCTGTTTTATTTGTATTTTTATTGTATAAAGCGCAGACCTAGCTTGATGGCAGCAGGGCAGTGTGCAGAGTGTGGGTAGCCTGCATTTCGGCTGCAATCTTTTAACAGTAGTGCAGTACTGTGAGGTCTCTGCATCGGTATGTGCATCCATTGAATTAGTCTTTGGTTAGGTGTTGTTGTAATAGCCATGTTTTGAGAGATTATCGAAATTAAACAATTGTGGGGGCATTCCGAGCCGACACAGGGATTAAGTTCAGAGGGTGGGTGTATTACAAGAGAAGGAATGTTTGTGGGTCTTCCATTTGGGAACGATTTTTGATTCAAGCCGGTTGGTCGATTTGCTGTGCAAGGAGCATGTGCCACCAGATATGTGGAGCTTAGCCAACAGGTATTCTGGTGTGCTACTTGTGAGTGCTTTGTAGATGATACATGCAGTCTAGAACATTATCCTGGCTTGGGTGGAAGCCAATGTAGTTCACGTAGGATGTGAGTAATTAAGTCACATTTCTGTGCTCCGCTTCAGTCAGCACCTCTCCCCTTTTCTCTGAGACCGATGACTGAACTTCCTCCTCCAGCTGAAAAAACTGAATATCCATTACATTATATTTTGCATTTAATTGAATATACGTCACTCTTTCACCCCAGCATGGTACATGATAATGGATAGCACAATGTAAGTAATACAAAACAATTCATCAGTGGGAAGAGGAAAGAGAATGTTGCTTAAGGTCTGCAATGACAATAGAATATGAAGGAGCAGATCTAACAGAAATAGCTAGCAGTGTCCCATTATATAAGACCTATGAGAGGGGAGGAAATAACGTGACAGAGCACAGGGAGGTTTGCGGACTGCGAGAAGGAAATGAGAATGAGAACATAGATATTGGGATGGTCTTTATAGTGAGAACAGTGAGGAGAGTAAGAGGGAAGTGTGACAAATCAATTTCCGGGGCACCAATTGTCCAGGGATGAATATCCGTTTCTAAACCATCAATCAGCCCCATACCTTTAGTACACCAGAAGGGATACAAACAGATTGGAACACAAGTAAATAAATTATAAACCTTCTTGTCCAATTTTGGTAACATGGAGAGAATGGAAGGCGTATCTCCCCAATGTTGTGGATCCTTGGTTAGTTGCAACACAGCTAAAATACAATTATTACCCAATGATAAAACGGAGTGTGCAGTCAAGGTTGCATAAAATGATCATCTTTATTATTATTACAGCAGAAAGTTCTAGCACACTACAATATACAACCCACCCTGTAAAGGAACACAGAGGACAGACAGTTTCATGAAGGAAAGGAAACCACTCTGGATACTAACAGCAGGGTAGTCGGTAAAGCAATCAGTCTTACCTGTTCAAGGTTATTTTTTTTCAGCACCAAGGGAGCTAGGGGTCGTAAATGTCACTAGGGGCTTTTGGAGAAGAACCAGGGGGACAGAACCACAGTGTACCAAGTGCTTGAGATGATCTTGATGTTCAACAGTGTCAAGTCGGTTCCAGGACCCTTTGCAGCTCCCGTGACAGAGTTCAAGATGGGATACAGCTGCATATATCAGGCAGCAGGCAATTTGGCAAGCGAGGCTGGATGGATGGCTGCAGGCTGGCCTACATGGTGGCTTGGGGTCAAGAATCATTGTCTCTATATTGGTTGACAGATCTGGAATGCTGGTAGTGGCGTCTTGGGCTGCTTTAGTGACTGCAGCATGACAACAGTCAGTGGTACAGCCGGTCGCAGTTTGAGGGCTCGACTGCCCCAAAAATGTCCTTAAAAGATGGATGCTGGTTAATGCTTGTTGTGGCACTCCTCCTAGCTTCTTCACAAGGGTTGTGTAATCCTTTAAGGCAGACGGGCCAAAGCTGAGGAGAGTATTTGCAGGCAACAGCCTTGTCCTTTGCTCAGAGACTCTCTGGCACTTCCCACCTAGGAAGCTTGTTGGCAGAACCTAGCAGGGCATTCTGTGTGCTGGCTGGGTACTGGTTCTGGAGCTGCTGGATGAGTCCTCTGAGTCCAGTATCTCCCTCTGTTCCCGCAGGATATTTAGGGGAGGGATCTTGCTTCCCTCTTGGAAATCCTGGCCTTCCTTCGCTGGATTCACTGGATTCAATCTTCTTCACATTAGTTCCTACTTCTCGAAACTTAATTGTTCAGAGCCTTGTGCCACACGGATTGCCACAAAAGTTTAGAATATAGTGGAGTTGAGGCTATTACAAGCATTAAAGGGTCGGTGAGAAAGGAGCATATTATGAACTAAATTGGGGCTTAAGGAAAACAGATTTGAGAAAAGGCGCTGAGCAATTACGTTTCGAGAAATTCGAACAAATGTGAAGAAGATTGAAACATTCCCAAACGTGTTTATTATTGGAAAGTGAATGAAAAGTTGTATCCACAAGGTGATTTAAGTAGATAAAGAAATAAACATATTAAGAAACAATTGGAATTTTTATAGGAAAGATGTTCTAATGCCCTACTGATGACCAGTGTTTAAAAGATCGAAACACATGTTGGTGATGTCTTCAGGATGAATAGATATTAAAAAATATCTAATATACAATGTAGAATTGGTGTTTCTTTGTTTCTAAACTTAAATTGAGTAACATTTAGGTTACTCACAAGTTAGACATTATTAATTATTTTATATATACTTTCTAAAAGATATTAGGGAATCTAAAAACTTCTTTTGCTTTTAGCTTATCATCAACATATATTTTAATTCTAACATTTCTGTTTTTCGGCCAGTGTAAGCATTTTTCAATGGAACCCAGTCAATACTTTATATAAACAATTGGTTTTCTCCAGCATCATGACACGCATGGGTATCCGAGAACAGTTATTTAAACAAAAAACACTTGAAACAAATATTCTTTTCACTTATCTCCCCTATATAAATGTGGGGTTGTGAATGTATTGGCCATATGCAGGTCATTTAAATGTAGACAATAACCATCCTATATTTGGCTTGAATATATTTTAGCTGCAAATCAATACTCTAATGGGTTGTGGCACACTTCTCTGAACACATATATGTGCAATCTTCTCAGAATATCTATGGACAGCTTTCAATGAACATATTGGTGTAGCTTTTAGTAAACATAAGTGGGCCTCTGTCCATTTATACGCTTGTGCAACTTTCACTAACCATGAGTGTGATAATTTCATCTATATATGTGGTCAACTTTCAATAAACATCAGTGTCCTGCTTTGAATCTATATATGGGTGCACAGTTTTTAATGTGCCTGTGTGTAGTTTCCATTCTACCTGGGTTTTGGGGTGGAGATGTACTATTATCCAGTAAAATGTGCAATTGTAAAACATCCTGTCCTAGTCACATTACACCACTTTTGTTTATGCATTGAAAGATAAGGAACTGTAAGGGTTAAGCCCAGTGCAAGAATTTCTGAGAATGTAATGAATTATCTGTGTAGCTGTTTTACAAGCATATAAATTATGAAAAGACTCACCCAGGCATTCAACCCTTTGCATGATATCTCAATGATAGTGTATCATGACTGCAATATGACCCTTTAGATTCTATTTTGCATGAGCCAAGGGTTCCATTTAATGATCCTTAAATTTAGAAAAAAACAGTCTGCCCTTAGGTTGCACTGAAATCATTCAGATGTAAATCTGGCATCTCAATACAAAATGAATGGGGCTTTAGAGAAATGCCATCTCGCTTTGTACTCAATGTAAATGGGAGACACAGTGTTCCATATTTAAGACTGCAGCTGTTTCACATTTATAGTTCCCTCGACTCAATGCCTATATTGCCTAGGTTTTACACTGCACAGTCTATAGGGACAATTTGGAGATGCATTGGGGTTTCTATAATTATATTTTAATACAGCTTTTCTTGTTTTTGGGACACCGTTAGTACCCACAGTCCGGAGTTACTGCCTCAGCCGGGTCCTTTTTAGCTGGCCGTATGGAAAGACAGCATTCCATGCGTGGGATGTTCATCTGTCTGAAATGACTCCTTTCCTCAGACTGGCTGGACCTCAATTATCCAGATGATTTCAGCTCTGCTGCCTCCATCCAGTTGTGTCAAAATTATTCAATGTTCATCTTCCCATCTAACATTAAATTTGAGATTCTATGAGGAAGCTTATTATATATTGTTTAACTCCTCTGAGATCTTGTGACAGTGAAGAGGTGTTGTTTATTCCAGTCCTATGACACAGATATCTAACTCCTTGTATTTATGACATTACATTCGATGTGAATGTGTGAGATTAATACAATTAGTATTAATAGATTCTTTAGATCAGTGCACACGGTCACATGTGTGAACTATCGAACTGCAATAAACACTGGAGGAGATAGGTTTTTGTCATAATTATCTACTAATATATAAATGGCACCCTATGAATATGTTATACATGGTTTGGTAGAAATAATGTCTAGCTACAAACTGAAAATAGTTTTGTGTTAATAGGATCTCACATCGAAGAGATACTTGCTTTGAAATAACAGTTTTGGTTTTAAAAGATAATTGGTATTTTCCTATTCTGTTTGGGAGCAAAGACATGCTGGCTTCATCCTATAGAGGGCACAGTTGATACATCTCCTGCATACTCCTATTTTATGATATAATTATATGTCAAGCATAATGTCTTTGGCTTCTCATGAAGATCAGATAAACTGCTGCATGGATTCAGCAATGGATTTTTATGAGGACTATGTTTTAACAAATGGTGACAAGTCTCTTTGAAGATTAGAGACCAATCACATTAGCCTATATCTGGCATTGGTTTATTTTGCTGTCTCTTTAGACACCACTTCCATCTCAACAGATCAATGGTTCTGTGTGTCTGCATATCTTGTGAATGCATTTCTGCACTGGGGTTAGGCTTTGAGAAGGGATTTCAAACAGTTTCAAGTGACTCAGCTTAATCAAAAACATGTCCAGGCATGTTTATTTTAAATTATATATAGTGTCATTCAGAGTGACCGTGGAAGGCAGAACAAAATAGAACCTTAAATGTGACTTTGATTCTACCCTACCTTTCACATTATGTTGGTTAAAATGAAACATATGCACATACAATGACTGACATGATATGCAGTGTTGTATGATATACAATTGTAATGTATATTCTCTGTGCTTGGTACTTTGGAACCCAGGACATCACATATCACTGCACTGCAATGTTCTGGACCTTTTCCTTATGTGTACAGTTGCGACTTTCCTGTGGATTATTTTTTGCCATGTTCTTAGATACTAATGCAGCAATATCTATAGCAGTGTACACATTCCGGTTGTGTCTTGAAAGTATGAAATCAGGCCTTGGAAATGGTTGCAATCCAAAATTCACTTTTACAATATTAAAATGTTCTTAGGCACATGCACATTTCTTCACACCTCACACTTTAAACAGGCATCCTTTTTATCATGACAGCAAGTAGGATGCACAAACCAATAGGAAGCATACTTTTGCAAATAGTGCCTCTCTTGCTCTTTCAGAAAGGCCTTTCTCAGTTCACTTTATTTTGGCAATTATCCTTTGTTGTACTTTGCCTTACTGGTGCCTCCTCCACTTCCTCATCAAAGCCTCATGTCCTCTTCCTTTTACCAGTCATGCTTTATCTTTCTTGTCGGTGGCAAATCAAAATCAGTGGCCCAAAGGACCCCAAATGGAGTAAAACCCCCCAATCAGTTGAAATACCCATGTCACCTAGCTCAACAAAAGAGACTGATAACACGGGAAATGTCATCAGTTATGATATCAGAAGAAACAGACTGTAGAATTACAGGTGGTGGGAGCTATAGCATTTACAAGCCTTTGAAATCCAGTGGGGGAAAAATACCTTTAGTTAATAGATGGTTAAAGTGAAAGAATTCAGTGCAGCAAAACCCTTGAAAATCAGTGAAAACATTAGTTGAAGTGATGTTAAGATACCTATTTAATGATCGAAAACCCTGAATATTTGGCAGGTGTTAGAAGCTGTGGCACATTAACAATTAGCCTCCATTGTGCAGCCCAAAAGCCCACCGATCTGTTTAAAAAGGGAGACTTGCTTCATAAGTATAAATAAACGTCTGACACCTGTTAGTTAGACTCACGTGCTTCACATATATTCATGCCAAACTAGTCCAGATATTTCAATAATGTCCCAGACTGTGTTGTACAAATTCCATTTATTACAAAATGCCAAATAAAGAACACGAAATTAAGGAACATGACATTACACAGGTATACAATCCTCCCTAGTGTACATAAGACTCACATTCACACACCTGTGTCACATATGTACTTACAAACACATCCATATTACATAAAATATTGAACAAAAGAACCTTTGAAAGGTTTTTTCCAGTACCTGAATTCCTTCAAAAAAGTCGATCTGTGCCTACATAAAGATTCAAGCTCTCTGCATGTGTATGTCTTTACATTATAATAAAATAATAATAAAATAAAATAAAATAATAATAAAATATTCCATACTTCCATTTTATACATATATCTGTCTGACACATTTTGGCATAGGAAACAGTCCCAAGGCTTATTAGGAAATGTTCTGTTCTGCTTGTCTAGGAATTTCATATTTCAATATGTAATGAATGTCCTATAATACATAAGGTCAATGAAATCAGCACCAATTCTTAGGGAGTCTTTACTGGCAGTAGCTTCCACACTTCAACATCAGAGAATTCAGAAAGAAAGAAGCTTTATATAAATCACTAACAACAATTTTGAATCTCAATACTTTTGAACCCGAGCCTCCCCCACATCTTGGCAGCACCATGAACAGCATTATGTGTAGGTAAGGTAGGCCTCTGAACCAGCGTCTGGTGCAGAACGGTTGCGTTGGATGGTGTGACGTGTCTGTCTGCAGTGTGTTGCACAGAAATGCAGAGTTCGAATGAACATTAATATATGAAATGGAAATTCCTTTAACATTTGTTAATTGATTGGAATCTCACGTTTTCATCAAGTATCAGGTATTTGAATGGTGCCCAGTATCACACCTTGGGTGATCCAGTATTCTGTGTTGCTGGTTCACCACCTAAATATCTCGCTTTGATTCGAGCTAGGTGTTTCTGTACAGGTGTTTTAGAAACAAATAAAGTAAGTCTGTTACTCAACATTTAATGTGTATATGTATTTAAATGTTATTCGCATAAAAATGAGCAAAGCAGAAGAGAGAAGAACATAGAGGATTAGTCAATAAATACTGTTCATTTGTCACACATTTTTATATTTCAAAACATCACACAACATAACCATCACCAAGGGAGGTCAGCCTTCACCATGAGCAGCATCTCCCACGGAAGGGTTCACAAGTGATTTATTTAATCAAATTATTTGTTTGCAGGATGAATAGAGTCCAAAGCACCTATTCAGCCCTCACATTTCTACAGACCAAGAGCAAACACAATCATAAAGGTAAAACAGGCACAGTTAAGAAATATACTTCCTTCGCCTTTTGTGGTAACGTGGGCCAACATAAGGCTGTACTCTCAAAAGGGGTGTGGAAGTGGTTCAGTAGAAAACAAAACAGTGAATCATAACAGTGCAAAATAAAGGCATATCCAATCAAGGTGCAGAGGTGGAGCCAAGTACCCCCATCAAAGGTTCCTCCCCCATGCTGCCTATATGTTGGGAGCCAGAGTGAGAGACACGTGCATTACCAGAGAGAATATCTATACCAAAGAGAATCCTGGAAGTAAGATTCCCATTGAGAAAGCCATACATGCATGCACAATAATATAAAAGCCATTTGAATGAAATCCCGGAAGAATTGTGAAAACTGAGCAAAAGAGAAGACCGATGCACCCAGAAGCGATGCAGAGACGAGAAAACGTAGACATTCTATAGGTCTAAGGAGGAGATGTTAAAGATTATAAACATTACAGGCTCGAGATGAAGATGCTCATGCTACTGAAACAATGAAGAAGTTATCAAGTCATTTTATAATTCTACAGAAGCAGTAACGCAAGTAGACAAAGTAGTCTTAAAGGCTGGCTATGTAGTGAATAGATTGCGGCGATGCACCAACGTATATACATAGGAATGTAAGGACTACTGATGATTCCACAACACACTTTAGCAGAGCTGGATTCCACAACACACTTTAGGAGAGCTGGATCCTTGGAGCTGAAAGACTTTTTCAGTGTGTGACAGTTAGAAATTGAAAACTACACCATGGAGGTAAACCACAGAAAGGATTGGTGGGATCAACACCAAGAAGTCAAGTCCACCGTGGGCCTGGATGTGTGTACAAGCAATTACAGAACATGTGAAAAGAACAAACCTTCTGTCTTAAGTGACGGGCGAGAACGTTGAAGACGTCAGAGGTTCATCAAATAATAGTATTTTAAATGCAGTAAGACTCGAAAACATGGTCTACAGTCACGTGGTCAGATGAAAATAGACACTATGATGATCTGTATTGAAACCAAGAAGACAGAGTATGCTATACTCCCTTGTATTCTCCAGCACAGAGAACATTTTCAAAGCCTTAATTTAGTAGTAGACTGCAAGTGTGATTATGGATGGCTGGGCTAAATTGGAGGGAAGCTATGGTTATGACGAGCCCACCAGCACCTGTGTATCATCCTGCGTGCTGCTTGTGTAGGTGGAATATTACAGAGGGGTACAAGGGTGCCAACCAATTATAGAGGGACACGTAATAGAGAGCCCTATAGTTTGTATAACCAATGGGACATCATGTATTTGAGGACATTAGTAGAAACCTGCACTAGAGGAGGGCTTAGTTGCCCCACCTGATGTTAGACACCCAATTACCTTCCCTGACAAGTATGGAACGTATACCTAGATGGTCCCTGAAAGCCTATTACCATCCCAAGTAGGTTTTTGTAGTTTGCAACACAGATTGACATCAATAATTAAGAGTTTTTAGCACATAACCTGCTTTTTTATGTGTTGCATTGATTGTGAAGATCGAGCAAACGTGTTGATGTTCGTTGTAAACTCCCTGTTTTAGAAAATTGATATTAAAACAGATGCACTTTGCCAACTTCCTGAGTCAGTTTTGATTATTGATGTTTGAGTAATATTCTGCATCTCCATCTGTCTCTAACTATTTCTGTCTTAAAGGGCTGGGCCGGACACCCCATTCAAAGGTTCTATAAAAATATACATACTTTAATCAATTACACACTGTAGATTAATAACTGACTAGGAAACATTGTAAAAACCCTCCCAGTAGAAAGAACACAGAATATGCAAAGATAGAGAAGATGCAATAGATCCCAGCCCACAGACCAAAACACATCCAATACACACACCTTCTCACAGTCCCAGCCTTCAACAGAGCCAAAGCTGGGGGCGCCAGCTTTGAAGTACTAGCACCAAAGGCCTGGAATGAGCTCCCTATCAGTCTAAGAAATGAATAATCCTTTACAGTATTCCGAAATGTACTAAAAAGCAAGCTATTCAATTAGCAATTCACCATATATTTGCTGCTCTGTCTTTAACACTGTTCCTATGTAACCTCAGAACACTCATTATGTTGATACGCTGCTGTCAATGACTATTCTATTATCACTGCTTTTGTAACATGCCACAACCTGTTTTCATGTAAATATGGTGTAACAGCCCCACAATGCCTCTGGGCTGCTGGGCACTTTATAAATCCAGATAAATAAATAAATGAATACAATGCAGCACTGGGAGATGAGACAGGAGGAGCAAATGCAATTGAACACCACAATGTTCAAAATGATATATTTTCAGGTTGCAAAAGGTATAAACATGACCTATCTAGTCGGTATACCCCAAAAATGGACTAGCAGATATCAGTCATTAATACCTTTGCAAATGTCTTGGTGTTTCAACGGCTTTGAACCAGGCTTCTTGAAATTGATTACAGGTTCTTTTTAGTTTGAGGATGCAGCAGTAGTGATGATCCAGTGGCAAGCTAGTTTCAAATTGGGGTGAACAAAAGGTTGCTGCTGTCTCAAAGCTTCTACTTGACCTGTACGGATCGGCAGTCGCCAGATTTCGGTCAGCGGTTGATGTTCGACGGCCGTTGAGCGGCTACCAGGATATGCATTTGAGTCAATTCAAAATCTTCTTCCAGTGTTGGATTCCAGAGATGATTCAAAGTGGTTGGAGACACCTTCTTTTAAAGGTAAAAGTCTACAGGTGATTGGACCTAAGCTAGCCTGCCTTATTGGTCCAGTCGCTGTTCTTGAAAGATGTGGGCTTTTCCCTTCTCACATCACAACCAAAGTGCTTCTGCCTTGACTTTGGGTGCTCTTCTTGAGTGTATATTTTACTACTGCTGAACCCCTGATCCTTGAATAGAGCTTTCTCTGTATCCCCATTGAGACCTGAATACTGAGCCTCTATATCATTTCTGTTCTGGCCCCTTTCCTTGTCTTTGGACATCGTGTCCTGCACTTATTTCCCTATTATTGCTGTTGATTATTTTCTTGTACCCTGCATTTATCTGTTGTAATGTTGGTTCCTGCATGTTCCTTGCTCTATGTTTCTGTGATTGATGTTCGTGTATGCCCCGGTCACTTATTTTCCTATATGTGAGGCTCTTGTGTGCATCCCAACACTAATCCTCTTACCTTCCTTTAGCACCTATATGTTCTGAATGTGACATGTCTCTGAACATCATTCTCTCCTCCTCCTGATTGTGAGCACAGAAGATGGTTTGTAAATCAACTATAAATTAAAATAAATGAAAATGAAGCATGTACTTATTCGTCAAGCTGGTTTATTATGTTTACCAATCAGAGCTAAAAAAGATACTTGGCCAGTCTTGGACTCAACCACCAGATTCACCTTTTAATTAACTTAGTGTGGCCATGGTCATGTTGCCTTACTGTGACTTATCTGATCAAAATGGTGTGTCTCTAGAGGTGATTCGGGTTAAAGTGTAAGCGTTTTTAGAAAAGCCAAAATAATCGTTGTAACACACTATAGTGTTAATACATTTGTAATAATAGGGTCCATTCACAATGAAATCACATAAATGTTGCTTGTTATTCGATTGTTGTAATATTAATTCCTAACTAGTCTATAAAAAGTCTGAAGTCCCTCTCTGGGATGTAACTTTCCATATTGTCACTCAATGCAATGTCAATACAGATGCAAATGGGGGGCCCGCACATTTTTTGTCACACAGGTCACGGTGAATCCTACTGACACACTTCATGAATTGGAAGAATGCCGGGGCCCATCAAAGATCCTTGTAAGAGGAATTTTTAAAACAGTTGTAAGTAAGAAAGAAAGAAAGAGCATGAGTATGTAGGAGCTGGGTCATTCAAGGCTGAGAACTAGGTTATAAATGGCATGCAGCAAGATCCTTATTCCTGCAAGTCTACTGTATGGGTGCTTCCTAAGCAGCACAGACATGCACCATTCTTTTGCAATGCTTTAGGGTTTTAATGTCGCTTCAATACAAACTAGTTTTATAGAGGTTTGTTTGTCCTGGGTGATTGATACTGTCGTACATTTCACTTGTATCAATATATTTAATTGTGATAGCTCGTGGAAGGCAGGAGTTAAGGTTCCCGCATCCTTCATTCTGTACATTAATTCAGCACAAGCCGTGAGCTGATGAGCTGTGAAGAAGCGGAGCCTTATGGAACACAGTCGTTAATCATCTCTAGACAAGGTAATTAGATAGCATATTGAAACACTTAGAAATGTCTCGACGGTTTGTCTTACTTGTGCTAGGCCCCCATTTTATCAGAAAAGCCTCTTGCAGTCAAAGGGGTTCATATTCAAGTCCCGGAATCGGAAAGAAAGGTGATAACGAGATGAATTACTCACCGACGCTGCTCCTTATAACTGTTTACCAGTGTAAGGCATTTTGCTTTTTTGTCAGAACCATCTTGGCCACTGAACATAGCTTACATTTTCTCGCATTTCCTATGTATCCATATTGGCATTACTGCTTTCGATTCATATGGATTCTTCCTGATATCAGCACCTGCTGAACACATGCAGATAACACAATTACAATACAATGGGCCTCATTACGAGGTTGCCGTTAAGCGAAAAACGATGCCAGTAATGGATTACCGGCATCGCTTACCGCTCCGGTGTATCATGACCAACCCGCTATTAGGGGCACCCTAAATAACGGTGCCACTAATAGCTGCATGGCTGCGTACATGCGCCGCTCCGGGGAGCAAATACTGGCATGCCAGTAATAGGAGGTAATCCCAACCCATGCAGACGTGCAAATACTGGCATCACGAAGCCGGTATCCATGGGCTGCACGATGCCGCCGATACAGGCATCGCGGACCACCTGCAAACAGCAATCAGGATACAAGGCAACTGCCACAGGTGCACACAATCCCCACAGGTGGAGTCAATGGAGGCTGGGCCAGTATAAAATGAGCACACACCGCACCCCTTCAAACACCAAAATGCTACCACTAGCTGTCGCAATCATGGCGCTGGAGGACATGCCCATACTGCTACAACTACAGCAACAACAGCAACAACAACAACTACAGCAGCAACCATAGGCAGCACTGAGGAGACGCAGGAGGAGAAGGAGGGTGAGATAGGCCCAGCAATTACCACCAGCACAGCCATCAGTGCCTCGTAGGCAACCACCAATCCCTCGCACCAGACCTAGCCCTTTTAACCTAAACCCTGAGCAGATCCACACCCTGTACCGGTTGGACCGTGACACCATCACTACCGTAGTGGACATGATACAGAACGACATTGCCAGCCTCATAGAAATACGCACTGCCACCCCCCGCTACTAATGGTGGTGTCTGTGCTCCACTTCCTGGCCACAGGCACCTACCAACACAAGCGGGCCTTTTCACAGCCACTATTTTCACGCATGTTGAACCAAGTGCTGGATGCCCTCCTGAAGACTGCAAGCAGCCACATATCCCTACCATGGACTGCCCAGGAGATAGCTGACACCAAAGTAGGCTTCCATGCACTGGCAGGCATGCCCAATTGTGTTGGTGCCCTCGATTGCACCCAGGTGGAATTGGTAGTCCCCCATGCCATAGAGGCGATGTACCGTAATCGCAAGCAATACCACTCCATCAATGTGCAAATGGTAAGAGACTCCAGCAAGATCATCACACATTTCTGCGCCCGATTTCCCGGATTAACACATGATGCCATAGTTTTGCGCAACTCCACGCTACCTCGTCACATGGAGCGACATGCTGGACCACATGCCTGGCTGCTTGGTGATTTGCACAACTGTGCCATGGCAGTGTTTTGAGGTACTGATGTGTAGGGATGCATAAGGGGGGGCATACTCCACCTGGGTGGGAAAGGAGGGGGGCATACTCCACCTGGGTGGGAAAGGGGGGGGCATACTCCACCTGGGTGGGAAATGGGGGTGGGTGATACAATGGGGGGGCATACTCCACCTGGGTGGTAATTGCCGGTGATTGTAGAATGCATGCAGAGCTAAACACTCCTGACCTGAACCGGCCAAATGGAACATGACACATCACTGGGCCACATTTCACACATTATGCATATCGATGGCAACAAGTAAGAGGCACAACCAGGCCACCATGGTGATGGCAAGCAATGCATGAATGAACAGGGTGGCAACTGTGGCAATGTGGTCAGTGTGACCATGCATAGTGAAGAATGAACAGCATGAATTGGAGGCTAAACATTGTTGCACTACCACAGCACATCTGCCTCAGCATGCATGATTACACCCTGCATCATCTATTGAACGCCATCCAGACTACCACACCTCATGACAGTATAGATTGCATCTAGGTGACATTTTTGCATGCGTACAGGGACATGTGCATGCCCACACCAAATAGCTGCTGCCATGACTGTGCTCCCTGAAGGTGGCCGTTCAGTGACACACACCTATATGTATCTGCTTGCAGGTGATGGAGGATATCCCTTGAGGCTGTGGCTACTTACACCTGTGCAGAACCCGCAGAAAAGCCATGAAGAGGAGTACAATCATGTGCACACCCGTACCCGTGTTGGGATTGAGCAGACCTTTGGCCTGTTGAAGGTGCGGTTCCACTGCCTCAGCAGGTCTGGTGGGGCACTCCTATATAGGCCTGAGAAGGTGGCAAAGATCACCATGGCCTGTGCCATGCTGCACAACATGTGCGTCCGGAGAAATGTACCACTGCCACCTGACATTGACATGCATGTCCCGGGTGAGGATGATGAGGATGGAGACGGAGGTGAAGTAGCCCCCCTGCCAGTACGTGATGCACGGGATGGCAATGCTGTATGCCAAGCACTAATTCACAAATACTTCTGAAACACAGGGACTATGATAGACATGTGTCAGTGACACACTGGCTCCACGTGGACATGCACACTTGTATTGTTGGGAGTTGGCCACTCAACACCATCACACATTAAATGAACATGCATGAAGAATGTCCAGCCATTGAATTTTTGGCACACAACGGGTGTATTTTTCAAACAGGCAACAATGTGAACACTCCCGCCCAACCCCCAGTGAACTCCCTAACCCACCCTACAAACCCCAATAACCCCCAGTGAACTCCCTAACCCACCCTACAAACCCCAATAACCCCCAGTGAACTCCCTAACCCACCCTACAAACCCCAATAACCACCAGTGAACTCACTAACCCACCCTACAAACCCCAACAACCCCCAGTGAACTCCCTAACCCACCCTACAAACCCCAAATGTCCCCAAATGTACTCAAATGATTGTTCTCTTCACAAACAACCATGTGTCCCACTCCCATTGTCTGGCCGCTCTACTTCTTGGCCTTTTTGTTATCCGGGGGTGGCATCTCAGAGTGCCATGCACTCCTCCGGGTCATCTGCACAGTGCTTGTGGGGGCTGAGGTTGCAGGTGTTGTAGCAGAGGGCTTGTCAGAGGCAGGTTCAACGCCTGCTCCAAGGAGTGGCCGCTGCATATGGAGCAGGATGTGACTGACTTTCGACTACATGTGTAGGAACATGTTTATGCCTCCCACAGTTAACAACTGCAGGGGAAATGGCTTCCAAAAGGAGGTGCCATAAATGTCATGTGTTTTAATTAAAGTCGCAGGGAGTCGTGACGGGTATGATTTGTCAGTTTATGAACCTCTCTGCCTCAAAACAAAACATGCACCCCAAGGATCAATGAAGAAGGTATTAAGACAGAGATAACATACCTTCTTAAAATATTCTTTAATGATCCATTGGACTTGCAAAATGAGCCCCTAGATTCCAGTGGAATTCGCAAGCTTTTAAAAATTGCTAAAGCCAGACGGATGTTATAGAAATCCACTGTAAGCGCCTACTCCAAGCATAACGTGCAGGAGGCATTTACACTATTTACACTACAAAATGCAAAAATAATATTACAAATGGAATTGGCTGTATTTACACTTTTACTTGCACTGTGCTGGAAATGACAAAACATGCATGGAGGGGATCCCTTTGCATGAAAATGAGAATGTAATGGCCCCACCTGCTTTCAATTTACTTTTTTTAAGACAAGTCCTATAAAATGTACAAATCGTGCAACTCAGAAGCAGTTATAAAACACACATTTTACAATGCCGAGTATGCTTCCTTAGGCGGCAGCATCTTAGAACAAGTTTGTGGTGAGGTCATCACACTGTAGTCTCCATGATATTCTTAAGAAAGCACTTCTCTAAACACAGGGCTTTGGAAGTTTAAACAAATCGGGTGGCCTTTTTATAGTCTTCAGGAGATTTTAGAGGCATGTGAAGACGTAGGTAGGGGCATGGAAAAGAATATTGTTTTATTGTGTTTCTCTGTGCAAAAAGTACATTGACACAGATTTTTATACAAATAAATATAACATAAACCTTATACAAAGAAAGAAAAATCTATTAAAAGTACATAAAAATAAACATTTCCTTAAGAATTCCAAATGTGTAGCATTACTGGTTTACTGATTATATACTACTGAGATCTCTCACATTAAGGAATGTCTATGTATGCCCACCAGGTCCCTTATACCTTGTTCTGATACCTTGGTCAGCTCTGAAAAAATGACCATTGACATTCTGACCAGGGCAACAGTAAGTGATACTTGGGAGCTTGCCTTAAGCCTACAATACAAATCATGAGATAAAATCTGGGACGTTGAATGGACAAATCACCCAAAGCTTCCGATTCTCAAGTCCGAGAAATGTGGGCAGCACATCACAACCCGTATTACACACTCTGCAAGTTTGCATTTCAATAGGGAGGCCAAGCTTGGGGCCAATGAACTCAAAAGTGGGGAGGGATCGATGTCTGAACCTGAGATACCAATGCCGAAAGGTCATAGATGGAAAGTTAGCTAGATATAATCTCAAAACCATTGGAGGTAGATAAAGAAACTCCTTGCCAGAGTAAAGTTTCAATCTACCCAAATCTTGCAGATCTGTTGCTCTGTTCCAATTTTTTATTTTATTTTTCAGCATGCCCTCGGGCTCTAGACCATTCAGACCCACCAACCCCTTGATCTTTCCACATCTCCTCTTACATTATTTTAGATAGGATTTGATTCTTTGAGAGTAGCGCCATCAAATACAATCCCAGAGAAGATTTGCCTGCATACTCCGAATTGGCAAAACAAAGAGACTCCTCCAGATGAACTGTGACCACCTGGAGGTCATTCCCAATTCCAATCGGAAGATACTAATTGGAACTGATATCAGGAGCCCAGGGTTCCTTTCAAAATGTTAGACTCAAGGACGTTGAAGAATTGCCTATCACCAATATTTACAATTCACAGCCAATCAAGATGATGGTGACACTTTAACTTTGTAGAACTCAATAAGTGGGATTAGTGGGTAGGCACACAATTTACTCTTTATGACCTTCAGGAGTGAGGTGCATGAGCAAATCGTTTCATCCATTCGTGATGTAAGGTGTTCCTGATGTTTTTTTAAAGAAATGATAAAGCCCAGATAACAGATCCATTCAACTCTCTGGTTTGAAGTATTGTTTAATTTCCATGTAAAATGACTGATTTTCCTGTGTGTTGTGCTAATCATTAATAAATATTTCCTCGAGTTAACCTTTAGCATTAAGGTTAGCATTCAGATATTTCTCTATGCCTTCAAGCTCCCACTGTAATCCTGCCAGGTTTTAGTCTATTAATGTCAGATTATCATCGAAGGCAATGCAGCTTACTTTCAGACCTGGACACATTGGAGCGTAGCCCCCCAAATCCATACTATTTAGCCCAGAGATCGGTAAGATATAAGTTCAAAGAAATGGAAGCTAACACACATCCTTGGCATACACCCCTGTTTAACCCCTTAAGTGCCAAGGACGAGTATGCTCGTCCTTCTTGCACAGACTTGCACAATAGCCTGCCACTTGAGTTAACAATATGACAGGTCAGCCGTCCTGATCGTCATAGACAATGGGTTATAACGTATAGGTGAGTGGAATTCCTAGAAGAGCAGGCGTTACGTGTTCCCTCTGTCTGCATAGTGATATGTTTAGGTTAAAACACATGTTAGAATGTTACATGACAGCCCTTCCGAACCTAACTGATGCTCTCCTTGGAGAGCCAAACACCATAAACTGCATAGAGTCATTTCACTTAAATGCTGTTCAAACATGGGCTGCCACGGTTTTACATCCAACAGTGGTGTACTATGGTGTTGTCACTGTACTTGAAATCCAATACATTGTTCCCCTATATAGCATACCCTAAATAGTGCATTTCCAGTATAAATCCTGATTGCCTCATTCCTACCCCAGCGTCGCATATACAGGTTGATAGTGTGCCAATGATCTAACTGAATGACAAGATGAATGCATTGAGCACAGTGGTGCAGATCGACAAAACACGTGACTTTTCAGCAATAGTTTATTTAGACTGCAGGTGGTTGGGCAAAACAGGACTCTGCAATCTAAGGGATTATATGTAACAAAACAGTTCCCTCCTTCAGACTGATCTAACACCACACAGTGGTATAACACAACATTTGGGGGGCGGGGGGCTGAGAGGCTTGTTGAGAAGCCCAACCCTCTTTCTGCCGGAGCTCCTCACCAAAACATGGGCCGCACCACATTCTGGGCAAGCCTGGACCACAATGCATGCACAATGCCCATGATGACCATGCTGCTGCAGGGGCCCACTGCACACTGCACTAGGTGTGAAAGACGTATGTTTTTTAAATCTTTCACCTAACGCAGAAACAAGGGGGTGGTGCATGGCACCTGGGACCCAAATATACAAGCCACATCTGCGCATATCTCGTTTTCCTAGTGTAAGATTGTGGTTTTACACTGTGATGTCAATATACCAATAACCTTATATTGTTTATCTCACTTTTTCTTTCCTCCCAATTCCCATATCATGTTCTCCTCGTGCTCGCATATTTCAGGTTTGAAATTATCATTACACGTGTACATAATTCTGTGGATAGTCTTTTCTGATGTATTGGATTTGTTCTGTATTGTTCTAATTTATACCTTTTTGATTGTTTCTGTGCCTTGATCAAGATTCAACGGGTTGAAACACGTGTTGGCACCATTGTTTAGCATTTTAGGGCACTTATGTGTATTTAGTACTTTTTGAGGCACCATTGACTAGCATTCTTGGGCACTTATGTGTATCTAGTGCGTTTTAAGGTGCTTGAACCATTACTTTCAATAAATACCTTTTGTTCATTACTATTTTTCCATATCTCTCTCTCTCGTTACCAATTGTCAACACAACTTAGGTGATCCAGCAGTTTCTCTATTTCTTAACACACTAGGCTAGGAGAGCCTAAGGATTAACCTACTGCAGCAGACCAAAACCCCAAATCTCTTTAGCAATATTGGTTACAGCGCCCAATTTACCTGGCTACCCCTACGCCTTATTCACCTCTGCGCATGGACAGTAATTGCGCAGTAATGATACCAAAATAAAACATGTGCATGCTGGCTCTGCCAATATATGCTAGTATCCCCATATAAGGACATGCTCCTGTTGGCTTTGCCCTAAATGCCAGTAAAAGATCTAATGCCACAGGAGGAAACCATGTTCTTGCCGACTGCACAATTTCTTCAAATACCACCATGTAAGAAAACTCTTCATGCTGACTGCAGTAAAATGTGCCAATGTCACAGTAAGGCACACTTGCTCAGGATCTGTCCCTTATACACTGTCTCAGGGTTGGGCTGCATTGGAAGTTCCTGCCATGTCTGCAAGGCATTGCTGCTTGATGATGCTGGAAGGTTCTTTCCTGTAGCCATGAGGACCATGGGCTAAATTGCTGGTTCAGAGCTGAGCATTTGCGTTGGGTGTTCCCAAGGTGTACCTGCTCACCATGACTTGTGACAAGCCTTGGCGGGAGTGGAGGTGTGGGGTAATTGAGGTCAAATGAGACCTCCACAACCCTGCAAGATCACAATATGGTTGCGAGCGAATGTGAGAGGTTGGGAGGCCAAACTAAAATAATCTGTTCATCCACTCTATTGTGCTATATTTTGCCTAGCTGAGTTCCAGGCAGCTTAGTTTAGACCACTTTCTGTTATCACTTAACAAGAGCAGTTTTCCAGCAACACTTGTTCAATTCAGGTCAGATTTGCCAAACTTTGCTCTCCCGTGGTCTCCCCTTCTGGAAGCCAGTAGGGCGTTGTGCAATATGGTATCAGGGATCAACAGGGTGTGTGTAGTGCCTTAGTTCTTGACCTAGTGGGGTAAAGCTGAAGGGGCTGCTCTCTATCCACTTAGTAAATGCTGAAGAGCAGTTAGCAAATGATTAGTTGAACTTGTACTAATACTGGTTGCCCATAGCCATCTTTTTCCTGCACCTAACCATCTTGAATTGATTTGCATAACAAACTATAAGAATCCTCACTTCACAAGCAGAGCATGCAGGGCACTAGTGGGGGCAAGTGCTGAAATGCAGTGAAGGGTAACTCTTTGCAATGGCACACGGCAGTAAACTCCAAAGATCCAAGCTGGCTTGTTTTTCCAACCACTTGCATTGCCTGGGCTGTTGGGCTTCAGGGGTGTTGAGCTGCAGAGCTGTGTGGGAGCAGGGCAACACGATCTTTGCCTTGGAGTCAGTACTATTCATTTATTTTAACAAAAGTACATTTACAGACTATCTTTGTAATGGAGGTTTCCACTGAAGAGGATATTTGAAAATGGGTAGAAGGAATGCAAATTCTCTTTTGGACTCCCAACTAGGGCACACACAGGCTATTCGATTTCCTTTACGTATTACAGAGGCAAACAATTTAATAGTGGAACCTGAATTTGGATGGGTATAGCATTAAATAATAAATATCAGTTTCTTGGCCATGTGGTCGAGCATGAGGGAACCGACAAGCATGGCCATGATAAACCAAATGCGCATTTTATATTTTGTAAGCGACAACAAGAGGCGTTTTCTAGTTCTAATATTTTGGTTCATTTCGACAGCATAAATAGAGAACAAGGGTTGGGCTAGGCTATCTCTTCCTGTGTGGTCGAAAAGATAAGTATGTTGACACAAGGGCTAGAAAATATTTCCCCTTTAATTGTGGAACTATGAGAGGAGTTGATCGCTCTAAAGCAATCGAACATATATACTCAACTTAATAGAATTGATTGTAATTTAGTTTTCCAAACGGTGTGAACATTGTGATAAAAGAAGAGCAGTGTTTCAAGAAAATCAGCCTGCTCATCAACGATCTAAGTTGGCACCTTTCTCAGATAGAAGGTCCTTCCTTCTTCTCCTCGACTGCACAGAATAAAGAACTCTATGACTTACAAGAGACAAGAGCGCCACATGAAATGAATACATTGATGCATAGTTAGAAAGGAAAGGAGTACATGATGATGTAATGCATACGCATCAGGGGAACCCATGGTTTGATGTATTGTTTTTGTAAAACCTACTCCATCTATTATATTCTGTATGGTACATGTCCCTAAAGTGGCCAGTGCAATAAGTAAAATAATAATGGAGAAGCTCATCAATAAAGTTATTAATTGAATATGACATATTAAAGGGCTCAAGTCCATTATTACAGGGATATTATGATGGTATCAAGGCATTGTGACTCTGCTAACCATGTGTTTGGCAATTTTAGGATGTCATTATCCAATATGAGTCTGGTTGAAGATCTTTTGGCAATTCATTTTAGAATCTATCCACTAAAAGGAGCAAATATATCTTCACATGAATTAATACAAACTCCAGTTAATACCAATGTATCAGGTCAACGTAATTCTATGAAAATATCAGTAAAACCCAATATATCTGGCTGAATAGCACATTCCAGGCTCCCTTGAATTAGCATGAACCATCAAGTCTAACAATGTATGCTTATTGTTAGGCAGAATCCTGGGCAATACCCTTTGGGAACACCACACACAATTAAGACTACAAGTGCAAGTACAATTTCACCTTTGGTAAAAGCTTGTACTACACAGTAAAGTGGTAGCAATGGCTGAGCAGCCAGACTTATCTTAAGAGTAAAGTGAGCAGAATCAAGTGTTACACAAGGGACAACAATTACAGTGATTCAAACAAACACTAACTCAAGGTTTCTTGGTAAAAGAATATGCATTTATTTACTCAGTCAGTTAGAAAACAGTTCACTATCATAAAGCAGCAGTAAATCACAGTCTCAATACACTACAACAACACCCAATCAATTCTGTTCAAGTTAATCTCAAAATGAAGTGTGAGCAAAATGACACTCCAGTAATTTAAAAAGGGGAGGAAAGACAAGGTTATTAAAAATCAATAGCACCAACAATTTATAGGCAGGGCAAACTAGAAAACGGCTACTACAACTAAGATTCAAGTCAATAGGCCTGTGCCAATGTCAGTGGTTCAGAGTCTTTGCAGAGGATCACACAGTTCAATGTAGTTCGCAGTTAAGTCTTTGCCAAGAGTTCAAAACGAAGTTGGTGGAAGAAAAGTTATATGAAAAGGAAGAGAAGGACAAGCCTTCACAGAGGCAAATGATTCCAAACACTTTCACCCTGGCCAGACGGAAAGAACAGCCACATTTTGAAGATTACCTTAAAGATGAAGAAGGCTCTATTCTGAGGCAGTTGTTCCTGGCAGTTCTTGCAGTCTCGCTGTTCTGGGAGCTTCAGTCAAGGTGACAAGAAGAAGGACGTCTGGAGGTTCATGCACTGCCCTGGGAAGATGCCAACAGCAGATCAAAGCAATGAATAAAAGGTGCACGCCTTAAAAACACGAATGGACTCTCTCCCACTGGCTATCCGGTTTCCTGCAGCATAGCACAGCAAATTTGACCAGTCTGGAGAGGAGGTCCAGGGGCTTTATGAGCTGGTTGGTCCCACCAGGCTCAAGGGAAGAAGTCTCCTAGAAGCTCTTCTGTGTTGTTCGAAGTTTCAGGCTCTGCTTTCCAGTCCCGGTGGTTTACCTTTTAAGCAGTTTTCCCCCATTCAAACCAGCCTAGCTGTCAATCACTCAGCAGGGTGGCTGACCTGGTTGGACAGTCACCACAGCCAATCACACAGAGTGTGACATGGGTCTCCAAGGAGACCCTGTGCAGGGAGTCTCAAACCCCTCCCTCACATCCTGTCCACCCCAGACACCCAGGCACCGAAGGAGGGCTTCTGTGCAGAAGACCGCCAAAGGACGGTGAACAAAGGAACCAAACCTGGTTGGCGCACAGAGAAAAACATGATAAGGTCCTACCAGAGATTATATTCATAGTCTGCGGTAAAATAAAAAGGGTAGATAGCACTGCCACCAGCCAAACCTTAGAGAAAGGGTAACATAACAATGTTACATGAGAATCGGACAAAAGGTGATAAGTATTAACCCCTCCAGCACTCTAGTGTAAGATAGTGTGTGCTGGGTCTGTGAATTTAAAAAGACTAATAAAGTCAATGGCAACTTTACATGTTCTGTGAGACAGTATTCAGTCCCAGAAAATGGAGTTTATAGTGGGAAGTCTGAAAAAAGACAACCCTGTGTCACTGCACTAAAGGTGCTGTGTGACACACAGTAAAAAGATGATGCCTATGGAATTGGTGAGACTCCATATCCATGAACACAAAAAGTCAAACACACAGAAAAATACATGAAAGAGTGGGACAAAAGGTTCACACTCTTACCAGGTAAAGAAATCAACCCCCAGAAATCCAGCAAAACTGCTGAGGGACTCCAAATGTAATGGAAATTAGTCATTCTGGAGAATTCTCCCTAACACTCGCCCCCCCAGACTAAGGGACAGGAGGATATAATCCCCACTAGGATGTATCTCCTGTTGCAAGTCAGTTAAATGGCCTGCTGAGTACCCCAGCAACCTTTTGTAGCCCTTGGTATGAAACTTTCTATCAGTGGTTTTCATTTGTAAACTGTATGACCTAAAAACCTGTTGTGGTACATCACTCTTTATTAATTTTCTAACAGTACCTCAGAAGCTGTAACAACCTCTGAAACTACAATAGGCTTTTAGAAAGGGTCCTTAGAAAGGAATCCCTTAGAGAGAGGGCCTCCATGGCTCCTCACCACCTCTCTCTCAAGAGCAGGTTGCGTCTCAGGTATCTTGGTTGAAGGGGCTGTGGTCAAGCAAGGTACATGCTGCCACTTCTTCTGAGATCTGACCTTACCTATTTTAGAAGTTTCCCTCCTAATACTAGGATTTACATTGGAGTCTCCAGTAGAAGCTCCAATAGTCTTAAGGTGTTTAGCCCTAGACCTATTTTTCCTGTTTTTCCACCAGCTTTGAGAATTACCAGTTCTCACAGGTCTAGAGAGGGATCCAATGTGTCTATCTACCTCTTCCTCATAAGCAGGGGGAGTCAAAGACTTTATAATTGGATGGGCAATGATGGAGCTTGGTTGAGGCCCCCATTTCCCTACTATACTAGCCTCAGATTTGCCTGGGATAGAGGCCGGCTTACTAACACCAGGGCTTGCAGTGGGGTTCTCTGTAGTGGTTCCCACAGGCTCAGAGTGGTCTCTTAAGGTTGCCTCTCTAGCCAATTTGGTTTGGTTCTGTTTTCCCTCATTGGGAGGCCTGGGGGTACTGGATACTACTCCTAGAGCTTTTAAATCATTCCCCAACAGGACTCTCCCTGGCACCTCATTCTGGACACTGACAGGGATCCTCACTGTCATATTATTACACTGAATGAGAGCTGGCAGAATTGGAACCAACTGGACAGGGACTCCAAAAAATGTAGTGGGACCTTTGGGTGCATTAGCAACATCCTCAGGCCTGAAAAAAGCTTTAATCCACTACTGTTCTGCTGGCCCCAGTGTCTCTCCTGGCAGGAGTATCCTGGCCATTGACAAGAACACTGACCATATAATACCCTCTAGAGTTTTCTGGAATGGAGTTGTACACATCCATATTCTGTTTCCTACACAGACCCATGGACTCTAAGGATACAGTTGCCTGAAGACCCAAGGGTGCTTCAGCAAATAGTTGAAAGTGGGCACTAGCCATTTGCACTTCCTCTTCTGGGGAGATAGCTAAGAGGAGGTGCTGATCCCTGCAGGTTTACCCTTGCATCTGGGACCTCTTTTCACATGGTCAGTTGACCCACAAACATAGCATTTACCAAATGCTCTCCAGAATGGGGGTTTCTGCTGCCCTCCCGCTGGTTGGGACCTAGAGGATTCACTAGCCCTGTTTGGTTTCCCATGTGGTTTACCCTGGTTATGTCTGGGGGCATCTTCTGGAGGTATTAGAATTCTCCTTGTTATCTTTCTTTGGCTGCTTTCCCTCATCCTTCTTCTGAGTTGCCCCAGAATCCTTGTGAGTAGCTTTGTTGGCAACCCACAAGTCAGCAGCCTTAGCTAACTTCTTTGGATCAATTTCCTTAGAATCAGCCAAGTGCTGTCTGATCTCAGGAGAGCATATATTGACTCCAACATAACAAGATGTATCATGCCTTCATAAGTGTTAACTCTGTAACCCTTAGCCCAACCTTCTAAGTTCTTCAAAAGTTCACACACCCAGGTAGCCCAAGGAGTACAATCATGCTTTTTGATGGTCCTAAACCTCTTACGGTACTGGGAAGGGGATCTTCCCAGATCTAGCCATTAAAGCTAGCTTCGCCCACTCATAATTCTGCCTATCCACCTCCCCCAACTCCATTACCACATCAGATGCAACAGCGGGGAGCCTAGAAAAAAGTCAGGGAAGCAAATGATTCCCTGTGAGGTCTTGAATCCCATGGTTATATTCAAACATTGCCAACCAATCCAAAATATCAAGCTTACATACTTACAATTTCTTTAGGCATGCAAGGCCTCTTAGGATTGTAAGACCTAGAAGAATCTGGGAGCAAAGCATTTTCAATAGACAATGTTTTCATATCTAAGGCATGATTCAACTCCATTTGTCTGAGCTTAAGTTCTTGATGCTTTTGTTCAGATTGAACTTTCATACGTTTGAATTCCAACTCAAGCCTCATCTTTTCTAGAGCAATGCATTCAGGACTGAGTGTAAGACCTGATGGGGTCACAGTGGATAAAGGTTGAGGTTTCTGAACAGGTAGAGCACAAAAAGTCAAACACACAGCAAAATACATGAGAGAGTGGGACAAAATGTTCACATTCTTACCAGGTAAAAAAATCAAACTCCAGTAATCCACCAAAGCTTCTGAGGGAAGGGAAATTAGCCATTCTGGAGAATTCTCTAACACTTATGTAATGGGGTGAATATAGGAGACTGTAAAGGATCAGTTGTACCACAATAGAATGTTTGTATCTGCAACTCCAACTTTGCATACCATTATATTTTGGAATATAGAGGGTTAGACAACAAATATGGATGATCACGACTGGCATACTTCAATAGAACAGGGTGATATAATTTGCCTACAAAAAAGATGGGCACCAAGCATCTAAAATTGTATACCAATTTTCTGCTGCTAATAAGAATCATGTAGGTCGTCCCAGTGGAAGGATCATAAAATGAGTCTCTATTTCTTTAAAATCTCTGACAGTTGAGGTTGTAACCACCTGTCCTGCCTTGATGTGCCTGAGGATTTCTACAGCAGAATAGGTTTAAACTTTTTTTATAAAAATGACTGATTATAGTCAACTTGATGCAATTGAGCGGATTACACAAAATGTAGAATCACTTCAATGAGGAAGAAAAATTCTATCATAATGGTGCTTGGGAGCCTAAATGTACAATTTCAAGCATTAATGAGTTTTGGGGATTTTTTAGTAGAAGCTTGGAATAGTCCACATGTTATTGCAAATGTTTCCCATTCCCATCATCGTGAGGTTCCAAAAATGGCTATGCAGTTCATAGAACTAGGTCTAAGAGCTGAGAATGGAAGGCGTAGGGCTGATAGACCAGATATTCCCACATATAAGAGATGTTCATTGAGGGCACATCTGCATGATATTCTTTTAAATTTGGCAAGCTGGCATCTAGATGACGAGCTGGAATTCATTACAAGAGCCAAGAGTGATTATGGTCATGTTCGTTTAAGACTAAATCTCTCAGGTAATCACAGAGTGTTAACATCTTTGAAACATGATCTATCTGATACTAACATAAGAAAGATGATCATGTGGCATACTTAAAACCATGGGATTGTTTCTCTGAAAATGTAGTCTGGATTTGAATAGTGTTTGAGAATATTCTTATAAATTATGAGTCAGGGAAGCTATATATTGAAAGCATCTGTGAATATGTATACAACACAATTGCACCTCATTTGACTACTTGAAATCTTAGGAAATAATTGACCTTACCCCATCAGACACAATACATGCAATGATAAAGCATTTAGGGATGTAAAATCCAAGTTATGTTAAGTGTTGCTTAAAGAAAGATGTAAACATGTGGAAGATATGAAATATTTTTGTGTCAAGTATAAATCTCTTATTGCCCTTAAAAAGGCAGCTGCAGAACATGAGAACTGGGTTAAGATCATGCAAGTTGCTGCTGATAAAAACTAAAGTTTTGGCAACTATTTAGAAAGCTCAGTTCTTGGAAAACTGCCAACAAGAAACAAATCTGATACCAGCAGTATAATGGCAGGAATATTTTAGCAATATCCATGTCGAAGACAAAGTTAGAAGACATGATTTGGCTTTGGATCCGTATCAAATTATGGTTGCCTTTACAGTTTAATCTCGTAGTGGTGACAACGGATATAATCTACTGAAAATTAGTGAAAACAAAAGGGGTAGATATGAAACCTGAATATTTATATCAAAATGAGACAGATTTTTGGGTCCTGTTTTTAATTATTTTGTTAATGCCTTACGTGCAAAATGTATTGAGCCTTTATCTACGAATTTATCAGAAGTTGTCCCTTTGTTTAAGAAAGGGGATAGATCAACTCTGGCTAATTACCACTCAGTTTCATTGCTTGATTCATGTGCCAAAATATGGGGCAAGTTATTCAAACTAGACTCAAAGAGTGGGCAAATGATACAAATATAATTTCGGACTTTCAAGGTGGGTTTAGAAAAGGAGTTATAAACACTATTCCCTGGCATACTGCATATGTTGCATTTCCAGTTTAGTGGCCTGATTGCTACACTCCTACTCCAGCATCACACATAATGATTGATAGTGCCCCATAGTCAACGTTTTACGAAATGTTGTGCCTTAACATGCACAGTTGCTAACATCAGAAATGTCAAGAAGGCTTCTGCAAGCTCCCATGAGTTGGCTCCCCAAATTTCTGACCCTTGCCCTCAGTCACCTTAGTCTTGCAAAAACTAAGGAAATCTGTAATCTCCCAAAGCTGAAAAGGAAGGGAATTCCGCAGTGTGGGAGTAAGGACAGAGAAGGACTGGACCCCTGCTCGAGCCTTATGGAATCTAAGGAGCATCAATAGATGAGTTGACGCAGACCACAGCTGCCTGGCTGGGATATACCTACTCAGCTTTGATTGCAGCTATTCGGCTCCTGTATTATATAAAGCACGATGTGCCATACATAAAACCTTGAATTCGATACTGTTCTTCACTGGGAGGCAGTGAAACTTCTGTAGAAGATTAACAAAATGGGACATATTAGTGGCTACCACTGGTAGACGCGCTGCAGCATTTTGTAGCCAAAGCGAGCGGTAGATCACAAAAATCAGGTTGCCCGAGACAGATGTCATTGCAATAGTCCAGACATCCTATAATTGATGCAGTCACCAGCCTGGGACAAAGTTCCAGACGGAAGAATGGCAAAGTTTTCTTCAGCATTTTCAGCTTCAGAAAACCAGACCTGCACACTGCCGAAATGTGGGCTTCCCTGGAGCCAGAGGACAAGACGTTAACACCCAGATGCTTGTCCGAATCTCTTGGTTTGGTGCAAGGTCCCAAGGAGTCTGGCCAAAAATTTGAGGTCCAGATTGAGTGGGGGTCATCAGCACAAACCATCAAATCTCTGTCTTTTCCTGTTTAACATCAACCAGTTCTTAGCCATCCAGGTGCCAATTGTAGATGGACAATTTAGTCATTTTAAAGGGGGATCTGATACAGGTGAGAACATATGAAATAAGAGCTTGGTATCATCCATGTAGGTGTAAAAGCGGACCCTGTTTTCATAAACAAGCTCTTCCAGAGTTTGATGGTAAAGGTTAAACAAAAGTGGGGATGTGAGGAGCTCTGAGGCAACCCAAGGAAAGATCCACAGAGTCCAATTGAAAAGGAAAAAGGGACACAGATTGGGTGTGACCCATAAGAAAAAAAGAAAACCATTTAAGGGAAAACCCAGAAAATCCCACATTTTCAAGATGATGGGGAAGAATGCCATGGACAATCATGTTAAATGCCGCCGAGTGGTCGAGGAGATTCAAACCCCTGACCTCTCTGCCGTCCTGCATCAGGGCAATATCATCAAGAACTGACATCATAACCGATTCTGTGCCCATAAAAGGTCTAAACCCTGATATAAAAGAATGTAAAAGTTAATGAGATTTAAAATATCAAGAATGTTGTGGAGTAACTACGGCTTCCATATGTTTTGTAAGAAATGGCAGAATCGTTTACAAAAAACCTTGACATAATCCACAGATTCTTCAACACTATGCCTTGATTTTCTTAATGGTATGCTCTGTAACCAGTGAATACGTTTGGTGCCTAGCTCAACTTTTTCTAACTGCAGTTTTGCATATCAGCCCTCAGAAGCCTTATGCAGTACTGAATATGCTTGCAAACAAAGTAATGTGTAACTCTATCGAAAGAAAGGCTTTTTATGTAATCTAGCAATGGTAATCAGGTGAACAGATTTCGGAAAGCACCAGAGTAGCAGCATTTAGTCATGGTCTCATGTAGGCATAAGAGAGGTAGACAGGTACCTCTACAACCCAGTGAATTCCAGATACTCTAACAGAGATGATCTACTGGACGACACTAGAAAGAAAAAGACACAAGAGGATTGACTTTTTCGTGCCACCACTTTTTTCAAATTTTCAATTTGTATGTGATTGAGTAAACCGGGGTTATAAAAAGCAAATCTCTATTTAAGCGATCAACTAGTCCACCCTTGAAGTCATGGCTCCCAATGCTATTTCACTATTTCAGCAAGAGGGGGGCTGCCCTCAGTCAGTGGACACTTTCTTTGTAGAAATTGGGCTGTGCCTGGTTTAAGTATTCTTACAGACAATGATGGCTGTCAGTAATCTCGCAGCACTATCCTTGTTGCTAGACACCACAGTCAGAAGTATTGTCCTTAACTGCTAGATTATCCGGATTTTGAGAAACCAAGAGCATATGATATTACATTGTAACATAAAGAAGTGAGGTGAAGTGAGTGCCTCGGGAGGATAGCTCAGCTGCAACATACTCGCCTTGGAAGCAAGACGACACTGAGCAGCACATGTTCGATCCCCAGGTCCACGCTTAGAAACCTCTGGGTATTAAGCACGTTATAAATAAACTATCATATCATATCACAATGGTTTAAACGGCACTGTTTTACTAATACATATTGATAAGTTTCCTTTTCTTGTTTTTTTAACCCTTCAGTCCACAACCTCTACTATAACCTCTTACTATTGCTGAAGTGGGTGTTAAATGACTTAGGAATCATGCCTTAGTGTGCTCCTGGCCTTAACCGGCAAACGTCCCTGGGAAAACATAGAATGAACACACTATTTTACTGTGGGTGAGCAAACTGCATATCTTCTCCCATTTTTATAAATTAAAGCCAGCGTGCCTAATAATTATATTGACCCAGACTGCAGCCAGATAGGGTTCAATCATTAGTCATTGGGCATCATTACGAGTTTGGGGGTAGCCATGCCCTTAACAAGGGCATGGCTACCCCCAAACTCGGTTCCGGGTCCCACCAAAAGGGGATTTACTGGGCCATTCTGACCTTAGAGCGCCCGGTAATTCCCTTTCGCAGGACTCAGACCCGGTACGTCCCCATTCCCATTTGAGCCCCTGTAGGGCTCAAATGGGAATGGGGAGGATGTAGCAGCGGTACCATTCATAACGGTACCGTTGCTACCATCCTGGTCTGCTCGAGGGTGCCGCTCTGCACGCCTGGTCTAACCAGGCATGCAGCGCGGCCCCCGCGAACAAACACGTAATGTTGCGGCATGGCAACAACAGCGCCGGTAGCACTACCAGCGCCGTTGATGACTTACCGCAACATTCGTAATGAGGCCCATTGTCTTTTAGTTTTTTCTTGAAGGTCTGATGGACAACAGTCAAAACAAAAAAAGTGAAACACTTATAACATAGCTAATGACTCTGAATATTGTTTACTTAATTTTGGGATTTCATCTGTCTCCTCTCATCCTAAGAAAAGCATATTCATTGATGAAGTTATTCAAAGGAAGTAACATATGCAAGAATTAGATACAGTTACAACTCTTTTGCTGTCTCTGTGTCATGTACTCGTGTAGGACCATCTCACCAGGGGCCACACTGAACACCATAAATGTATCATTTATAGGTTTTAATAGATATGGAACACAGGGGTTTGGTGGACTATTGATCTTGAGTTCTATTATCACCAACCAACTAGCACCTCTAGAACCATGTTTTAAGTCTAAGACTGAAGTGAAAAGCAATTTAGCTAAGTCATGTTCTACTTGGATTGTTTTGACATGCATAAGATGGATCCTGTGATAAGTCAAATCATTATGGGATGTATTCTGTAATTCAAGAATTTAGCCAAAGATGCAAAGTCATATCTATATTTCAGTTATAATATAACATTAAAGTAACAATGACAATAAACAAATGCACTTCAAGTGAATTATTTTTTTTCTTTTTCTGCTGTCAGCTTTCCTCTCATCATCTTCTGGTGGTATTTTAGCATTGTTTCTATACAATATTGAACATACGACTAAGCAAAAGCCTAACAGTAATCCATGTTGATGGGCCTTAATGATGAAGGGACTGATTACAATGTTAGATGCAGTTGTAAAATAGCCAATAACTACCAGATGTCATCACTACGAAAATCCTGGAGGGGAAAGTTAAAATGAGAGAGATAGAAGGTAGAGAAGATTAGAGTGGGAAGTAAAATGTGGACAGGGAGATACATCATAATTATAATTGAACGTGATTATACCAATGAGGTGAAGGAAATAAATTGAAGAATGACTTCAAAGTAAAAGTGAGAGAATGGGATAGATTCGTGAAGGAGTGTATACAATAGCAAAACAAAAGAGTTGATGGCTGGAAGGTTTAGAATAAATCTTGACCTCTGGCATTGCTCTGGGCAACCCTCCAGACCATCGTTCTTCGCCTGCCAAGCCATTACAAAAGGGGAAAAACCATATGCAAATCAGGCTTGGTCCCACCCCCAAAGAGGTAGTCCAGCCCGAACTGCTAGGTCACATCCCTTTTGCACGAGACCACAAGCATCCCCAGACATGTTTCAGCCTTGTTGGGCGTCATCAGTGAGGAGTAGCTTGGGTCTCTAGGCCCAGCAGGCAAGGGACCCACGTCTGGGCATACCCTTCCCACTCGGGGTGACAATAGCAAAACAAAAGAGTTGATGGCTGGAAGGTTTAGAATAAATCTTGACCTCTGGCATTGCTCTGGGCAACCCTCCAGACCATCGTTCTTCGCCTGCCAAGCCATTACAAAAGGGGAAAAACCATATGCAAATCAGGCTTGGTCCCACCCCCAAAGAGGTAGTCCAGCCCGAACTGCTAGGTCACATCCCTTTTGCACGAGACCACAAGCATCCCCAGACATGTTTCAGCCTTGTTGGGCGTCATCAGTGAGGAGTAGCTTGGGTCTCTAGGCCCAGCAGGCAAGGGACCCACGTCTGGGCATACCCTTCCCACTCGGGGTGACAATAGCAAAACAAAAGAGTTGATGGCTGGAAGGTTTAGAATAAATCTTGACCTCTGGCATTGCTCTGGGCAACCCTCCAGACCATCGTTCTTCGCCTGCCAAGCCATTACAAAAGGGGAAAAACCATATGCAAATCAGGCTTGGTCCCACCCCCAAAGAGGTAGTCCAGCCCGAACTGCTAGGTCACATCCCTTTTGCACGAGACCACAAGCATCCCCAGACATGTTTCAGCCTTGTTGGGCGTCATCAGTGAGGAGTAGCTTGGGTCTCTAGGCCCAGCAGGCAAGGGACCCACGCCTGGGCATACCCTTCCCACTCGGGGTGACAATAGCAAAACAAAAGAGTTGATGGCTGGAAGGTTTAGAATAAATCTTGACCTCTGGCATTGCTCTGGGCAACCCTCCAGACCATATGCAATATGCCTGCTGGGCCTAGAGACCCAAGCTACTCCTTACTGATGAGCCCCAGCAAGGGCGAAACATGTTTGGGGATGCTTGTGGTCTCGTGCAGAAGGGATGTGGCCTAGCAGTTCGGGCTGGACTGCCCCTTTTGGGGTGGGGCCAAGCCTGATTTGCATATGGTATTTCCCTTCTGTAATGGCTTGGCAGGCGAAGAACGGTGGTCTGGAGGGTTGCCCAGAGCATTGCCAGTGGTTAAGATTAAGTCTAAACCTTCCAGCCATCACCTCTTTGTTTTTGCTATGTCACCCCGAGTGGGACGGGTATGCCCAGACGTGGGTCCCGTGCCTGCTGGGCCTAGAGACCCAAGCTACTCCTCACTGATGAGCCCCAGCAAGGGCGAAACATGTTTGGGGATGCTTGTGGTCTCGTGCAGAAGGGATGTGGCCTAGCAGTTCGGGCTGGACTGCCCCTTTTGGGGTGGGGCCAAGCCTGATTTGCATATGGTATTTCCCTTCTGTAATAGCTTGGCAGGCGAAGAACGGTGGTCTGGAGGGTTGCCCAGAGCATTGCCAGTGGTTAAGATTAAGTCTAAACCTTCCAGCCATCACCTCTTTGTTTTTGCTATGTCACCCCGAGTGGGACGGGTATGCCCAGACGTGGGTCCCGTGCCTGCTGGGCCTAGAGACCCAAGCTACTCCTCACTGATGAGCCCCAGCAAGGGCGAAACATGTTTGGGGATGCTTGTGGTCTCGTGCAGAAGGGATGTGGCCTAGCAGTTCGGGCTGGACTGCCCCTTTTGGGGTGGGGCCAAGCCTGATTTGCATATGGTATTTCCCTTCTGTAATGGCTTGGCAGGCGAAGAACGGTGGTCTGGAGGGTTGCCCAGAGCATTGCCAGTGGTTAAGATTAAGTCTAAACCTTCCAGCCATCACCTCTTTGTTTTTGCTATGTCACCCCGAGTGGGACGGGTATGCCCAGACGTGGGTCCCGTGCCTGCTGGGCCTAGAGACCCAAGCTACTCCTCACTGATGAGCCCCAGCAAGGGCGAAACATGTTTGGGGATGCTTGTGGTCTCGTGCAGAAGGGATGTGGCCTAGCAGTTCAGGCTGGACTGCCCCTTTTGGGGTGGGGCCAAGCCTGATTTGCATATGGTATTTCCCTTCTGTAATGGCTTGGCAGGCGAAGAACAGTGGTCTGGAGGGTTGCCCAGAGCATTGCCAGTGGTTAAGAGTAAGTCTAAACCTTCCAGCCATCACCTCTTTGTTTTTGCTATGTCACCCCGAGTGGGACGGGTATGCCCAGACGTGGGTCCCGTGCCTGCTGGGCCTAGAGACCCAAGCTACTCCTCACTGATGAGCCCCAGCAAGGGCGAAACATGTTTGGGGATGCTTGTGGTCTCGTGCAGAAGGGATGTGGCCTAGCAGTTCGGGCTGGACTGCCCCTTTTGGGGTGGGGCCAAGCCTGATTTGCATATGGTATTTCCCTTCTGTAATGGCTTGGCAGGCGAAGAACGGTGGTCTGGAGGGTTGCCCAGAGCATTGCCAGTGGTTAAGATTAAGTCTAAACCTTCCAGCCATCACCTCTTTGTTTTTGCTATGTCACCCCGAGTGGGACGGGTATGCCCAGACGTGGGTCCCGTGCCTGCTGGGCCTAGAGACCCAAGCTACTCCTCACTGATGAGCCCCAGCAAGGGCGAAACATGTTTGGGGATGCTTGTGGTCTCGTGCAGAAGGGATGTGGCCTAGCAGTTCAGGCTGGACTGCCCCTTTTGGGGTGGGGCCAAGCCTGATTTGCATATGGTATTTCCCTTCTGTAATGGCTTGGCAGGCGAAGAACGGTGGTCTGGAGGGTTGCCCAGAGCATTGCCAGTGGTTAAGATTAAGTCTAAACCTTCCAGCCATCACCTCTTTGTTTTTGCTATGTCACCCCGAGTGGGACGGGTATGCCCAGACGTGGGTCCCGTGCCTGCTGGGCCTAGAGACCCAAGCTACTCCTCACTGATGAGCCCCAGCAAGGGCGAAACATGTTTGGGGATGCTTGTGGTCTCATGCAGAAGGGATGTGGCCTAGCAGTTCGGGCTGGACTGCCCCTTTTGGGGTGGGGCCAAGCCTGATTTGCATATGGTATTTCCCTTCTGTAATGGCTTGGCAGGCGAAGAACGGTGGTCTGGAGGGTTGCCCAGAGCATTGCCAGTGGTTAAGATTAAGTCTAAACCTTCCAGCCATCACCTCTTTGTTTTTGCTATGTCACCCCGAGTGGGACGGGTATGCCCAGACGTGGGTCCCGTGCCTGCTGGGCCTAGAGACCCAAGCTACTCCTCACTGATGAGCCCCAGCAAGGGCGAAACATGTTTGGGGATGCTTGTGGTCTCGTGCAGAAGGGATGTGGCCTAGCAGTTCGGGCTGGACTGCCCCTTTTGGGGTGGGGCCAAGCCTGATTTGCATATGGTATTTCCCTTCTGTAATGGCTTGGCAGGCGAAGAACGGTGGTCTGGAGGGTTGCCCAGAGCATTGCCAGTGGTTAAGATTAAGTCTAAACCTTCCAGCCATCACCTCTTTGTTTTTGGAGTGTATACAATATGCATAGTAGAAAGTGAGAGAAGGAAAGCTAAAGTCGAGAAGTAATCTTGAGAGCCAGGAGATTTGTGAATAGAGGCAGAGATATTGGCGATAGAGACTTGTCAGATGGGTGTGAGACAATACAAGAGCTAGAGCTGTTTTGTCATGAAAGGAATAGGTGCATTAAACATGGGCTTGCTGGTTGGCTTCGACTTATTTTTCACACTGCCACGTTTGATGTTTCTCTGGTCCTGTGTTGTTTCGCATGATCCCTAAAAAAACATGTGTGACTGATCATTGGATATGTCGTTTAATATTGCAAGACATCTGCCACACGCTCTCCTGAATATTGACAGACTGGCACTCCCTCACATAGTAGTCCATCAAATTATTCCATTGCACGGATTGAAAAGAGCAAGAAAATGAAGGAGGTATGAACATTGGTTTGAAAGTTATCAGACATATTTTTAAATCATTAGCTATGTATTGCATATTAAAGACATTGGGCTAAATCGGGCTTCCTCTAAATTAAGCCACTACTCCCTAATCCATGCCACTAAAACTGCCACTCTGTGTGGCCCTGGAAAGGTCTGATTATCACCTTCACTTTAAGAGCTGTGATAGATGGAAAAATGAAGCATTCAAAACTGCCTTTTTTTAACTGTCATGGCTACATGTTCCACCCCATGTTATTCATGACCACTGAAAGTAGTGTAGCAGGAGAGCCCCCACAGCCTTTGCTGCGAGGGGGTCCCTGCTGCACCATGTACAGGGGGAGCTGGGCTGGGGCTGACTACAGCTGGCTGGAGGCACAGGAAGGGGACACTCTGGTTCCCCTGCAGATGCTTCCTGGTTCCTATCTGTGGAGAGGAAGCCTGGAGACAGAGTATTGAGTCTGGTGGACCGAACGCAGGAACCAGGTAAGATGTTGTTTGTGTCTTTGTAATGTGTGTATGTGTGTAATGTGTGTATAAGTGTATGATGCGTGCATGCATGTGTGTCAGAGGTGTATGTATATATGCATGCATGTGAATGGTGTGTATGTATGTGTGGGTGTGAGTGTTTGTCGTTGTCTGATTGAGAATTAATTATGTGTGAATGGTCTGTGTGTGCGTTTATAGGGAATGCAATGTTAATGTTCTAGATGCACGTGTGAGTAAATGTGAGAGAAGGTGCATGGGTGAGTGACTGGTGGGTCTATGGGTACGACTGATATTGTGTTTGAATGATCTGGGTAGTTGAAGAAGAAGACATAGAACACAGAAATAAGATCTGTCCCCTGACTTCTCCCATGGACTATCGATGGTGACCAGCGCTGTGGACCAGGACCAATCAATCTGAAGCAGATCTTTTATGCCAGAAGAGCAGACCATGAATTGGAGTATTCTGTCCTTGAGCCCCTTGCAAAGGTCTCACATCATCCCGGATGGCCAGACCAGCTGAAGCACCCTGTTCACCCGCACTGAACCAGTCATTCCTTTTTCCTCACATCCCCAAATGAGAGGTAAAGCATTGGTGATGGTATATGCATTCTTCCAACCGACCGAAACATTGCACTGAATCTCCATCAGCCACGGAATTGTTTAGTAGGAGAGCCCATCAACTACCATGCCCAAAGCTTCTTCTCAATGCCAAACACTGTACCGAATCTCTGCAGGGTTACATGCCGATCCTATCCGCAGGTTACCACATGGCTCAGCCCAGTTAGCCCAAGAACTGATGCCTCATTGCTTGCTCCTCAATGCCCCCTTGATCACCACTTTACGACTGCCATCCGTCGACTCGAGCAGCTGGAGCACGCACCTCCCACGACCTCTGCCAGCGGCTAAAGCCCAACTAGGCCAGGCTAACATTGACATGTTTTTGGGACAGCCCCAATCTGCAGCACTTGAACCTTTGCCATTTGACTGAACCAAGCACTCTTATTTGACATACTTGATGCCCTCTTGCTGTAGGGCCCCCACGATCCTATATGCCCGACTGAGCCTGATCAACTTGCATCAATTTACAATCTGGGTCTGATGCGTCAGTCCACCATGAATCTAATTCAAGTACTGTGACACTGAACTGCCATGGCCCCTAGTTCTACTTGGGCCTAGAGACTAGTTTACCAAGATATCCTTATTGGTAGTAGCATAATTACCACCCCTTGAGCTAAGCTTGTAGGGCTACTTTCTCCAGTCTGTCGCATCCTTCTGTCTTTCCTCGGGCGTGAGTTATTATACAGTAATCTCTTTTTGTTCTACTTGCGGATGGTGTGTTTTTATTAAAGTGTTTATATTTTTATAGAACCTTGATTGGACATTCCCTTTATTTTGCCCAGTGATACTGTGTTGTTTGGATCACTACTTGTTCACCTTCACACAACTCTTAAGTTTATACCCTGCCCTTGGCCTGCGTTAGGACAAAAGGCTTTAGTACAAAAGGTGAAGGAGGTATATCTCTTGATTGTCAGTGTTTGACCGTTATGATTGTGTTGTGTTTTGGTTTCTAGAATTGTGAGAGCTCAGTGGGCCATTTTACCCCTACGCATACTTGTACTCCTGCGAGGCAGAATAAAATTCTTCACAATAAATGTATGTCTTCAGAAGTATATGACATCTCTCGCTAGGTTGCGAAATGATTCTGGCCTAGATATATATGCTCGTTTATTATCTTATTTAAAATGGATTTTAGATTCATTTCCACTGATAAAGGTTTCAGATCCTATAAAAGAGATCATTTTGTCAATTTCAAAATTCGGGTTTGTAATCATGCTGCCTCTAAACTTTGTCTATTTTCAGTCGTTCATTTTCTATTTAAAGAAGGTGGCTGTGTTATTTTAATATGAAGGGCTAGATCATCGATGTTTCAGTTAAGATGGAGACTGTTTTTATTTTTTTATTTGTTGAATTAAAGGTCCTGCCATTTTGATAGAGGTAAGCGTGTAGACATGGGGCCGCATTCTAAGTCAGCCGGTATGGTAAAAGAGTGCCGGTATTCATGGATACCGAAACTTTACCACACCGACCCACTATGGGTTTATCGGTGGGGCTCCTGGGTTACCTCCAGCTAAATGCCGTAGGTAAGATAGGTGCCTTAATGGCAAATAAAGCCATCATTACTGGCACGTGCAATGCCAGTGCCGGTATTGACAGCAAATCCCCTCATGGGTCCTATGGGACTCCAAAAATGGGACTGAACACCGCCTTTCCGGTGGCAATGCCGCTGGACTGGGTTCCCGGAAACGGTAACTACATTTTCCGGTATCATGGCGGTAGAGCTGCCAGGATACCGGCAAATGTAGAATGAGGCTGATTGATGGATGTGTGAGGAATCTCGCACCACTTTCCTTGTTGCTTTAAAGACTAGACACCACAGCCAGAAATATTGTTCTTGACTGCTAGATTATCAGAATGGGAGAAACGCAGAGCATACGCATGTTAGGGAGAATTCTCTTGTACGGCTAATTTCCCAAACCTAGTGAGTCCCCCAGCAGCTTTGCTGGATTTTTGGGGTTTGTTTTTTTCTCCTGCTAAGAGTGAGACTCTTTTCCTCCCACTCTTAGGCATGCTTTGAGGTCTGTCTTTGACTTCTTGTGTGCTCATGGGCTATGGGGTTTTCTTTCTGGTCCATAGGGTATCATCTATTTTTTATGTGTGTGTTACACTGCACCCTCAATGCAGTAACACAGGGGTGTCATAGTGACCCCAAACATAGACTCCATACCCTGGGACTGACTACTGTCTCCCAGGGCATGTAAAGTCACCATTGACTTTACTAGTCCTAAATTGTGAACAGAACCAGTACAAACCATCATATTGTGGAAGTACTGGAAGGGGGTAATTATATTGCCCCTTGGTCTGTTTTCAAGGGGGCACTGTCCAGTCCCCCCTTGTCGAGTTTCTGGCTGGTGGCACTGGTTACCACGTGAAATATTCCACAGGAATATTCTCTATGGGATTTTCCCATTGATTTTAAACGCACCACTTTTTGGTGCAATGTTAAAGATACCGCCGGTTTATTTATTTAATATTAAATACCCGGTTGGGTCTTTTTGACAGAACTCTTTTCTAAAATGGCATTTGTGTCTGTCTCTGTAACTCTGACCAAGGTCGAGCCCTTTGTTCCATTATTTTGGCGGGCTTCCCCACAGAAGCCCTCCAAATGGTGCCACTCTGTCTGTGTTCCACAGGAGGGGTGGAGGGGGGAATTGGCACCCTGGACTGCAAGGCCTTGGCAACCCAAGTCGCACTCTACTCTGATTGGCCCAGTGGTGAGCCCCCTGGCTCACCACTTAGCATGTGTTATTGACAGTTAGGCTGATGAATGGGGGGTTTTCTGCATAAAAGCAGGGCCTTTAGGACTGGAACTTCAGAAGTCACCACAGGACCTAAGAATCCAAAGAGGGAAGAAGCTGAGCCATCTGCAACGACGACACCACCGGTGAAGCCCTGCTGCAACTACCTCACCACTTTCCAGACGACAAGAGAAGATCTTCTGCTGGACGAGTCTTCTTTCTCTGAGCTAGTGGGACCAACCAGTTCGCCCTTTTCACCTTCCAAAGATGTCTCTTGGTCGAATCGCCCGTGCCAAGGACCCCCGGCGGCCGGATAGCCAAGCTTCACCACTTTGACCGCAAATAAAAGGAACGCACCTTTTATTGACGAACTCCGCGGCTGCTTTCAACTCTGTGCAGAGCAACGACTACACGTTTCCTCCTCGACGAGATCCTCTCTTCCCCTTGTCGAAACCATGAACAGGAACAACTGCCACCGCTGAAGCCTCCTCTCTGTTTAAGGTACTGTGTCCTGCCTGGCCTCCCTTTCTTCGGTTTGCCCAAGGTGACCCTTAAATCCTTGGCTTGCCAACTGGGTTGGCCCCAGACCTTCTAACTTTACCTTCTTGAATCACCCCAACCTCTTTTGAACATTCTGCAAAGACTTTTAGTGCATTTTTAAACCGTGCGATCCTGGGCACATTTCGCTTTGCTCCCTTTAAAGTGGGCCTGGCTTATGAACTTTGGCTCTACAGTATTTACTGCCTTTATTCCCTTGCTGAGGACTCCTAAAAGTGTTGGGACCTGCTTTATTTCTATGCTCTGCCTTTTTCTCTCCCTTTAACTGAACTATTGGAGTGCCATCAGGTTATGCGCTCACATCTGTTTAACAAATCGTGGTTTTTTAACTCTGACTTGTCTGATAGTTATCAAGGGAGGTGTGTATACTTTACCTGACTGTGTTTTAACTTGCTTTTGATTTAGAGTGCTGGTATATTGCCTAAAGTGTGTTTTAAATAAATAATTATATACTTTTATACAAAGCTCTGGTCATTGTTTGCTTGCTCTACTGTGTTTTTAGCCCTATTGTGTATACTCTATATACTGCCCTACTCTTCTTGAGAAAGGTCTGACTGCTCAGTCACAGCTACCAGGTAAATCTGGGTGGTACAGACTGCTACCATTTGGGTTTACTGCTTACTCCTGTAGTCTTAATCTTTTTGCAGTGTTCTCCAAGGGAACTGCACAGGATTCTGCCTAACAACGCATTACATTTTAAAATAGAGAGGTGAGCACAACCTCAAACTCATTGAACAATGGTTTTCATGCCATAGTTTTACTATTGTTTATGGATTAGTTTCCTTTTCTTGTTATTTTGACCAATCAGCACGCAACTTCTATTATCATGTCTTCCTATAGCCAAAGTGGGTGTTAAATGAGTTAACAATAAAAGCTTAGGTTGCTCCGGCCCTTTTTGCACAAAAGTCCCAGGGAAAAATAAATAAATATACACATGTAAGACCATCTCCCAAGGGGTCTCACTGAATACTATTAATAATTGTATCATTAGTAGGTTTTAATTGATATATCACAAAGGAGTTTGGTGGACTAATAACCGTGAGTGGCATTATCACCAACTTGAACCATATTTTTGAGTGCATGGCTGAAGGAAAAAGCAATTTAGATAAGACATTGGGGGTCATTACGAGTATGGCGGTAGGGGCTTAATGGCGCCATTAAGGATGGCAGTGCCGTTAAACTCCTACCACCATATTCCAAGATCCCTTAGCGGGTCCTAGCAGGAATGGCATGTCTGACCAGCTGTTCTTTGCACATCCCGTTAAGGGACCTTGGAGCTAATAAAGGGCCCGCATTTTGCGAGCCCGTTATTAGCGCCTTCCCCATTCCCATTGAGCCCTTTGGGGGCTCAAATGGGAATGGGAATGGTTTACTGAATAGGGACTTAGCGGGTCTGCATAGGTCGGAATGCCCCGGTAAGTCCCCATTCAGTGAGACCAGACCCGGACCCGGGTTTGGAGGCAGCCTTGGCGCTAAAAGAGCCATGGTTACCTCCAAACTCGTAATGACCACCATAGTCTACATCATTGTTGTGACATGGACAAGGTGTATCCCGAGATAAGTGAAATCATAGTGGGAGATATCCTGTTAATGAAGTCCTTAACCAAAGATGCAAAGTCATATCTATATTTCAATTAGTATACAGCATTAATGTAGCAACAAAAATAAAGGAAATCTACTTCAAGTGAATGATGTGTTCTTTTTCTGCTCTCATTTTTCCTTTCATCATCTTCTGGTGGCATTTTAACTTTTTTTCTATACAACATTGAACATATTACTACGCAAAAGCCTCACAGTAATCCATGTTGATGGCCCCTTAATAATGAAGGGCCTTATTACAATTTAAGCCATAGTGGTAAAATAGCAAGTAATTACCACGTGTGTTAGCGGTAAATGAGTTTGGAGTTATTACAGGGTGCAACACCTACACATAAGCATTCAGAAATCTTGAAGCAGGTTTAACACTTGATCATATAGTTGTAAATAGTCACGTTTCTGCACTAGTGAACATTTTAGAAATCTGGAATAGACTCTTCTTGACTATATATGTAAACAAGGTAGCTAAAATAATAAACACTGTTTTCTCAGAGATCTCTCCCCATTTGTATCAAAACTCACCAACTCTTCATTTGCAATGGGTACCGTGCCTACCAACCTGAAACAATCTTGGGTAATACCGCTGCTCACAAAGCAAACCCTAGACCCACTTATACCTACTAACTACTGTCCCATCACGACAGTCCCATTTCTGCTTAAAATCCTGGACAAGATTGCTTATAACCAAATTCAAAAATTCCTGGAACAACATAAGCTCTCAGGAACATGTCAATGAGGATTCCGTCCCCAACATGGTACAGAGACTGCCCTCATCGATTTGAAGGCTCAAATAGATGAACTACGAGATAAAGGTAAAATAGCCCTTCCTCTGTTGCTGGACCTTTCTCGGCTGCATTCGATCTTGTCGAACACTAGGTCCTTTGCAGCCACCTAGACTAAGCTGCACATTTTTCCAAAGGGGATATAACAGGGATTGAGTCTTTCCTCAGTGACAGGACTATGAGGGTGTTGTCCCCCTCGGCAGTGGCTGATCCGCTCTCATTCTATGTGGAGTGACCCATGGGTCCTGCATCTCCCCCACCTTATACAACACATTTACTAAGCCCCGTTTTGATGATCTGGACCTTCTTGGTATCACCTACACTAATTATGCAGACGATGCCCAGTTCCTCCTCCCACTTTCAGGGGATTACAACAAGGATTTGCCCTTGGTAAATAGGGTATATCTCATCATCCAGGCATGGATGGCAACCCACGGTCTATGCCTGAATGATGATAAAACAGAGCTAATTATTCTGGCTGCTCACCCTAATCTTAAAAAATTAGGCCAAGACTACACCTCGTTGAGATTGATGCCAATATCATCAAGGTGTCCAAGTAGGTGAAGACACTTTGCTTTTATCTGGATTCCATCCTCTCCTTTGATAAACAGGTGAAATCTATGGCATCAGCCACAGCTTACACTTGTAAGCTCATTAGAAGTGGTAAACCTTTCTCTCAGATGACAACTGCATTGTTTTAGCTAGAGCCCTGGTTTTGTCTATGCTCGACTATTGAAATGCCCTATACATCGGTGCCAACAAATCTATCATCCACAGAATCCAAATCCTACAAAACGATGCCTTAAGAGCAGCTCTTGGCGTGTCCAAAAGATCTCATATTTCTAAGATTAGGAGCCAAAACAACTGGCTGTCTACCCAAAACAAAATCCATTTAAAAGTTGCATCACTTTTTCACAAAGCTTTGAATAATGCTGCACCTATCTATCTCATGGACAGATTCCTAAAGAGAAGCTCCACCCAACAAGAACCACCAATGTCAACAGCCTTATCATACCAGCTTCCAGGTCCGAGCGGCCCAATTATGGAATCCATTGCCACATCCTCTACGTGAGGAGCAGCCCTTTCTGAAGTTCAGATCCAACTATATCAATCTACTGAAGTTTGCCGACGTCTTGTTGCTCACTAGCTCCTTCTAGACTCCTGATTCCTCCTGGTGTATATATATATATTCAGTGAAAAATCTTTGTTAAAGGGACGTTATGGTTAAGTTTCGCTACTAAAAACCTATGAAATTCAGTGAAAAAACTTTGTTAAAGGGACGTTATGGTTCAAAGTAAAACTGAAAAACCCCTGAAATTCGGCAGTTATGGTAAGCTAAGCAACCATAACTCACGCCACCACCGTGCACTGCTAAGACTAACACCCAGGACATCAAAGATGACATCACAAATGTCATTGATGACATCACTGATGACATCACATGTCTGGCTCCCCCTTTTTTCCTTTACTGACATATCTAGTCCACATGGTTTTCTTCAGTAACAGTCAGGAATTAAAAGTGGAAAAGGTAGTATATTTGTAGACTTATCCTTCAAGTATATTCTTACAATAATTCCCTTAGGGTCCAGTCATATCATATGTTGACAATACAGGTAACTTTATGGACTCCTCTTAATCCTACCATAAAAGCTCTGTAACAATGGAAGCTGAAGTTCTCACCTTTATATCACCCTGTCATGGAAAGACTTGTGTGTTAAAAAGTTGTGCCCAGAAAGACAATACAGCCTCAAAATGGAAAGCAAATAACAGAATATTGTTATGGACTTCAAATGTTTTGGTTCTTTACTGTGCGGTAGGATGATGTGAAGGATTGCCATCTGCCATGAAGCTCCATGCCAAAGAATAGTGTAAACCTGTGCTGATCTACATCGGTCTCCCTGGTCTAAAATTCCTCCTCTCCCATGGCACAGAGTAGATGTAGAAGACTCAGGAACTAATTTTGAAAGCTGCTATGACAACAACGTAATGGTATAGAGGCTGCAATTTAATCTGCACCACTGCTAGGAAACCTCATAATTTTGATAAACTATCAATCAGGTGTCAGGATAATCTGGAAATATATGCCATACCTAGGTTTTGGTATGTTGGCTGATGGTTCACATAATTATTAAATGGCACATCTGGTTTGTTGCATACAAGTGTCATCGTTGTGAGCTCAGACCAGCTATGAAAGGCAATGCAAATTCTAGGCACCTGCCTGTTTGTGTTCCAGTGAATGAGTCAAAGGGCAGGAAGCCTGCAGCTGTTGACACTCTGTGAGGTTGGGTAGACACAGTGGGTCACAACAGGAGATCAACAGGGGAGCCTGGCATCATGAGGCAATTCCTAAAAAAAGACATGCCTCGCAATAGGGGCTACACACCAATGGGTGTTTGAAGTGCAGGCTAGAGAAGTCAACAGGTTTAAAAAGGCAGGCAGAGCAATGCCAGAGGGGGATGAAGTACTTTATCTTAGTTTTGTTTGTGCTTTTCTTTCCTCATGTTTCATACACTTACAGCACAGCAAATAAACCTGGGTATTATGCAAAAAAGAGCACATCACTTTTTTTATTTAACAAGGATAGGCTCCTTAAATGTGGGTTTGCTTTTAAACAATGCATTGGGGTCTGCTGCCTTTATAAGGATGCAGTCCACTCCTCTTTCTTTGATTCATTCCTGCACCTAAAGAAGAATTAATTTGGACCTTGTGTGGGAGATAATACGTGCACAAAGTCCTCCAACAGTAAGCTGAAGCAGTGTTCCAAGGTGGAAGTAAGCTCTTCTCCATACCCATCCCCAGAAGAGATTGGGGTCTGAACTGCTGCATGAGCAAGACTGCCCTATGTCAGCTATACTTGTACCCAGGTCCTCACTGTAAGTAAATGACTCTTGGAGGTGCTAGCTAGAAACACCTGTGGGGTTGGGAGAAGGATAGCAAGGACTCATCTTGTCGCTGATACCCTGGACTGGGTCTAACAGTGCTAGATGAAGCAAAGCAGCTATTCTCCTGCATTCTACCATGTTGAACCTCTATTGAACCATCATCAACAGTGTTCAAGCATATTCCAACCAGAAGGATCTGTGATTCTGCCTTTGGCACTTCTTCGAATATCTTTGAACCACTGTTCCTTTAATTAGTTCTTCGCAACACTTCACCAGCTGATATCATCACTTCCCTGGCTCGAAATAGAAGCTTGCTAGCGAGGAAGCCTTTCAATGGCCACATCTAGGGGAGGTGCTGAAGAAGGAATATGCCTGCAAATGTAGCAGTTGCTGCACGTACATACCTGTTCCTAGACTCCCTTTTTCAGACTCCCCTCCATGTGTCTGCCATAAACAGGAATGCTTATGTTACGGATGTATTTCTCTTTTCATATCTCATATCGTGTCTTTGAAACAGAGATAAAAATGTGATTGTGTAATTTTCATTGGTGAATCATTAAGACATGGCAAAGGAAAGGCACTCACTGGCCCACTTTGAATAGGGGAATATCCATTGCCTCCCACTATGCAAGCATAGTCAATCATAGTAGTTTTAGGTGTTTGGAATATGCCCACAATGCGTGCATGGAGTGGACGCCAATGGCTCCCAGGCATCAGCCTTTCAGAGGTGAGAGGAGCCGTTGCCAATTATCACATCTGCTGCCACAGATCATTAGTGAATCAGGCCCTCTCTGTTTATATGGTTCCTGTGTTTGAGGGCTTTGATGAACTGCTCAAATAGTGCACGCTTGGATGACATGTTCTAACAACGTGCATCTCATTGTGCCTATTTTCTCAATGGTTCATACCTAGATAGAATCTAAGATTATGATAATGATATTAGCCTCACAAATTAGTGATTGTGATGGAGGGCATGCAGTGTTGCATTGTAGGGTGGTTGCTGCCAATTATAATGAATTCATCTTGATAGAGCTTAAAAGGACACCCAACGGTGTTGATCCAACTAAGAAATGTGAGCAACACAAAATGGTACTCTGTATTTCACCACCTTTGTGGGTTGCAGAGTACAGCCATGGTCACACCATATTTTTTGTAATACAGTATTGTTAGGAAAGATTTGCCTTAGGTGCAATTTTCCCTCCATTTGTAAACCCGCCAAACTGGTTGCTTGGCATACCTAACCTGACTTTTTCCAGTGAAGCACAGCCTTGAGCTGCACTCCTCTGGGATTTCGCCAATTTATAATGGGGAAACTAGCACGTCCTTCAGGCTGTCAGTAGTGGTAAACTATGTTTCCTTAGTCTTTGACTATGTTGCCATTTCTTGGTAACTTGTTATCTATGTGCCAAGTACCTTACAGTACCGCACATAGGGGTCCTTTTGTTTTATAGCCCTAGCCACCCTCTAAGGATTTTTGCGTGTTTGTACAATTGTACCTAGGATGCACTGGTGGCAGTATTTTTGCTTTTAAAGCATGTTTTTTTTGTTTCTATGGACCGTACCGCATTTACCGTGCTTGGCCCATGGCTGTGGCCAGTGAGAAAATCGCCATGCCATGAAGTATGTTGTTCTGTCCTTAGGCCATTTTGTGCCATCGCCTTCTCCCAGCTCGGGAGACCTGGGTATTCCTTATTTGGGCATGCAGCTTCCCAGAAAAAAGACACCTTTCGCAAGCTCCTGCATGTCACAGGTGTCTGTGCCCAGGAAGACAGTTCAGACTACTGCTGCCAGTATATCTGGCGGGCCTGAATGAGTGGAACCAGCACGGCCCACGATTGGCCCATGCCTGGTGTGCATATAAGAGAGCAGATCTTCCATTAATTATCTGAGATTTGGGCGGGAAATTAATCTTGGATAAGAGAAGGCGCTTTGCATCCATTCCCGATCAATCACCTGAAGTTCACACTGAACTACAGCAAGAACCAAGTATCCTGAGTGAAAGAGCAGACTTGCGGAACCACCGGAGACCTGCTGGAATGTTTGCCACCCTGAGCCTGCTGTTGTCCTGTCGGACCCTGATTTTGCATTGTACCAAGAAGGCCTGCAAGGGCCCTTCAACCCTTTGGAGTAGTGGGACCAACTACGCTCAGCATCTCCTGCTTACTTTCGCAAAGAGCCTCTTCAGACGTGTTCCTGGGCCATCCAGTTAACTGACCAGCTTGAACCCGGGGTATTGCGCAGGAGCGCTGCTGTCTCGAGCTGAGACTCGAGACTTTGGATATCGCTTACTTGTGGTCCAGGGCCCTCTTCCACCAAACCTCATTGTCCTAGAACCCCTGGGTTGCAATTTATGAGAGTGTGCCACGCCGCAAGCATTTGCGATCCATGTGTTTTCCTGCTGAGAGTGCCTGCAGACTGTCACACTATGCCCTGAGACATGCTGCACCAGAACTTTCCTTCTCCTTTCTTCGAGAGCTGAGAAAAGGCTACCCTCCCACCACAGAAAATCATCTCAACCAGCAGCCCTGAGAGCCGGAGTGTCCTGTGACTGCAGGAGTGGAGCCTAGTAGGGAAGTGGACTAGACTGGCAAAGTTTGGTCCGGATTGTGTTGAGGGTCAGTGAGTACTTTCATCACTTACCGCTGGCTTCCTGGCACATCGTCTGTTTTTACGCACACAAATCCCTTAAAAGACACTCACCTTGGCTAGCCTAGCCTGCACTCCCCAGCTATTCCCAAACTCTGAAAGTCACTTGATCTGCAAGGGTAGATCCTCCTCAAGGAGTATGGCTTTATTCTTCATCACCTCAACCCCCTTCCTGAACAGCTACAGCTCCCTGAAGAGAACTCGCTTTTCATTTCACGCACGACCGCACATTGTTAATGCACTGCTGTACTTTGAGCATAAGGCTCCTTACTTCTTAGGGCTGGACTGCATAAGCTAGGGATTGACTTCAAAGAACTGCCTAATGTGATATGTGTGTTGGACTTACCCCTTTCTGTTGCAGGTTGTGGTTGTTTTCTCCCCTTTCATCAACTTAAGGTTAAACACATTTTGTATATATGGTATATAGTGAAAAAGTGAATGGTAACTGTTTTATTCTTACTGTGGTTGAATCGTATTTTCTTATAAAGGCCTATAATAAATGTATTTTTGATATACACCTGTCTAAGAGTAATCTGTGGCGTGTTACTGTGTGTGCTCATTGTGGGCTTCCGATCACGCTCACCCCTCCTGAGACTTAGGCACTGATTCATGGAATTATTTGTGTTTAAACCAGGGATTTGCGTGCCATTCTGCCGGCAGATCCCCATTAGTCAAACAGGGATTTGCAGGCAGAATTTATTTTATTTTAATTTAATTTTTTACATTTGTATAGCGCGCAGGCAGCCAAAGGGCATTGTGGCGCTGTTACTTGCAGCAAGCTTACTTACATTATGCATAAGGAACAGCATTGGGTACATAGGTGTAACACATATTATACATGGAGGCGTACACAAGTCAAATATACATATGGCGGGTGTACATGAGGAACGGTAGAGAATCAAGCAAACAGGGTGGTTTTCAAGGTTTTGCGGAAGGTGGTCAGAGATGGTTCAGCTCGCAGGGCAGTGGGGAGGGCATTCCAGAATGGCATGCAGATCCCGATTTTACACGCAAACAATTCCATGAATCAGGGCCCTAGTCTTGACTGCCTGCCAAGCTACCGTAGATTGATCTAGTTTGTCCAGAAGTTACCCTTTTCCCTTTTCGACAGGAGATATACCACGTTCCCTTAAACATGCCTTGGTCATCCCTCTGCTGAAAAAGCCCTCACTTGATCCTGAGGTGTTGGCCAACTATTGTCTGATATCCCTTCTACCATTTTTAATGAAGGTCCTGGAGGCGCTGGCATCTCCTCTTCTCTTAGCATTCCTAGAATCCTTGCTTTTTCTTGATCCCTTCCAATCTGGTTTTCGGCCTGGCAGAGGCACCAAGTTGGTCCTTAATTCAGTGATGGATGACCTCATGTGTATGGTTGATCAGGGTGGTGTCGGGGCAGTCCTTCTACTTGATCTTTCGGCTGCCTTCGACACCGTAGACCACTCTCTCCTCATCTCCCAGCTCTCTGAGGCTGGGATCTCTGGCCAAGTGCTTGACTGGTTTACTGCGTTTCTTGCGGATCACTCCCAATCAGTTTCTCTTCCTCCGTTCCGGTCTGCCCTGCCCTTCTATCTTGCGGAGTCCCTCAGGGATCGGCATTATCCCCTATTTTATTTAATATGTATATGAGATATCTTCTGCTCCTTATAGCCGCACATGGGTTCCATTTCTACTCTTATGCGGATGGTATCCAGATCTTGGTCCACCTCAATCTAACTAAATCTGAAACAGCATCCCATCTTAGACAATGCCTTGAGGAACTGGGAATATGGATGACGCAGAACTGGTTGAAACTAAACGGAAGCAAAACCGATGTTCTTATAGAGGGAACCTCCAGTTCTCAACTATTTTGGACTGCTGATTTTTGGCCCTCATCCCTCGGTCCTCTTCCTACACCCGTATCGTCCATGCGGAATCTTGGTACGCAGATCTCGGCCACACTGACCATGGATGAGCAAGTCAGTGTGGTATGTAAATCCGGCCATTTTAAACTCCGGATTCTTGGAAAGGTTCTCCCTTTTATCCCGACAGTAAATCAGGCACCAGTGGTTTCGGCTCTGGTCCTAAGGATTCTGGATTACTGCAACACGCTCTATCTGGCGCAACCCAGCTATCTGACGGGGCAGTTGCAACTACTTCAGAACGCTGCAGGCAGATCTAACATCCACCCTCCATTTGGTTCTCACATGACCCCTCTGCTACAGCAACTGCACTGGCTCCCCGTTTCTCAGTGGATGCACGTGCATTGTGCATAGGGCCTTTTATGGCACCGGAGCTGAATACCTGCAAGCCAAATTCCCCTGTTACCTGCCTACTCATGCTCTCCGCTCACAAGTGGCCTTTCGAGTGACGGTACCACGCTTTAGGCTGGCCCGCAAAGGCAGGCGCACTTTTTCGGTAGCAGCCGCGAAAGGGTGGAACAATCTGCCCCTTTCCCTGCGTGAGACTACCGATCATCTCACGGAATCTGAAAACTTTGCTCTTCTAATCGTGGCTCCCTGAAATTTCTACCCCTCACTCTCTCTTCTTTTAGCGCCATAATGCCCCAGGGTGTACGTGCGCTTGATAAATAATATTAACATAACATAACATAAACTAGTGTGGCCTCCAAAATTTCTGCCCACCAGGTCAGGGTTTAGAAATCCATCTTAACACGAATCATTTGTTAGCACCATGGAGAGGAGGAAATACTGTGTAGGTCTACTTGATGATTTTGTATTTAAATTACTGATTGTGCTAGAAATGCATAAGGAGAATGAGGTTTCAAAGTGAAACCCTAATACAATAGGTTCTGAAGGGTGCATAAAACATAAAAGGAATGTTTCGCTATATTCGTTTTGCTGTAATACCTATGTTTCTCTATGAGTTTGTGCAGTGAAGGATGGCCTGTGTGAGGCAGCAAAAAACGGGGGAGAACTAATAGAACAGCTGCTGCCATCAGAAGCCGCCCATCACTCTGTATAATGGCCAGCATTCTAGACTGAAGCGATTAATGCCTAGAGTGAGTGCATTCTTCCAAAATAAAAATAAAACATTTCAGCTGCCATCAAAGGAGTGGTGCTTCAGTGGATGGTAAATATTAGGGTATTGAATAAAATGTGTCAGACATGGCTGTGAACTCTCAAACAATTCCTCTGATCATCCATTAATACCGCAATGGTGGTTGATTAGGAACTCCAGAGTACACATTTTTGAGTGTTGAGACATTATAGAGAATATTTTTAAGCAATCCTACTGGAACCATAGTATCACCATCCAATGTGATGCGAGGATAATGCCTATTACTTTCAAAATGCCAGCTATATTGATAGTTGTTTGCAGTTTCAGTCTGTGCCAGAGTGCTGCAATATTGAATTAATGATGAGACCTAATGGTGTTGGCTTTGTGTACAGAATACCAGCACTAAGCTAAAATCTGGAGACACAACCGCACCAATGAAAGTGTCTAAAAAGAAACATGAGTATAGTGTGGACCATTCAAAAAGCGGTGAAAAGACGAAAAGAAGGTACAAACACATCGACATGATGGCGAAAGGATTCAGGGTTAGCAAGCAAGTGTGTACACAAATAATAACAAAAATGCAGTACAAACAAATCATCACATGAAAGAGTGATGTTAAAAGTCTGGCAAATACAAATGAACGCAAACGTGTGCAAAGAACGGGTGCTGGAGTGAGACCAAAAGCATCTGAGCTACCACAAGGCAAGTAACACCTCTCCTGTGCACTGCTGCAAGGTAGGAGCAAGCACGTTCCCAGGTCCTGCAGGCGAGTAAAGGGGACGATGCAAAAGGGGGTACAATGGAATCCATGATGGCCAGAGGACAAGCCTTTCAAAACACATCTTCATCTATTTTGGGATTCTTTCGGGGAATACAATTAAACTCGCTGCCACCTTCTAAGCGGAGACCAAAAAGGGAAAGGACAGCAACAAGTCAACGAATGAAGAGAGGCTGCAAATCATACGATTGAGGAGCGTGAGGTTTTGACACATGGGATAGTGAGCAGTGCAAGGAGGCTTGGAGTCTGGAAGACCCACGCCCACATAAAAAGCTATACACGTGTTTAGTACCCAGCACCATGCTGTATGCAGTCTACGGCCATGTCCATTGTGTCAGGCTGGGCATCTGTGTGGAATCACATAGGCCCGCAGCAGTTCAGGGTGCAGAAGAAACCTCCAGTGGACAGTTAGGAAGCAGAACTTCAGGTGCAAGGGCCAGGGTGGTGTTCAGCTTCCAATCCACAGTGACCACTGCAGCCCCTTTATCCACTGTGGCATAAGACCAGAAGGAGCGTCATTAAATCATGGATCAAAGTCCGACAATGACAAGAAACATAATGATTCGGAGTGTGAGGTACCAAAGACCCAGACGAATACATACGTGTGCCCAATCACACATATTGCAGATATATCCCATCAGACAGAAGGTGGCGAATAAGACTTCACAACCCAATAGCACACGTTAAAATTGTTTTCTTAATTACTTAGTTTTCATTTGATTTACTTTATGTAGAAACCGAGCCTTGCTTTTGTGGACAAAGGACATGACCACAAAGACAGTATACATGTAGAATCGTGAATTACGTGTACAGCAAAGTTAAAACGAATAGGTATTGCTGAAATATTAAATAAGCCTTATTCAGGCAAGTTTAGAGCAGGATACATTTAAATTAGCTCATCAAGCAGTAAGTGAACATTGTCTAAGCAGCTTACCCAATGCTTAGAGAAAAAAAGAACGACTTGTAGAAGAGAAATGCTTATTACTACTTGGAACCTATTATTTAAACATTTCATCTGCTTACTAAATCCTTGAAAAATGTTAATCAAACATGTAACTTTGTTTAGAGTGATAACATTAAGGGTTGGGAAGTAAGGGGCACAGCAGCAGCCGATGTTGAATCTGTACCCATCGTACATCGATTATAGATAATTTCTAACGTCAAGTGCAGCAGCACATTGTCGACAGCAGTCAGCAGAAAACTGCACTGCTCAAGTACCCCACTCCGTTGCTCTTAAAGCAATATGCTTTGCTGATCAGCACTGCTGAGCAACATTAAAAGAGCTGAATTTTGATGGTAGTTCTTAAGACCACTGATCAAATTGTCATGAACCCTCCTGTGTGGATACCATCTCATAGAACATGTTATTTGGCAGTGTTTGTTGGAGGTCTTTCAGGGCCAACGGATGAGGAGGGGGGTGTAAAACTGACAGGTGTGGTGCAAAAGAGCCAGTCACGCATATGACAGAACTATAAGAGAAAAGGGTGAATTGTAAGAGAACGTTAGGAAGAAAAGGACAGGCACATGGAGAATAAGTATAAGAGACAAAATGAGAGTTAAGGAGGCAAAGAACAATGGGAATCGAGAGAATGTCAATGAAAGAGAGAAAAATATAGAATGAAAATGAAGGAGGGAAAGTAAGAAAAAAGAGAAAGAGCAGAGGAGATATATGGCCAAATTCATAGAAAAAGTGCTAAGTCTACGCAAACTACTTTGCGACAGAAACAACATTGCTCCTACTTGCTCATGCAAAAAGTGTAGTGATGTTCGCTGATTCATGGAGTCCAAAGCACAAAGTAAACTACAGCTCAAACAACAATGAGTGGTGCCTGGAACACCCACAACACGCCTCCAAGCAAACAAAAACTAGCACCAACAGACAACCTTTGTGAATGAATATGCACCACCATTCAGCACCCCTGCGAAACTGCAAACCATCACACGTAACGCAAGGCAGCACCCTGTTGAAACTGTGGATCATCCCTCATAACTAAAGTCAGCACGCCGGTGAAACTGCAGACTTTCCCCGTAACTGAAAGCAGCTTCACAGCAAAACTGCACACCATCACATGTAACTCAAGGCAGCATCCCAGTGAAACTGTGGACAATCCCTGGTAACTCAAATCAGCATCCTGTGAAACTGCAGACTGCCCCTGTAGCTGAAAGCAGCACCCCAGCAAAACTGCAGACCATCACACGTAATGCAATGCAGCACCACAGTGAAATTGCAGATGGTGGCCACTAAGTCATAGCATCCTCCTAAAGTCCTGACACCTCCCACTTACTCCACAGACATCCGTCCCAACCACAGACAGCCCCCTGCTAGTCCACCCTACTCCCACTACCCTCACCCACCTATGCAAATCACCCCCAGCGGCACCCTCAAGTCCTCACACTTTCCACCACCCACGCTCATTTCTGCCCTAGCCCCAGGCAGCCCCTGCTACTCGAACCTACTCCCACCATCACCTCTCACCTCTGTCCCCAAGCCCAGGTAGCCTCCTGCCAGGCCACCCTACTCTCACCACCACCACTCACCTACACCCACAACCCCAGGTTGTCCCTTCAAGCCCTAACACCTCCCACCACCCCACTCACCTCTGCCCACTCCCCCCAGGAAGCCCCTGCTAGTCTGCTCCCTAACTAGTCCAATGTGTAGCAACAACCTACCTTGACTCACCGGCCTGGCTCCACCATGAAGTACACCTTCCACATAGCCTCCTTCAACATGCACTACTGGGAGTGGCGCAGTTGAATCCAGGGCTATAGCTTCCACCATGATTCACTGGTAGACCATGTGCAGCTGCAGGTCAACTGGGCACCAAACATGTGTGCAAGATACACTTTGACAACTCCATGTACATGTGCAATATCAAGGCAATGTGGTATTTGTATAGTGCCTTTGTGCCATTGCAATGGCCTCAAAGCGCTGAAGTCAAATCCCATTGGAGGACTAAAGTATGAGTAATCATAGATTAGTCCAACTGATTTCCAATATGTGTGCACATTTTATCCTGTACAATGGTAGGTTGGTAGGGGTTGTAAAGTCCCTGCTAGCCACCCAAGTAAAACATGCCTGAAATAGGGTGATGTGAAGGTTCTCAGAGATTGGGCAAGTCAAGGCAACTGAAAATGTGTTTAGCTAGACTGAAGAATCAATCATGGGACACACAGCTGCATTCCAGTGGAATACGTGATGGTCGATATGAGAGCAGGTAGTGGCTGATTGAAGATGTGAGCGGGTGGGTGGTTGTACCTTGGAAGGGGAACATCAATCTACCATTGAGTGCACAACTGATAAGTGTATCCCACTCATTCACAGTGAGGGCACATCCTACCTCAACATCCACATTGCCCAATTGTAATTGTAATTGGTTATTTATAGCGTGCTTAACACCCATAGGTGTCTGAGCGCGGACCCAGGGATCGAACCTGTGTTATTCCACGTAGTCTTGTTTCCAAGGTGAGTGCATTGCCCCTAAGCTATCCTCCCAAATACCCACAACAGTGGATGAAGTGTGGGCACATACACATTGACAAGCAAGTGCCAAAGGAACACATAAACATCAGTGGGCCAGAGACAAACTCAACGTAAAATAACCTTCACCTCCAGTAGCGAATGTGCAGAGGCGAATGAGCTGACACCAGATAAAACACACAATTAAACCATGTGGAACATGTGGCAATACACATGAACAAGTAAGTATTCATCCCCAATGAGAGATCCCAAACACCATCATGAGACATCTCACACATCACCACAACCATACCCGTATGTACAACATTACACACAAAACAAAAGACTTCACCCCACAAAACCAACACACTGACACCAAAAACGCAATGCCCCTGCACATGGAATGGAATCTAATAATCAGCCAGTGTCCCCTCAAGCTATCTGATGGCCCCACTCCTACATGTTAAACACATGTGCACACGTCCCGCAGCAAACATCACAGTAACAACATGACACACACAGTGAGGCCCCAATCCATATGACTGACACAGAACATGGGCACTGGGAGAACATGAAAAAGTAAATGTGCACACATACAAAGAGACTGCAAGAAGTGTCAAATGAATTGAATGAAACCTTGTATTAAAAATGTACTATTTACAATAAAATGATGGGACGGGTAAAACTGTCCAGGTTAAACACAATAAAGTCCAAAATTAAACATAATGCTATGTAACTATGTACAATGGCAGTGGGCTACACAGCTCCAATGTCTGGCAATGCATCGACTAGGGATGAGTCACATTCAACATCCTCTGCCTGTAGGTGGTGTTAAGCGGAAACCCTGTGCAGTTCCCTCTGAGACCACTGCAAAAGATTTAGGCTTACAGGTGTTGGCAGTAAACCCACTTGGTAGCTGTCTGTACCACACAGATTCACCTGGTAGCTGTGGCTGAGCAGTCAGACCTCTCTCAAGAAAAGTTAGGCAGTATGTGGAGTATACAAAATAGGACAATTTACACAGTAGAACAAGTAAACACAGAACAGAGCTTGGGTGTAAAGATATATAGGTATTTATTTATAACATCACATCTATGGAAAACACTCTGGCACTAATACGGTAAACAACTTCAATTACAATTACTATAAGTAAATCAATCCCCCTAACAATAGTTCGACAAGTCTAGGTTCAACGGCACCACTTATTTGCAGACAGAGGTGAATGCTTTAACCTAGATGGCACTCTAATATTCGTTAGGAGGGGAGAGAAAAGACAGGGTATGAAATCAACTCGGTACCAACACTTTTATGAACAAATGCAAGGCAAGTAAGGCAGGGTCTACTGTAGATCGCAAAGTTCAGAGGCCAGGCCCACTCGGAGAGAGGCAAGGCGATATGTCCCAAAAAGTCTCACATTGGAAATGCACTTCGAGTCTTTGTCGCAAATTGTTATAGAAAGATTGACCCAGTTCAGAACAGAAAGTTTAATAAAGCTTGGAGGCGACCCAATGGAGAGGAGAGGATTAAGACACCTCACCCTAACCGTCACAAGGGAAGCCAGGCGGACACGGTACCTTGTATGTGGAGAGACAGCTCCAGCGGGGGCAGTTGTTCCTGATGGTGGATGCAAGTCGGGGCTTTGCCAAGAGAAGAGATGATCTTGTCGTCGAAGGAAAGTTGAAGATCGTTGCACCACCAGGGAAGAGACCAGCCGCGGAGTGCTCCGTCACAAGGCACCACCTTTTGGTCGCGGTATGGGCTAGTGGCTATCCAGTTGCCGGGGTGCTCAGCCCGGGCCATTCGACCACTACGCCCTGGAAGCAAAGAAAAAGCAAAGGGGACTGGTTGTGCCCACCAGTCAGGGGAAGAAGACTCTCCGGCGGGGAGATCTCCTCTGTCGTCGGAAAGTGGTGAGTCGGTTCAGCAGGGCTCCACCGGAGGTGTCGTCGTTGCAGGTCGGCTCAGCTTTACCCTCGTCGGATTCTTAGGTCCTGTGGCGACTTCTGAAGATCCAATCCCAAAAGCCCTGCTTTTATGCAGAAAACCCCCATTCATTCAGCCTAGCTGTCAATCACAACCCGCTAAGTGGTGAGCGGGGTGGCTCACCACTTGGGCCAATCACACCAGAGTGCGACTTGAGTTGGCAAGGCAACTCAGTCCAGGGTGCCTAAACCCCCTCCCAACCCCCCTGTGGTACTCAGACAGAATGGCACCACTTTGGAGGGCCTCTGTGCAGAAGCCCGCCAAATGTGGAACAAGGGGCTCAACCTTTGGTTTAGGAGTCACAGAGACGAACACAGACGCCATTTTAAAAACTGAGTTCTGGCAGAAAATACCAACCGATAGATTTATTTAAGACAAATAAACCGGTGGTATGTTAGAGGCTAACGAGAAAAAGTATTAACCTGCAACAATGGGAAGAATCCCATAGAGTTATATTCGGGGTCGAATATAATAAGTAGTTTCCACTGAAACCAGCCAAAACTCGACGAGGGGGGATGGGACAGTGCCCCCTCGAATAACAGACCCAGGGGTAATCGAATTACCCCTGCCAGTACGTCCACAATAGGATGGTTTGTACTAGTTCTGTTAGTAAATTTAGGTCTAGTAAAGCCAATGGTGACTTTACATGCCCTTGGAGACAGTAGTCAGTCCCAGGGTATGGAGTCTATGGTGGGGGTCCTCTAGGACACCCCGGTGTTAATGCACAGAGGGTGCGTTGTAACACACATAGCAAAACATATGGGACCCTATGGAGTAAAGGACCCCATAGCCCATAGAACACATTGACATTCACAGGAATAAACCACATTCATGTCCAAGAGTGGGATAGAAGAGTCTCACTCTTGGCAGGATGGAAAAAACAAACTCCAGAAATCCAGCAAAGCTGCTGGGGGACTCATTAGGTTAGGTAATTCAGCCTAAACAGAGAATTCTCTCTAACAGGTGGGCCTCCGTACTTGCCTGGAGGGCTTTCAGGGTGGCCATGTTCTGTCTCTCAGACTCCTCTGCTGTCCCTGAAGCATCCTCCAGGATAGCAGCCAACCTCCTCACCCGCCTCTACTCACCTCAGCCCTGGCCACCATCACTGTTGACTCCCTCACCTGCTACCTCTCTGCCACTAGCTGCCTCCCATATCTCCCAAACACAGGGGTCATGGCCTGTAGAGCTCCCCCGTATTCCTCCTGCCTCAAATGTGTCAATTGCCTCCTCTGAGTGGATTTGCCTGTAAAAATCTGTCTCCTCACAATCACCATTTGCTGCTGCCGGGAAAACTGCAAACTCTGGAGTTACGCCCCACGTCCTAATGACCAGTACTGCTTTGGAGTGCCTGCTATCCCTCCACTGCCTGTTCTTGTGTAGACACCTGGGCAGGCTCAGTGTCCACCTCATCTGCTGTCTCAGGGACTCCCACCTCAGGCAGGGATGAAGGCTCAACCAGACAGGGTTGTGGTGGTAGTGCAACTGGTGCACAGGGGGCCATGGTGGTAGGTGTCAGGAAAGCTTGCATGTCGGATGGCAGGAGTCCAGAGGAGGAAGTTGAGGAGGGGGCCATTGTAGTGACCATCCCAGAGAGACCACATGAGAGCATTGCACGTGTCAGTTGGCCCAGGTAGATTCGCACCTTCATGTAATGCTGTACAAGGTCCTTGCAAGAAGCCGTTACAACATCATGGATAGTTGCCATCCACCTGGCGATACCTACCAGCAGGAACTTCACCACTGCTCGGATGGCCTCATTGGCCCCAAGCGGGGGATCGGTCTGAGTGGAGGCATCCAGGAAGATGGTCACTGCTGCAGCAGATGGCCCAGGGACAGGAGGTAGTGCAGAACCCTCCACGGTGGACTGCACACACTCATGTTTATGGGCTAGGGGTGCAGCCTGAACACCCTCCTTGATGCCCCCACCTGACCCCATGGGATGGGTTGCAAAGGGCCCCTCCTCCACCTCCAACTCCATCTCCCCCTACAACTCCACTGTGGCCTCCCTCTCTGATGAACTCTGTGTTCCAGAACCCTGTCCCACCACTGCTGAGGTGTCCCCTGCCACAATCACCTCCCGGGGCGTAACCCCTGCAGCTTGCACGATGGTTCAGTGGTTCAGACACTCATTTAGGCGCATCACTCTTGGAAGAGGAGGAGTTAACAGTGAGTGACTGGGTTCTGAACTTTCATCTGGAGGACCTGTCCCTGTGTCTAAGCTCCACAACTCTTTTTCTGCCCACTTCGCCAGCTGCAGAAGCTGTCGGAAAGTGGGCAAAGAACATTTACATCAGTCAATATTGACAAAGCATGTGTGGCATACACAACATAAACAATAACATTAAGTCAGCACGGGTCAACCAGCAACAGCCAAACACACACACTCGCTCATGCAATTGGCATGAATACTGACTCACGAATGTCAGAAAAATTATGAGTCACAGTCATGACGCATACAGATGTCAACACAGCACATTGATGTTTGGCTACAAACACATTATAAGAAACATGACATGGCACAATACCAATACCAAGGTGACCCAACTGTAACCTGCAGCCATCTCAGGGGCATATTTAGGAGTTGCGACCAGGAGTAAAAAGCAGCCCTTGGGTATCAGGCATCACACGTTAGGCACATTGTGCAGAGCAAATCCAACTGTATGACAATGTAAACCCTAACTTTTGCCCATTATATATCTTTCAATGTTCCTTACTTCTGTTCTTCAATCTCTGTCATACACATTCCCAAACCTACACGCTTAATCTCACATAGCAATGTCTGCATGTCACCACATGCCTGGTGAGTCAATCGAAGCTCCTGATATCTGTTGGTTGCAAACTAACCAGGCTGCCCTTGGCTGTTACCAGTAGCTAAATAGCCCCCAGGAGCTGGCAATTCTGAACCCTACATGCCCATGGTAAGTCCAGATGGGCACATGTCTTAACAACCTCATTGTGTGTCTCACATAGTCACCTTGTCAGCATGCATATACATGCAGTGTGGAAGAGGCTACAAACAGGACAGCCATGAGAAGTCACACATGGGACAGGGAAACCTGCCTGACATGTCCTACACAGTGGTGGACACAAGTGTTTGGTCACAATGTGCACAACTGGGGCCATGCCATTGACACAGCATAGCAATACTCCATGGATAGGGTCGGGGATCCCAACTGCCTTATGGAACCACACTAGGAATTCACTGGGACTCCTACTGGGTCCCATGTCCAGCCTGGACCATCAACTGCTGGCCTTTCTCAGCCACTCCCACAGCATCCAAGCCTATAGTTACACATCGGCTGTTCCAGCACGGAGGAGCACCTCAAGTTCCCATGCCGCAGGTCCGTCACACAGGGAGACAGCTACCATAAAGTACAATGAAATGAACAAAGTGGGGTGCATGGAGGCCGGCTGCAGACAAATGTGTGACACAGCTGGGCACAGCTGGGCCAGCTGTTACTCAGGACATCACGAAGACCTGACCGAGCCATAAGGGCAGTTGTGCATGTCCGAAGGATCTGGCCAAAGTAACAGATGGATGTGTGGCCATGAAGCAATGCCCACAATAACAGCACCAACCAGGGTCTTGCCTTCAGTCACCAACACTGTGCCACTGTGCCAGGGCCTGACCGTGGCAGAACACCATTGTTGGGTTGAACCCCATCAAAAAGACTTGTGACCTCTCAGCGGTGCTGGGAAGACTCCACTTCACAACTCATGCCCTGTGTCTGCAGTCTTATGAATAAATGGCACAGTGCACTGTGGGCTTCCCACATCACTCGATGTGACTGATAGACTCCTGGACATGTATTGAGGATCCACAAAAGTAAAATGCCCTGATGTTGAATTCCGCCACCTCGGATCCGAGTACATAGCCAGGTGACAGAAGCCCCTGTGGCCATGCTGGGATGAGCCTCCCACCCTCCGTCCAGTCTGTGTGACTTTAGTGTCCGTGGTTGGGCCAATGCTAAAGGGTGGGTGTGCCTGTTGGTCATACATGCAGCAACAGCCCAGCTGGATGGGTGGGAGGAAGAGCCTGAGCCCAGGCACTAATCTTGCAAGAAGCAGGGCAGCTGCTGCACATGCACACACCGCCGGTGTGGTGAAGGTTTGCCTACCACCCTGTGGAACTGTTGTCGCCCCCAGTTGACAAACAAGTTCAGCTGATAAATGCTAGTGAATGGACCACCTGGGCCCACACCCACTGTGTGTAGGCTAGGCTCTGTGCCCATGCCATCATCCCTGTACTCTCACATGACCACTGAGGAACTGCTTGCCTCCTCTGCCACAGCACTGCTTGGTGGGGAGAGACACCCATGTAAGGTGGCAATCCCTGAGGGGGCATGCTCTCCATTCAACACTAGCAAAATAAATACAATGGACCAGTGGGATAGGGAATGGTACACTTTTCACATTTATCTTTTTGCAAAAACCAATAAATGTCACTCATTACATTCATATTCATTTTATTATCATAAACATCTATAAAAATTATCAATTGTTAAAATCACATTATACTCTGTGTAATTGTTTAAACACAAAGTACCACCTGCCACTGAAGTGGAGGACATTTACATATAGAAATAGATGATTTGTTGACCAAGGGGTTAACGAGTTATGTGTGATTTAGATATTTATTTTAAAAACAAAGAATTAATGATTGGAATGATTGAGAGTGATTTGTGATTTTAACAATTGATAATGTTTATAGATGTTTATGATAATACAATGAATATGAATTTAATGAGTGACATTTATTGCTTTTTGTAAAAAGATAAATGTTACATGTGTACCATTCCCTATCCCACTGGTCCATTGTGTTTATTTTGCTATTGTTACTAGCCTGGAGGACCAGGGTTTGAACAGGCACCCCTTTGTTTACAAACAAATCTCCATTCAACACTGTCACAACGCAGGTGGTATGTAAATGCCTTTCTCAATGACCAAGGCTGTACAAGTAGTACAACCCAAGATGAACCAAGTTTGCAATTGAACCTGTGGATTGAAGAGAGCTAAACTAACAGGCTGACCTGCTGCTGCGGTGTAAGTTGTCAAGGGTCATTTGATGGACAGGGACTCTCCTGGGCTGCATAATTACTTGCCCACTCAGTAGAGTGCCCCCAGCAGGCAAAGTTCTGTTGGCACATTGTGTGGTGAATGACCCATGTCCATCTTGGGATGTGCAGAGCCGGGGCGTGTCAGCAGGAACCCAGTGGAGGGCAGACAGGATTGTTACGCACTGTCAACAGTAGGCCAGAGGAAGACGGCTATGCCGACTTGTAAACTGTGTACCCTGAGTGACAGAGAAGGGGGACTGTCAAAAAGTGTCACAACAGGGGTAAATTCTAGATTGCAGTCCACCTGGACCTCCAGAGCTTGCCAGCCCTCTGGGCCTATCATGCATACCCAAGGTCCACCTTCACATAACTGGGCATTTTAAAGGATCACAATGGGCAAATGCAGACCCTGGACCTGGCCTCTGACAATGCCCTCCACCTGCAGCGTGCCCTGGGAGGCAGAACACAGGGGATCAGGGGTGGGCAGTGTGTTTCTTGGTAGTGTGGCCAACCACTGAAAACACAGAAGCATAGCTTGTCTGGGGTACTGCTGGGAACACATTGGTGTTAAGACACCCAGTTGTATGCAGTATCCCACAAGCCAATCATGATTTGACTGCACACAGCATGTCCATGCGAGCAGGTGGAGAGGTCTCATGACACCTACTTGGACACCTGTCCACCCAATTACATGTAGCAACCTGCATCCCTGACTGATCTGTAAGCATACAAAATCTACCAGCACACATTGCTGCGGTACTAGCGCATATGCTGTTGGTCCAGCACAAATATATGGCAGGATCAGACGTGAACTCTGGCATCCCATGCAGTGGGATGACAGATAACATCCCCTTCTCTGAGAGGTCAGTGCACCAACATGACATTTACAGACATCCATACACATGTGTCACTCTCATCTGATGAGTGCGGATGGCTTCACTTGCAAATGTGCAACCCAGAGAGGTGTCATGCATGCATGTCCCTTACATGGTCACAACATCATAATCTAGTATCCGTACTGTCAGAGCACTTGTTCTCCTCAACTCACATTGCATGTGCAGGAGTGCACCAAGTCACCAAGAACCAACAGTGCACATACCAATGATGTCCAATCAACAGATATCTGCCATCACATATGCCCAGCATTGGTAGGATGCTGCATTCCACTGTGGATCACTGCAACATCACATACACTATAGAGCAGTGAACCACGTGACTACTCACAAGCAGCTTCCAGACATGCTTGCCACTCACAGCTGGATGGTTGACATAATACGGCAGTCCAAATGGTGCAATTCCACGGTAACACCTGCCTCAAGACCTGCCACTGCCTTAGCATGACTTTGGGTCTTTAGGTCCTCCCAGCGCTTCCTGATAACATCATTCTGCTCCAAGCTGTGTAGCTGGGTTGAAGAGGGCATGCAATTTGCCAGAACCTGATACACCAGGATGCCAACTTCAGTCGTGTGGAAGTTGGCAGCCCTATGCCTCGCTGCCTCGCTGCACTGCTAAATAGTCAGGAGGATGGAGAAGACATGACAACCCCTGAGGCAGGCATGGGCTAACTGGGTCCTGACAATGGGCTGTAGAGCTGTGGTGGTGTAATGGAGAGGTGTGAGTCCCAAGCCAGTAGATGAGGTGGTCACACTGTCTAACGGGCCAGCCACAGGAGGGGGGGCAGCAGGCACTTCAAGGTAGTGCTGGTGTGCAGCAGGCACTCAAACTCAAGCATGCAGAAGCAGATTTTGAGGTGGGAGGCAATACGGGGCAGGAGGAGGCAAAGAAAATGGTATTGAGGCAGGAGCAAGGTTGTGTCACATCTAAACATGAGGCAGCATAGATAACAGATTAAGGGGCCTTAGCACATACATTACGTGCTAACCACTGAATGCAGTATGCATACATGGCACATGCAGTGACGGGGAGATTTAAGAGGTGCGATGAAAATTTGCAGGTGTGCTCAAGAACTCACGGAGAGGAGGATTGATGATTGTAAACCCTCATCTCATGGACCAAATTTCGCATTGCGTACCTCAATTACTTTGCTGGTCTGCCTTGTGGGGCCCAGTACGGGTTGCGTATTGCATTAGTTGGGTTGGGGTACCTATACAGTATCGCACATGCATTGTTTTTGTTGGGGGGTACCTTCACGCATCACATACCACATTTTTGGGAATTTGGGTGCCTATTCAGTATGCATACTCATTTTATTATTGGAAGGCCATATAAACATTGCATACCACATTATTGGGTGCCTTGGAGAATTGCAGTACCACTCATCTATGCTGCCCATCACATATCCTGTATTGTGTTCCTGGTGTAATTGTTTTGGGGTGTGTGGGATGTTTTTACCCATGCATCCGAGCCCTACCACAAAAACTGTGCAGTACTGGCATTGAAAACATCATGATGGCCAGAGCTTTTCAGAAAATGCCCAGGGAAATGCATGAAGAATAGGCTGCCACCCATTTTTGCCGATGATATGGGTACAGAATGGCACTGCCTAAAACCACCATTGGACTACCCACACAGTAGCCTGAAACCATTGGGAATGGCAATGCTGATTGCCAAAAGCAACCTAGAACTGTGGGGAATTCATTTCTTAAATCCCAAAAATGGTTGCATTACCAGTACTCACCACTATCAGAAAGCCGGCGTTACACCAGACATTTGTGTAAAACTGAATAAATGAACCCAAAGCAGGCCAAAGAAAGACTTACTGAGAGGTGGATACAATGTAAAGTTATATTCTGAAGTGACTTGAAGGTTTATAACAAGACTGGCTGAGCTCTGCAGGTCTGCAGCGGCTTAAACTGAAACTGGATTTAAAATTACCAAAAATCGAAATGTGTAAATAAACTGAGGGACAGACTTGTGACTGCCACATAGTTTGTCACTGTTAAAATGTCATAGTTTTGAACTTAGAATCAGCATTCTAGCTGCATGTGTAAAAAATGTTAGTTTATTTGAACGCAGAAAACTGGGTAACTAGAAGTGACATTAGCTGGGGCCTGGCTTAAGGAACTGAATTCTGCCTGACATCTACCCCCACAGGAGTTAAAACCTGCTCAGCCACTCTTTCCCTTGCCAAAAGGAGTTGTCACCTCTCTGATTAGATTAGGGGTGGAGCAGCTACAGGGAGTTGAACAAAGGCCTGTCCTGGGCCCAGGCAGATGGTTTATTAGGGTAGTCGTAAATGGCTTCCTTTTGAACAATGGGCCTTCCAGGGCCCAGGCAGATGGTTTATTAGGGGGACCGTAAAATAGCTTCCTCTTGGCAGAAGCTGGGAGGGGCAGGGTCTCTGAGCTTGGCAGAAACTGGATAAACTGGTTTCTACACCATGTGACCTGGGAAACCACACCCCTTTGGGGCCAGAACATAAATCTAAAAAGATGGATCATTCATAGAGTGGACTTGTGAAAATTTTATAAGTGATATCATTATTCTTGTGATTTTTCTGTGCACATTTGAAGACGTGTTAGGACCCGGTGGTATGTTCAGGGGGGTTTTTAGCGGAAAAGAGGATATTACTCTAAATGTATGTATGTTAAAAATCTGACACTCCACCACCCAATGCCCACATGCTTTGCGAACATTTGTGTAAATGCGGGGACAAATCCAATATTGGTAACCCGACCAAAAAGTGAAATATGTTGCCATTTTTGAACCCAAGCTCCTAGAAACGACAGAATTGGAACAGGGGCTGCCATCAGTAAATGCATGATGTGTGTATGCAATGCCAAACAACTGTCTATCGGGGAAGTATGTATTTGGATCAGATATAGATGGTGTGCAAAGTTGACAGGGGTGGGTTCTCTGTATCATAAACAGACCTCATCATGATGACACTTCATTTCATTCCCCAAATCAAGGGGAAGAGGAGGAAGTGGCCAATGACAAGTGGAGAGGGGTAGGGCCTAGAAAGCTAGCCTCTCCACCCACTTTCAAAACACATAAAAGCAGACAGTCAGGACAGATAGGGACATTCTATTCCATCTGCTGCGGGACGCTCTGCCGGGAAAATCCATACTTTACCTCGATCTCCAGAGAGCCAACATGGAGACTTCAATCTATCCACCTTCAGAGACCAAGACTTTACTTCAGAATTTGTAGCAGAGAGGTCAACTACAAGCTAAATCTCTCTTTAGCAGGCCTCAAATCATTGCAACTATTCACAGCCAGGCGAGCTGTTTGAATTCTTTGCAAGAACTCTTGCCATTTGCCAGAAAGCAGTGTTGTATCCAGAGAGAGACCAGCTGAACCGGAGACCGCTGTATCCGGACCCACAGACCTGATCAGATCCAGAGTGACCCAGACCGCTGTTAGCAGAACCAGAGAGCTGACCCAGATCACTGTGAAGTGCCAAGACCAGAACCGGAGTCCAGTCCGAAAACCTGACCAGATCCGTGGCGAGGCCTATTTCTAAATATATTGTGAGTACCTAGCAGAACTGTGCAGAACCAATCTCTTAGTTAAAATAATATAATTCAATCTATTTTAATCTAACCAGAACTGCCTCCTAGAAGTTGTCACCTGTCATTTTTTTCAAAAAGCCTAGAACCGACATCCTACTCCTCCATACTTTTGCCGTAATCACGATTCTCGCACTCGCGAATTTTACCGCGATTTGCGATTTGGTTAAAAATCCAGCCACGTGTGAAAACAGCAGCTTCCTTGCTTTCCTTGCTAAAAATTTGTTTGCCTCTTAAGAACCATCCCTGAATCATTGCTAGAGTGAGCCTGGACTAATATTAACTAGATACCACTCACCCTGAACCTCTAGAGGGAATTAAAAGCATTTTAGCATATTTTTCACTTCATTGCCAGCACATATAAAAGCATTTTGGGCCTGTGTTTCAAACTTCTGTAGTCTAAGCTTGCTGGGGTGATCTGAATTACATTTGATTGCATTTCTGAGAACTGTGCGCTTTCCTTCTATTTCCTTGCATTGCATAAAGGGGGGAGTGGATTGCCAGAGAAAAGTGATTACATTGTTTTGTTGAAATCATATTGAGTATTTCTGTACTGCAATTTCATTCCACCTTGCATCCATTTGAAACCATAAAAGTATTGTTGCTATCTTATCCATCCTATAACCACTCATCATTGATTATAAAGAAGTGTGCTAGTGTCGGACTATCCATTATTGATTACTGCTCAGATTAAGTGTGATATTCAATTATTAATTTATTATAAAGTGTGATATATACATCTATTGTTTAAATTATCAAATAAACCTTTTAAACTTGCAAAACAGAACTACTTATTGGCTCAGTGGGATCAGGGGGATTCCAAGAGAGGGGTGTTATATAGGGGTAGTCATCCAGAATGCATGAACTGGACATAAAGATATATCAATAAGGGTTTCCATTCAGTATCCCAGACTAGGCATTGACTTAGCTGTAGTGTTGAATTGAATCCTCTTACAAATTGGGGGCTCGAGCCGGCCGTTTGGGTTAGATCTATCACTTGTGCAGATTAATACAGTGTGCCAGCTGACCACATACACATATCTGGTCGGATCACCACGCTGTGTTATGCTGTAAAGCACTCCTCAAAGGAACGCTCTAAGGAAAAGGTCTGTTTTGCAAAAATAAAATACAAACTTCTGTAAGTCAGGACAGAGACCAATCTCTAGAATGACGACCTTGGTAGATATGAAAATAGCCAGAGAACACTTCTTACATAAGCTATTTGTGAGAGGTGAGTGAACTCATCAGGACCAAACGGTCTGGTTGCAGGCAATCGCGCAACAGGTCACTGAAACAGGGTCAGATATATGGGGAGATCAGGGTCCCCTACATGTGGCCCTGAGTGAACTATACATGGCCCCGAAGGCCAAGGATGAGCACCACAAGATTGCCAGGGTAGCGGCATATTTATATTTACATATGGGAGCCATGCAGGACAAATGTGCTGAAGGCCAAGATCTGGTGAGTAGGCAACTGCTGGCATTACAGAAGGCCCAATCTGATCTGGACTCTTCTGAGCAGAGGCTGCTCAGGAGCCAGGAGTCAGAAAATGACAGCAGACGGTACATCACTAAAATAAAGGAGGATATGGATATGCTGCAACAGGAAAAGGCGGACCAGGATACCAGATTTCTGGCCTTGCAGAAGGAGTACCAAGAAGGTTTGGACTCCCTACTGCAGAGCCAGAAAAAGCTGGAGCAACAGTTAGACTTCAATAAGGCATGTGCTGAGCAGGTAGTCACCCTGCAAAGCCACCTAGATAGGGAGAAGGCAGAGAGCAATAAACTGATTTTGAAAGACCTGGATACCCCGGCAGAGTTTGACCAGGAGCGCCAGAAAACTGGTGCCTTCCAAAGGCAAAGGGACGACCTGGCGGCACAGATGCAGGCTCTTAGTCAGGAAAGGGATACCTTAGGCCAGGAAGTCTGCCACTTAAAAAGGAAAATGGAAGAAAATCACCTGGCCCTCCAGGGACTGGGTGACCTCCAAAAAGAACACCAGAACTTGTTAGAGCACACCAGGAAGGTGGAGGATGCTCTGGCAAGAAAGGAGCAGGCCAATAGGGACACAGCTCAGGAGGTAACCCTCCTGCAGCAAAGACTGGCCGAGTGCTCCAGGACCAATCAGGAAACACAGAGAGAGAATGAGGCTCTCTGCCAGCACAATGATAGGCTCCAACAACAGGTAGCGATGCAGGAGAGACTGATAGAGTCTAGTAAGGCCTTAACTGAGGAACTGAAGGCGCAGGCTCTTGCATTGCAACAGGGAGCAGGGGCGGATAGAGACCAGGTTCACTGGGAAAGGGAAACTCCTGAGCATAATCTCAGGAGCCCTAGTACCAGAGGCATTTATCTCTCTCATTCCCTGGACTCTTCCACCCCCCTGTCCCCTGGCGCACATGAGCACCGGGCCACAGGGATGGCAGATTACTATCCAGCCAGAAGCATGGGGCTCATAGGCCAGTACCTCCCAGGAATGGATGGGCGGGCATCCGGGTGTGGGCACCCAAGCACAGTGCAATTTAGTGGGGAACCCCAGGAGAATAGGCCCATTAAGGGCATCCTGAAAACCTCTGCCCAGTTAGGTCAGTGGGGGGGGGGTACCCATCAAATCCTGGCAGCAAGGAGGAATCTGAAGACTCCTCTGAATGGCGCAGGACACAGGAGACCAGGTCCCCACATTCTGACAGCCATTCCCAGGCTCGCAAAATCCGGGAAAACCTGGAAGATCAGAGAGGAACCTCTGGGAGCAGTGCCTCTGAGTCAGAGGATGAATGGACAAGGGTTACCCGAACCAAAAAGGCCAATAAGGCAAAAAGGGCCTTGCTTAAGGACCCATTGAAACAGATTAAGGCAATCAGGAGTGTCATCACGCCTTATCATAAGAACGCCAAGTACTCTGTTTGGGAACACTTGGAGCTCTATGAGCAAATGATGGAGACTTTCCATTTGAAGGACAGCAGTAGCTGCATCCAGTACGTCAAATGGACATTCTCCCCAGAATACTCCAGTTTCTTTGCGGGGCTGGAGGACCAAAATCATTTAAGATGGTCCACCTATAAGGCGGCCATCTTGAAACATTCTTCTGTTCACAGAAATCCTCAAGAGGCTCGCAAGGCAGCCTACAATTTGCAATGTGGGGAGGATCAGGCCCCACAAGAATTTGTGCAAGAACTGAAACGTGCCTTTGCGCAGACCACCAGAAGGGTGCACACAGACAGCAGAGAATTTGTCAATACATTTTTCCATGCCTTGCCCAAATATATAATGACCCAGCTCGTGAGAGATTTTCATGAGAAAAGATCTTTAGACTGGGTCATTGAACAGGCTACCCGGATCTATGAGGTGCAGAATCCCATAGAAAATAAAAGCAATACCCAGAAAAATCCCAAAACCAACAGCACCCCTGCTGCTGCCAAGGTGGCAGAGGTAAAGGTCACCCCCATTTTGGATTTGGAGATGGGGGACCTAAAAACCTACCTGCACCTAATAATGCTAGGCCCAGAAGGTCCTCGGGCCAGTCACAGACAGGGAGTGAAAGAGGTAGTCCCACAAATGAGGTCCCTCGCTCTCCTGACTATGTAAGTCCCCGTTACAAGGGAAACAGACCAATCCTGGGTTATGTGTGGACTCCTCCAGCCCAAGGGGGGGGGGGGATACAGCCAAGCACCTGACCCGGGGAACTTCCCTCCTAACTTCCCCAAGGAGGGCAGAAATTCTCCAAATCCTGGGCAGAACTTTTTCCCCAGGTATCCACCCAATTTCCAGCCCCAAAATCATCCATCCTTCTTTCCCCAATTCCCTGAGCCCAGACAACCTAATCCGGGAGAGGGGAGGCCAAGGGTGGAGGGTTACCAAAATCTTCCCAACCAGGGGTACTACCAGAGAAGGGATAGCTTCCCTTCCCGGGATCAGCCCAGGGGAGAAAATAGAGCCCCGTATCAGCCTGAGCGGGTTTCCCAGTTAGAGCGCCAGGTCCAAAATATGGCACAGGATCTGGGTCACATACTGAGGGCTCAACAGAACCCTCGGATGAGCATGCCACCGCAGAATGCCCCAAACTCTGGACCTGGTGCTCCAGAACAATGACGGGGGCAGCACCCCGATAACACACCGGTTCCCAGGGAGGAGGCACAAGGGGAAGGGGGTGTAAAGCCTTGGAGGAAGCTTCCTTCCCAACTTGTAAACAGCCCCTGGAAAACCAGGAACCGGAAACAAAATCTCCTGCCCTTGAAAGCCCGCCTCCCAAGGAGCAGAGGGGGGGTAGGAGAAACAAAGGACCCAAACAGACCCACTTTGTGGAGAAGGTACAGGTCTTCCAATTTGAGGAAGAGAGATCCTCAGAGGATCCTGGGGAAAGGACCTTCTCCTTCAGAGATGGGGGAACTCCTCCCAAGGAAAAATGGGTCCCAAGGGATGCCAATTCAGACTGGGGAGATATGGAGACTGAGCTACCGCCGCCCATCATCTCATCCCAGAACCCACAATACCAAAATCCCCTGGTTCAAACACATCCTGATGACTGCCTCCAAAAAGGGGGGGCGGCCCAGAACCGGAACCAGGGGAACCCACAATGGCTCTGATCTCCAACTTTTTCTTTCAGATTCCCAAGGCTCTCCACAGAATTCTGCCCAAATTTCTTCTCTTGCAATGTCCAAAACCAGAAAGTTAGCCCACCAGTTGTCCAAAAATGTGCATTATCTGTGCCCCCTTGAGGAGAAGGAGGGAAGATATTATGCCCCGGTACAAGTACAGGGGCAGGGTAGATTTCAGCGCTGGTGGACACGGGATCTCAAGCTACCCTTCTGTCCAGAAGGGCCTTTGATGAACTGAATGCAGGAAGGGGAGGGAATTACCAAATTCCTCTCACCTCACTTCCTGGACAACTCCAGAACTTTGACGTGAAGGAAATTCCCGTCGAGAGGATGGCAGTTTTGGACATTCAAATTGGGCGACACAAGTTGAAACACCCGTTCATAGTTGTGACTCCAGAGGGCACCCCTTGTTTACTAGGGAATGACCTCCTGAGAAGGTTGTCACCCCTAATAGATTGCGTAAACAAGGTCCTCTGGACCCAGACTAGCCGACCCATAAAATTAAAACAGAGTGTCAACCATCTTAGTTTAAACGGCACATGCCACATCGTTGAACAAAAATCTGACCAAGTAGAATTCCACTTCCAGAATAACCAAATTCCAGATGTGACAGTAATAGCAGTAGGACAACAGACTGGTGATGGGGGGTCCTCTCTATTTCTGAAAATCAACCTCCCTTCCAGTTTAAGGTGGTATTCCACACTGGAAGGAAACACCCTGAAATTCTTTACTAATCCACAATCAGAAACTCCCACTGCTATAGTCCAGAAAGATGTGAAATCAGCTCAGAGCCTGGCTGATATTCAGCAAATTGGAGAGCAGTTGTTCATCCCTGTTCAGTTAAATGATGGGAAGGACTCTGTTCTCGCTCGAGTGTGTGTGAACAACGGTAAGAGCTTCATCAGCGAAGCCATGTTCCGCCAACTCCCAAAAGATCCAGCCATTCCCACATTCAAACTGGTAGACAAATGGGAAATGGACCTGGAAGCACCCAATTCCAAACATCTCCTGCCAAGCAGATGTATGCTCAAAATCTCCATTGGCAACAAGAGCATAGTGCACAATTGTTGGGTCGTGCTAGACGTCACTGCCGCCTTTTACTTAGGCAGTGACATTCTCAATCGCTTTGCCATTAGTTTGGACCTAATAAACTTCAAAGCTTGGTCTCGATTAGCGGATAATCCCATGGGCTTTGATGATCCAGAAAAAGCATTTAGGTCAACTCAATTGCTACCTTATGCAGTTGAAATTCAGATCAAAGAGGAAGTCACCATCCCAGAAAAGACCCGACAATTCTCCCTGGAAGTGAAAGTTAAAAGAGGACAACATTTGAAAAACCCTGAAGCTTATATACATCTAAATGCTTCTCTCCAACAGCAAGGGTTGGGGGTAAACTCAACTCCATTAGTCAACATAGAACATGACACCATTCTAATAGAGGTGGATAACAGCGACTTAAAGAGTATTACTCTAGCCACAGGCACCATTATTGGAATGGCGGGTGATGACCGACATTTTTCCATCGATTTAGGAAATGAACTGTTAGGACCAATCCCCAAGGACTGTTTTGACAGTGACAGTGATGACAATACAACACCAGACAGGATTTTTACCCGGCATGGGGGGAACTTCCTGGTGTACACTTCCTGCCCCTATGGTAAGGAAGATGTGACTTGTGACTTCAGGAGGGATGAGGTGATTTTCCAGGTCCATGAGGGTTGCCTTTCCCACCTGAAGCCTCCAGTCCAAATCAGCACTCTGACCAGGGACGTCTCCAGCCAGCTGGAGGAGGCCGCTGAGATAGCCAAACCAGAAGTCTTTCCAGGCTTCAGGCAGATGGTGGAAGAGAGAGTCAACCTAGCTGATGCCTGTGTGACTCTGGAACAAAAGCAAAAGTTGAAACAAGTTTTCTTGGATTTCCAAGATCTCTTTGCGGTAGACTCATATGACTGTGGTCGCACTGACTTCCACACAACAACAATCCCCACGGACCCTGGCATGAATCCTGTGTTTGTGAAGCAATATCGCTTGCCTCTCGCATCCATGGAGTCCCTTACTGAAATAATTAAGAACCTTGAGTCCCGGGGAATAATCCGTCCAGTTCACAGCACCTTCAATAATCCGGTGCTGGGAATATTGAAGCCAAACGGCCAGTGGAGACTCTGTGCCGACCTAAGGGAGCTCAACAAATGGGTCCATACTTCCCGATGGCCTCTGCCCTACATTGACCAAGGGATGGCCCAGATCCAGGGGTCACAGGTATTCACTGCAATAGACCTGACCAATGTATACTGGACTGTACCTGTCAGTAGGGAGGACCAATACAAGCTGGATTTTACCTTTGGGGGCAGCAGTACACATGGACCCGGACTCCCTTCGGATACCTCAACTCCGGCAATGAATTCAACATTTTCCTACACAAGGCCATGCCCGACCTGGGTGCAAGGGGTAACCTGGCTTATGTAGATGATGTCCTCATCAAAAGTTCATCTGTGGAGGAACACATAGCGGAGATCCGTTATGTTCTGACGCAGTTGAGGGCCGCCGGAGCAAAACTTTCCTTTCAGAAAGCACAGTGGTGTAGAACCCGTGTTAATTTCTTGGGGCATGAGATTACTCCTCAGGGTCTCTGTCCCCAGGAAAAGAAAGTGGAAGCACTTCAGAAACTGAAAGACCCCACAACTCTGCGGGAACTAAGGAGCCTCCTTGGACTGACTTATTACAGCAGAAAGTTCATTGAGGGCTACGCAGAGATCACCAGACCCCTGATTCATCTCCTGAAGGGGGGGGTCAAGTGGGAATGGGGTCCAGAACAAGCCGAGGCGGTAAAACAACTCAAGAGAAGCCTCTCACAAGCGCCTTCCCTAGCTTACCCTGTCAGAAACAAGGAGTTCTTCCTGGAGACGGGGTTCTCTAATACGTGCTTGACGGCAGTATTATACCAAAAGCATGACAAGGTCAATAAAGTAATCTCCTATGCGAGCAAAACTTTATCCTCTGTGGAGGAAAAATTCAACGATTGTGAGAAGGCACTCCTGGCAACGGTGTGGGCATTGAAGAATTACCGCCCGTTTATCCATGGGGAACACATCATAGTGGAGACTCCACACCAGCCTCTGCAATATCCCCAAAGTGACAGAATCCGGGCCGGAAATGTGAGTAATTCCCGAATTACTTCCTGGATTCTGTCAATGCAAGGCTTTCCTGTGGAGGTCAGATATGGACAAAACAAGAAGAGTCCCCTCACACAAGGTCTGGCTGACTTGCATGATTGTGCCAGAGAAAACTGTCTCGAGGACGAAAGTCTAAAAATCAAGGACAACACGGAGGCATACCTTAATTCCCCACACAAAGTCTTTGAAGAGGACAAGTGTGAGGGAATGCCCACTGTCTATGTGGATGGATGCTCTTACCATGTTGACAACGACGGGGAGAAAGAACTGGTGGCTGGCGTAGGGAATGCATGGGTGAAGGAGTTCCCAGAACCCTCCGCTGGATACAAAATTGGTCCCCGAAGTAGTCAGGTGGCAGAATTGATGGCTGTGCATCAGGCCATCCTCACTGCTGTCCAGCATCAACTGCACGAACTGGTCATAATCACAGATTCTGATTATGTACGGAACGGGTTCGTGGAGCACCTGGTTAATTGGAAAACCAGAGGCATGTTATGTGCTAACAACAAACCCTTGAAACATGTGAAGTTGATCCAAAACATTGATGATCTGGTCACATCGAATGGGATGAACATCTACTGGAAAAAGACCAAGGGTCATTCCAAAGTAGAGGGACCAGACAAAACTGGAAATGACTTAGCTGATCAGCTGGCCAAAACCGGGGCCCTCCAAGGGGATCTAATTGAGATTGAGTCCCTGTCGGGGGAAATCCAGGTCACTGCTATCACTAGGTCCCAGACAAATGCTCACAATGACCTTACAATTGCACAATGGAGTAAGGAGACCCCTGATGCTGATTTGATTACCGCTCAGAAGGGGGATCCAATAATTGGTAAATTTTACCAACACCTTGAGGACCCTGAGAACTTTCCCCTGACGGATACCGATTACATTGGGAAAGAGGACCTAAGAGTGTTGATGAAATGTCCAAAAATGTTCCGAATCCAAGACGGTTTGCTGGTAAGGAAATCCAAAGCTGGCCACGATCAGTGGGTGGTTCCTACCTCATTCCGAAGCCTGATGTTAAGTCACGCCCATGATGCGGCCACCGCCGGTCATAGGGGGTTTCACACAACACTGGAAATCTTAAGAGAGGTTGCATACTGGCCACACATGGGGCAGGACCTTGACCAATACTTGAAGGGGTGTCTTGTGTGTGCACAATTTCAGCCAACATCCCTCACACACCGGGCACCTCTCCAAAAGAGGGGAATGACACTGCCATGGTCAGATTTGCAAATCGACTTTGTAGGCCCTGTGATTCGCTCGACTAGAGGAAACAAGTACATGTTGACCGTTACATGCTTGTTTACCAAGTGGGTGGAATGTCTCCCAGCCCCAAACTGCAAGGCAGAAACAGCAGCTGCCCTGATGATTAACCACATCTTTTCCCGTTTTGGTCTACCTCAAAGGATTGAGTCAGATAGAGGTAGCCACTTCACCAGTGAAGTAATGACAAAGATGTGGGAGATACTGGGGGTCAAGAGAAAGCTACACATTGCTTACAGGCCAGCTTCTTCTGGAGCAGTAGAGAGATATAACCGAACCATTTTGAGCATATTAAAGAAGTTTGTGGCAGATTCTGGGCCAAGTTGGGATATCCGATTACCTCTGGTCCTAATGGCCATCAGATCTACCCCTTCATCTGCAACCAAAATGTCACCATTTGAGTTGATGACTGGACGCAAGATGGTGCTTCCGCAGCATTTGCTCTACAGGACCCAAGAGCAGACACTCATAAATGCCTCCACAACTCATGAGTATGTGGAGAATTTAAGGAAACACCTTCAACATGCTTTTGCCTATGCTCAGTGGAATCTAGAAAGATCAGCTGAGAGTATGAAGACCCACTATGACTTGAAAACTTCCAGGAAGGAATATCAGGTGGGGGACCGGGTCTATTTATACAATTTCCAAAGGAACCAGGCCAAACAGAGGAAATTTTTGCCTACATGGAAGGGACCCTTTGAGATTATAGACAAGATCTCCCCTGTGGCCTACAAGATCCGCATCCCCAAAGGCGGTTTGGCAGAGGGGGAAGACAAGTGGGTCCACATTAACCAGTTGAAGTGTTGCCATCCCAGGCACACACTCCAACAACTGGAGGAATCCTCTGGAATCCTAGAGGGTACTGTCTCAGATTAATTCAGTTCTAACTTAAAATATCCTATGTATCGCCTATCAAATTCTGAGTTTCTCAATGTGGGTGTTTTCGTTTTTGAATGCAAAAAGAAATGCACATGTTCATATGTTTTGACTATAAATTTATATGCCACCCCACTATATCAATGGTGGGGGAAAAATGTCTATGAATAGGTATGGCCGCTCTTCCTTTGTCGTCCTAAGAGAAAGAAAACCTTGAGACTGGCCAGGGAGGACGATCCGGAGACCGGGAGCAGAGACGCAAGGGGCCCGGGGTACCACCCAATCTTCCCATCAGGACCGGCGAGGAGAACCGATCGATCAGTACCGGATGGAGGAAAAGATGATGAACTGTGCCATCTACCGGAAGAAGATGAGGGAAACATCCGAGATCTTGCGAGTTCCATCAGTGAAACAGAATGACCATCGCAAGAGGGGGGCTTGTGGGATGTTTTTACCCATGCATCCGAGCCCTACCACAAAAACTGTGCAGTACTGGCATTGAAAACATCATGATAGCCAGAGCTTCCCAGAAAATGCCCAGGGAAATGCATGAAGAATAGGCTGCCACCCATTTTTGCCGATGTTATGGGCACAGAAGGGCACTGCCTAAAACCACCATTGGACTACCCACACAGTAGCCTGAAACCATTGGGAATGGCAATGCTGATTGCCAAAAGCAACCTAGAACTGTGGGGAAATCATTTCTTAAATCCCAAAAATGGTTGCATTACCAGTACTCACCACTATCAGAAAGCCGGCGTTTTAAAACAACACCAGACATTTGTGTAAAACTGAATAAATGAACCCAAAGCAGGCCAAAGAAAGACTTACTAAGAGGTGGATACAATGTAAAGTTATATTCTGAAGTGACTTGAAGGTTTATAACAAGACTGGCTGAGCTCTGCAGGTCTGCAGCGGCTTAAACTGAAACTGGATTTAAAATTACCAAAAATCGAAATGTGTAAATAAACTGAGGGACAGACTTGTGACTGCCACATAGTTTGTCACTGTTAAAATGTCATAGTTTTGAACTTAGAATCAGCATTCTAGCTGCATGTGTAAAAATGGTTAGTTTATTTGAACGCAGAAAACTGGGTAACTAGAAGTGACATTAGCTGGGGCCTGGCTTAAGGAACTGAATTCTGCCTGACATCTACCCCCACAGGAGTTAAAACCTGCTCAGCCACTCTTCCCCTTGCCAAAAGGAGTTGTCACCTCTCTGATTAGATTAGGGGTGGAGCAGCTACAGGGAGTTGAACAAAGGCCTGTCCTGGGCCCAGGCAGATGGTTTATTAGGGTAGTCGTAAATGGCTTCCTTTTGAACAATGGGCCTTCCAGGGCCCAGGCAGATGGTTTATTAGGGGGACCGTAAAATAGTTTCCTCTTGGCAGAAGCTGGGAGGGGCAGGGTCTCTGAGCTTGGCAGAAACTGGATAAACTGGTTTCTACACCATGTGACCTGGGAAACCACACCCCTTTGGGGCCAGAACATAAATCTAAAAAGATGGATCATTCATAGAGCGGACTTGTGAAAATTTTATCAGTAATATCATTATTCTTGTGATTTTTCTTTGCACATTTGAAGACGTGTTAGGACCCGGTGGTATGTTCAGGGGGGTTTTAGCGGAAAAGAGGATATTACTCTAAATGTATGAATGTTAAAAATCTGACACTCCACCACCTAATGCCCACATGCTTTGCGAACATTTGTGTAAATGCGGGGACAAATCCAATATTGGTAACCCGACCAAAAAGTGAAATATGTTGCCATTTTTGAACCCAAGCTCCTAGAAACGACAGAATTGGAACAGGGGCTACCATCAGTAAATGCATGATGTGTGTATGCAATGCCAAACAACTGTCTATCGGGGAAGTATGTATTTGGATCAGATATAGATTGTGTGCAAAGTTGACAGGGGTGGGTTCTCTGTATCATAAACAGACCTCATCACGATGACACTTCATTTCATTCCCCCAATCAAGGGGAAGAGGAGGAAGTGGCCAATGACAAGTGGAGAGGGGTAGGGCCTAGAAAGCTAGCCTCTCCACCCACTTTCAAAACACATAAAAGCAGACAGTCAGGACAGATAGGGACATTCTATTCCATCTGCTGCGGGACGCTCTGCCGGGAAAATCCATACTTTACCTCCATCTCCGGAGAGCCAACATAGAGACTTCAATCTATCCACCTTCAGAGACCAAGACTTTACTTCAGAATTTGTAGCAGAGAGGTCAACTACAAGCTAAATCCCTCTTTAGCAGGCCTCAAATCATTGCAACTATTCACAGCCAGGCGAGCTGTTTGAATTCTTTGCAAGAACTCTTGCCATTTGCCAGAAAGCAGTGTTGTATCCAGAGAGAGACCAGTTGAACCGGAGACCGCTGTATCTGGACCCACAGACCTGATCAGATCTAGAGTGACCCAGACCGCTGTTAGCAGAACCAGAGAGCTGACCCAGATCACTGTGAAGTGCCGAGACCAGAACCGGAGTCCAGTCCGAAAACCTGACCAGATCCGTGGCGAGGCCTATTTCTAAATATATTGTGAGTACCTAGCAGAACTGTGCAGAACCAATCTCTTAGTTAAAATAATATAATTCAATCTATTTTAATCTAACCAGAACTGCCTCCTAGAAGTTGTCACCTGTCATTTGCAAAGCTGTCACTTGTCATTTTCTATCTGCAAGCTGTAACCTGTCGCTTTGAACTTTTAAAATTTCAAATCCAAAAAACTACCTTTATTTAATCGTCCGTGTCTCTGGAACCGTTTGGGCTAGGAACTTGGTTTAACTTTCCTCTGAAAGCTTAGAATCTCAACTTTTCAACAAGCCTAGAACCGACTTCCTACTCCTCAGACTTTTGCCGTAATCACGATTCTCGCACTCGCGAATTTTACCACGATTTGCGATTTTGTTAAAAATCCAGCCACGTGTGAAAACAGCAGCTTCCTTGCTTTCCTTGCTAAAAATGTGTTTGCCTCTTAAGAACCATCCCTGAATCATTGCTAGAGTGAGCCTGGACTAATATTAACTAGATACCACTAACCCTGAACCTCTAGAGGGAATTAAAAGCATTTTAGCATATTTTCCACTTCATTGCCAGCACATATAAAAGCATGTTGGGCCTGTGTTTCAAACTTCTGTAGTCTAAGCTTGCTGGGGTGATCTGAATTACATTTTATTGCATTTCTGAGAACTGTGTGCTTACCTTCCATTTCCTTGCATTGCATAAAGGGGGGAGTGGATTGCCAGAGAAAAGTGATTACATTGTTTTGTTGAAATCATATTGAGTATTTCTGTACTGCAATTTCATTCCACCTTGCATCCATTTGAAACCATAAAAGTATTGTTGCCATCTTATCCATCCTATAACCACTCATCATTGATTATGAAGAAGTGTGCTAGTGTCGGACTATCCATTATTGATTACTGCTCAGATTAAGTGTGATATTCAATTATTCATTTATTATAAAGTGTGATATATATATATATATCTCTATTGTTTAAATTATCAAATAAACCTTTTAAACTTGCAAAACAGAACTACTTCTTGGCTCAGTGGGGTCAGGGGGATTCCAAGAGAGGGGTGTTATATAGGGGTAGTCATCCAGAACGCATGAACTGGACGTAAAGATATATCAATAAGGGTTTCCATTCAGTATCCCAGACTAGGCATTGACTTAGCTGTAGTGTTGAATTGAATCCTCTTACAGGTGCTTTTCAGTTTGTCTGCACCATGAGTGGGAAGGATCCAAAAGGGAGATGACGGGGACGTGTGGAGGACACACATGCATCATATCCAGGAGGGGGATGTGGTGAGCATCAGCCCACAGGTGACCTTGAACCAGGACGATGATGTGATTGGAGGCCTAGAGGTGGCCCAACACTACCATGGGCCACTAGGGCCATCAGAGGACATCCTGCCGAGCAGGAAGAGGCACCACCCCATGACCAGACACAGGTGAAGAAGAAGAGGCCACTGAGGAAGAACCACTTTACCAATGAGGAGCTTGAAACCCTCACAACATATGCCAAGAACACCATGGGGACCTCTACAACTCCTGTACTCCCTCTCAGTGAATGAGGATGTGTCTGGAGGTTATGGAACTCATAAATGCCTGTGGTGTGGAGAGGTGCACTGCTAAACAGGTCCACAAGTGGATGGATGACCTCATTCAAATGACCAAGGATAAGCTTAATGGCAACCTGACCTTTTCCCAGGCCACTGGAGGGGGGGGGGGACCAGAGGAGCAGGAGCCGACTCCTTTCAAAGAGGTAGCAAGTGGAATGATCAAGCACATGCTTGGTGTGGGAGGCATGGATGCCTATGCCGACACATCAGGTGAGTGGCATTTGTGTGTTTTGTATGTGATGATAATTTTGCATGACATGCTCACAATGTATGTGGGAGTACAGTTGTCTGCAGTTGGCAGCCATCCATGGGCACTGCATGAATGCTACTGTGTACACTACCATCACCTGACCGGCATTCAAGGAGGTTGTTGTGTCATTTTTGTGTGTGGTACATGTTGGTGTCACAGTACACATCACTGTCTGCTGGATTTCACTGCTGTGCCAGTACTCGTATGTGTGGTATTGGCATGAGACACACATGTCATTGTGCACATTCACAGTGTCATGCCTGCATATTTTCTAGTGAGGAAGATAATCTGGACTCACATAGAATCACAGCAATATGTGCCTGATGTCACAGTCATCCATTCCTTGGCCCTGGCTGCCGGTGGACATGGATGAACAACAATGTCTGTGCACAGACGAATCAGGCCGTCTTCCAGACGGGCCGAGATGTGGATGGCCAATGGATACTTCAGTGGATACTTCAGTGAAATGCATTCCATATTTGTAGTGTTGATGGAGCAGTGGCCATGCAAGCATGCTTTGGTCATGTCCATGTGGCATGACCTGCGCACATGGTTGTGATGCATGTGATTGCGACCAACCACGTATCTTGCAGTGGGCAATATTGCAATGGTGGTTGGGGAGATCATGGCAACACATATCCATGCATGATAATTTGTGTCATCAGGCGTACAGGCCACACTTCCACATGTTAGAACAAGAAACTGTCGGTCTAGAGTATATGCTAACTGATGATGCACAGACCTCCATCCTTCCACTGATGTGAATCACGGTCAGTCATTTCAATGTGTATGTATGTACTCTTGATCTCACAAAACATGCTGCATTGCACATCCTGATATGCCAAGTCATGATTGCACAGGTCACTGACTGCCATTCATCTGTGGCCTACAGGTCACAGTGTGCTCAGTCACAATGTGTGATCTATGTGTGTCTGTACATTTTGTGTCTGTATGCCTTGTAATGCACATAGGCATGTGATGCTATGTACTCGAACCTCTGAATGTTGTTGTCTGTCTTTATGCAGATGCAGAGGTGGAGGAGGAAGATGGGGTGGACACACAAAATACCACCAGTGAAGTCTGGGGTGTTGTGCCCCATGAGAATCCCTAGATGCTGCATGCACTCTTCAGTAGGGTTGCCGACTCTTCTGACTCTTCATACTCTTCACATGAAGCTTTTGATTCAGATGTGAAGGACATCCTGAACATATGGAGGGTGCCCCAATGGGTAGTCCGGATGTTGCCGTTGAGTCCAAGGAGGTGAGACAGCAGTCATGGGTCCGGTCAGTGGGAAGCCCCGCATCTACAAGTTTATGGCTGCAAGATCGCCTTCACGTGTTTTGGATTCAACCGCCGGGGCTGAGGTCCAACGGAGGGTTGCAGACCTGCAGCCAAAGAAAAGGGTCCTACCGTGGGCATGGGTGCTTTCATGCCGTGCATAGAATAACGAAAATGTTAAACAAAAGTTTTTTGGGGGTGGGAAAAGGCAGATAAGTGGTTGGGGGCTAGGGGATAGGTACAAAAGGTAGTGTACATGGGGTGTGGGGGAGTAACCCCTTCCAAAAAAATAAACACAAAAAAAAGAAAGTTTGATGAACATTTTCATTATTCTGTGCAAGTTTAATAGACAGGCGTTGTAATCAATGGCAATGAAAGAACATAGAACCCCACTGTGTTGGGCCTGGGCCTCGGCATCCCACCACCATTGGCCCCACACACGTGGTGGATGTGTGCATGACTGACAGTCAGAGTGGGAGCAGCAGATGCTGCGTGTGACCATCCAACATGGCAAGGTCATGCAGGATATTGCCAGGGACATCCATCGCCTGGCTGAGAACATCATCCGGCCTGCTCCACGGGATGCACAGCATCTAGCCTCTCAAGATCATCAGCAGCCGATGATGGACAGTGGACAGCCTGACGAGGACACTGCATGCTGAGATGCAATCCTCAAGGTTTTCCCACAAACTGGGCATAGAGGCCAACATCAAAATCCATGAGGATGATCTGTGTCTCTGTGGGATTTCCCACATCTAGATGCACTGGCACAAGGAAAAGGCCTACAGATGGAGATGTTGGCGTCTCAAACTTCCCATTGCAGTGAGATGGAGAGCTTGAGGGGTTCACTGCATGATGAACTTTTGGCTACAAGGGCCAAACCTCCACCGACCGATGGACACCTTGAGGCTGATGCTCTCCCAGCACTCTGATGAGTCATGAGTGAGAGCACATGCAAACTCGGTGGCTACTCAGGAGGAAGTTCATTGTGACCTCTCTGCCTTTGGGCTACTCATACATGCATCTGTACCACAAGTGGCACTAGCCAATGAAGACCTGGCTTTGGCACTGTGTGAACAGGGTGCACTACCACCACCACAACCCCCACCACCGGGATGATAGTTCAGGGGAAACGTGCTACCCTTGGAAGCAATACGACAGAGAGCAACACAGGTTCGATACCCAGGTCCACACTTAGAAACCTCTGGGTATTAAGCACATTATAAATAACCTATCATATCATATCACCACCTGAGGATCTACCACAGGATGGTAGTTCCAATCCAGCACTCCCTGAGAGGCCCACCCAGGACCATTGTTCTACCCTAGTCCTCATACCCTCTGCCAGGTACTGGCCCTCCATTTACCAACGTGGAGGCACAGTGGTAGGTTGAGGTGGTGAGGGAATCACAGCAGAATAGCTCTGTCAGCAGGTAATGTTGAGCACTGTCAAACATGTTCATGGCTTGTGATGTTTGACCCAGAGTGTAGGGTTTGCATGGATCATGTGATTTGGTGATAGTGAATTTCACTAAAGATGTGCATTGGGCCACATGTCTGTGCATGTGCATGTCCACTGATCAACCATGCATGTGTTTTGGGTTCTGGTTGCACTTCCGCAAAGGAAGGTTGACTCAGGAGGCTGTGCTGCACTTACTGACAGACTTTGACACTATTAACAATAGCATTCTCATTGACAGACTCCACTCTCTAGGCATCATGGACTATGCATTAAGATGGTTCACCTCTTACCTCACTGATCATTGACAAATCTTCTTCCTAACACGCTTCTCCTCTCACACATTCACCCTGTCTACAACAGGATCCTGAAGGGGGACTTCCTAGTGACCTTACCCTTAAACCTGTGCCTGAGCTCCCTGCCCATACTTATCCACTCACATGACCAATCCTGCTACAACTACGCAGATGACACCCACATCGTTCCTAGATCCCCAAGACCTCGACTACTCCACATCGTGACCTCACTTCGGACCACACAGATTTAAAACCACTGCCTGGCAGCTAACCACCCCCTTAAAAATTCTGGTTGAAGCAGAATCGTGATTTGAGATAATACAACACTCATCCACCAACCCATCCCCTGGTGGTGCTCCCTAGACCCCACTCCCACAGCATCCAGCTAAATTAGGAACCTCAGGTGCACCATTGATTCTGACCAAACACTCTCTCGCCACATTGATGCTGCTTGTAGATCCTGTCATCTACATCTCCAAATCCTTAGATAATCCTTCCCTTGCCTATCCTACCCTCATTAAGTCACGTCATTTTTGGCTATAATCCCCTTCCTCCTAGACTGCTCTAATTCCATTTATGTGGGCACTCCTGCCTATCAGCTCATAAAGCTACAACAGATCTAGTACAATGCAGTATGCCTCTTCCTTGCACCTACCCCCACGGAACACATGACCCCTGCACTCAGGGTGCTCCACGGGGTTCCCATGGTTCGATGCACCACCTTCATGGCCATTTGCATTACCAACTCTGCCATCCGCGAGATGTGCCTTGACTTCCTCCGACACTGACTCACAAGCTACCAACACAACAGAATCCTCACATCAAGCTCTGCACTACTCTTTCTCTGTTAAGGGTCCCACACTATGGAACTCCATCCCACTCTGCATCCACCAAGTCAAAGCCCACCCTTCCTTCCAATAAGCACTGAAAACCTCGGCTATTTCCTTAACCAAGCTTGAAAAAGGACACAACCCATGTAATGTCTCTGCCCATATTGACCTGCTGGGGACACCTTGCCAGCCCATGGCAGTGTTGTACTGCATGTCAGGGTTGTGTTGGTTTTCAGGAGTCCTGCCTGTTTTGACCAGTATGGTGGCTGGCCAAAAGGTGTGTATCAGCTCACTTGCACGCAGATGCCAGGTCAGCCTGCCCGTATGTCTTCTTGCACTACACTGGACCAATTAATCCCACTTAGACCATCTAGATGTGTGCTACTGCGGACACCTGACATGTGGCAAATGTGGACACCTGACAGCCTTTACCTGTTCCACATACAAGTCAATTGTTGTTTGCTGCTGGTTATCTGTATGTTTTGTCATCTTCAATGTATTGCATTACTTTTCAAAATTGTTGTTTACATCTTGCACTGTGAGTGAGTTGATTGTGTGTGACTGTAAGTTGTGGGAACATTCATTTGAAATATCATACCCTCCGCACAGCTTCTTTTCATGTCTTGCCACTGCAAGTGTTTCTATTACACCCTATGATTCACACCCACCTCCTGGGAACAGCTCATCCTGTGTGTGACCTCTGATTTAGGGGGATGCAACGACTGGGGAGTGATGACCTGTCCATGAACTGTTGTGGCCAACCGGGGTGGTAGGTGGATGGGCGGTGTCCAAAGTGGGGATTGAGGACCTGAGTCTCTTGCTGGGTTGGCTGGCATTGTTGGATGACCATGTGTATTGGGGTATGAGAAGCTGAGGAGTTACCTTTAGCTGTTTGCCTTTCTTTGCCAGTCTGCCCTTCAACCTCTCCCCCTATTGTCCTTTATCACCCGACCCATACTATGCTTCCATCAGGGTGCATCCTGGCCTATCTGCCCCTTCCCTGCTTCCTTTTTTTGCACTCCTTCTGTATCTGTTTTCCTCTCTTCCCTCTTCGCTCAGCCCTCACCCACGCTAACTGCCCCCTCTCTCCTCTTATCTCCCCAGCAGCAAATCTCCTCCTTGCTCCCAATTCCCACTCTCTCTCTTTCTGCTCCCCATATGCCCATTATTCCATCTCTCTCCTCTCTCCCCATTCCGCCTTGCCCTTTATACTTCTTCCAATCAGCTCCCCCACCTGTTCTTTAACTCCCTAGCCCTTCCCCTCCTCCCTGGGTGTCCCTTTCCCTCCCCTGCATTCAAGCGTACCCCACAGTCTCCCAGGAAACCTAAAAGTGGGTGTGCCAGACTTACATACCTGCCATCAATGCCCCACCTTGTGCCTGCAGTGCAGGGCAGACAACCCCTGTGTCCAGAGTGACTAACATACACTGGTGGCAATGTCTTTACTTCAGTACAATTGATTACTCTGTTCCTGAGATCAGTTTTTGGTGCATACATTGGTGCTCACACTCTTTGATGTGACCTTACTGTTGTTGCCGGGGGGGGCACAGTCCATCTGTGCATGCAGAGTACACTCATCATTTTGGTTGATCCCTGTTCCCGAACAGTGGTACTGTCTGGCAGCACCCTCAAAACATTCATCATTCTGGCGTGCCACCCACATTCATGACCACGGATTCAGGGAATGGATTCCAGCAAACTTGGGACTGTGTCAAATGTATGCCCCCATTGTGAGGGCCCCCTTACATGTGTGTCATCCCACTATAGGCACACTAGAGGCTGAGCATCCTGGAAACTCACAGGTAGGTAGTTCAGTGTGGACAGGATTGGGTGTTGTTCAACCCAGTGCAGGCTCTCTCTGCCATACATTTCAGACTTTGCCACTGAGCAAGTAAGTTCAGCAGTTCGAACAACCATTCTGTGGGAGGGCCAAACCACCCTGTCATCACGCTGGTGGTGGTGCGTAGCGTAACCTCTTCCACTTACAGTTGTGCCTGAGGCCAGTCTCTGCCGTTCGACCAACACCCCCGGTGCAGGCTGGACTACCTGTGCACGTGTTGCTGACCTGTCCAACCCCAAGCTTTGTGGCTTTGTATGCTTCCTTGCTTCTCTCCTACCGAAGTCCTAGAGGGCATGCATATCAGCCTGAGGTGGGTGCAAGACAACCCCATTACTACTCTCAGGCAGGGGCAGCTACTGTGTGGATCAAGCCCTTGGCCTATGCATGTCTCAATGAGTGAACCATACACAGGTTTGAACACATGGCTAGTATGGCAACAGTACAAACGGCTCATTGAGTTAGTGATGTCCCCTTTAATGGCTGGCCATGTTAAGTTGATTCCCATGGTGGATGTACAGCTTATACATGCCATTAGTTGCTGACCTCCTGCATGCATTAATCAGACCTAGAACAACTTGGCATATCATGGCCAATTCAGTGACTGTAGCTACAACATACATAGTGATGTCTGGCTAGTCAACATTGTGTGTCTACCATGGTGCTCACAGGTAAGGGTGAATCATGTTTCAGATCAGGTGAGGGAGCCTGACAAATATCCACCACATCCAGGAAAGGGAGCAGGTATGCTAATTGGCCACTCCCAATTTGGGCAGGTGGTAACTTGAATAGATGCCACAGTTTTATTTCAAGTCCCTATTAATTGAATGTGTTCACTTCACATCATTTAAAGGGAAACATGGTAAGCGGGGGGACAGGTGGGCAAGACAGGTGGCAGCAGCCATGTTGAGTCTAGGTCCACATGTGTATGTTACATTTGCTGCACTTATAATTGGTCCTAGTTGGATGTTGTGATGGGGCTCGTGGTCTTGCACAAGGCACGCATTTTCCTGTCCCAGCCCTTGCCACCGTCAGCATGCTAAGGGCTGACATACTGCCACAGAGGTCAGCAAGCTTACTTAGAGGGCAGTGCACCAGGAACACATTTGTTCTGTTCCATGATGGTCTTGCTGGACTCCCAAACTGGGATGCTTAAAATGGCATGGGCCCATCTCACCATGTGGGCAGGGGGGCTGGTGCTGCCTCCCTCTAACCTCTCCTGAAACAGCATGTTTTGGCTGATGCCTGGATGGATCAAAGTTGTCTGTGACTCTTGGTGGATCAATCAGCTCATGCATCAATGAAAAAGGGATGTAGCTGCAATATCTATGTGTGATGTGTAGAAGACATGGATCATTGTCCCTGTTGCCTTTGTCCCCTTAAGCTAAGACCCAGATCAGCATTGTCACTGCACTTACGGACCTGTTGTAGTTACTTGTTTCCGGGGTCTCCTGCTCTCTCAGTTTCACACCTTGTACGGTCCGGTGAGGGACACCCACCAGTGGTCGAAGTGTACAAAAAGAAGTAGTGGAACTATGTTCCCTGCTGGCCTGCCCCTCTCCCACAAACCCCATTGCCACACCCCCTTCGACAAACAATTCAAACCCCCAAACAAGCACACCTCCTCTTTATGGGAATGTTCAGTGCAGTGCACTGAAGGACAAGCTTCAACTTCTTCCTACACTTTTATTTTAAAACTAAACTAATGGTTTCTGTTTAAAATAAAATTATAGGAATGTTGAAACTTAAAAATAATAAGCATAGGTGCACCTCTCCCGACCGCTCCCACCCCCTTCAACCTCTGGTGCCAACAGCATACACCTGGTGTCAGTGGTGGTGGGCTGAACACCACGATGCACTTACCCCTACTCAAGGGCAGCTGGTTGTGGCACATGTGGTGTTCCACAGCTCTCAGCATGGGACAGGTGTGGGCGCAGGCCTCACAACCACATCCATAAGGGAAGCACTGCCTGGGTGGTGTTACAGATCAGGACAGCACATACTTGACAGCGCATAAAGTTCCATGTGTTGGCAACACCTTGACAGGGCTAGCCTCAGGCCCAGCCACCTGGGTTGCTGTTCAACCAGTATGACCTCAGAACCGATGTGGGTAGATGCTGAATTTGACCATCTTGCTAAAGGGGATGAAGTAACTGATCAGGATTCCCTCAGTAACAGCACATGGGGAGAGAAGAGCCCAGCACTGCATAATTATTCAGCGGCCTCTGCAGAAAATATGATGTACTGCACATGGACTCCACAGCATCAATTAGGGGGACTGAGACCTTCTGTCAGGGTGCACAACATAATTGATGCTAGGCTGATGGCATCCACCGAGATAGTGTTTTCACCAGAAAGAACAGTTGGGTAAGCAAGAACCAAGTGGGACACAGACACGTCCCTTGCACACTGTAAACAGTAATCCAGAGGAATATGAGTGAGCTTTCTTGAATCCTGTGTACCCTTTCTCTCTCTGGACACACATTGACATTGAATTTTTCACTTGACTGCCACCTGGACTTCCAGAGGAGGCCAGCCATCTGGTAGTGCAATGCATTCCAATAGTTCTAGGCTGGAAGGTCCACGTGGCTCCATGGCCAAGGGACAGCAGGACCTGCTGGGCAGGGGCCACAGCGGACCCGTATACGATCCAGGCACATAAGGTGCAGCGGTAAGAAGTGCGGCAGTGGTGCTCTGGCCAAGGTGCATTTGTGCTTTTCCCTCCAGGGAGGGACAGGGACCCCAGCAGAATGTACCAGGTCCGCTGCTGGCCAGGCAAACACTTGAACCACGTTTGAAGCCGGTTCTCATGGGAGGGGGTGGCACACCCAGCCATCATGGCGCTAATCTCAGGGCATAAATTAGCTCTTACAATGAGGCAAATAAGAAGGTACAGCCCCTTCTTAGCACAGAACAGACCCCTCTGCAAGGTCCCAGGAGTGAACATCCAGGTGGTTTTATGGTGCAGGGGTGTGACTGTGGGTACCTTGTGAGGGAAGTCAAATGCTAAACACATTGGAGCTTTGCAGGTAAAGGGGCACACCCCAGGCACACAGAGGGCACTGCTCAGTAAACTATGGGTGTCAAGTTTCACAGTTCCATGGAGGATTAATTGACAAAGTCCTTATTTTATTCTGCAACAAATGCCTGGACAAGCAGGCACATAGGTTTGACAGGCCATGCCCAGGCCTCTCCAGATGGCATGGCTCAGAAGTGTCCCAGCCAGTGCCCTGGCCTTCCAGGGCTGCTAAACCAGCCATTGTGCAACTGCCTCTTATGCAGTGTACCAGCAATGTTAATCTGCAGAGTTCCTCACAGGAGACCTAGCCCACTCTGGAGGGCACAGTTCGAAGGCATTGAGGCCAGGGCCCTGCATGGTCAGCGTGCTAAAGCACCCTCTTCTGCCACTGGTTAGAACATAGCTATCAAGTTACCTAGGTCCATACGGTTCACCTCAAGCTGTCCCATTGGTTTACTTTAATGCTCTGCATGCCTATGCAAGCTACGAAGGTGATTTAGGGTGGAATGCTGTGGATGGGAGCAAGGTGTGTAGTGTGTGCAAGTTGGTTCATGGCACTCAGGGGAGCACAGTGTATGGTGACATTGGTTGTAGGGATGTGTTCAGTGTGCTGGGTGCCTTTATGTATGTTGGCCTGAGATGAGCAAGCCCAGTTACATGGGTGCAGAGGTAGACATGGAGATGGGAGGCTGGCGAGTCATTGCTTGCAGTTGTTGCATGGCACTCAGGGGTGCACAGGGTACAGTGTCATTGGGTTCAGGGATATGTTACCTGCTATGACCATGTGTTTTATTTTCTTATGAGGCATTCTGCTGGAGGAGATGGTTGCTGTTAGGCAAGGACACAGGGCTGTGGAATGCCTGCACTCCACACCTCGGCACTGTAGGCTGGTTTGAACACCTACAGAGAACTGCATTGCTAAATGACTGGGGACAGCTGGAGCAGACTCTCAAGTGAAAAGAGCTGAGGTGAGATGGGCATCTTTATTGAACTGAACTTGCACTTTTCTCAGTATATATACCTATTTCCATGGTGATGTGTTTTATTAACTGTTTTGTTGACAGGTAATGGCGTCTCCCCTCCACCTGTTCATTGGGTTGGAACATGCCTAGGGTGGGCAGAGTGGTCCTCCCAAGTATTTGCTCCTGCTTACAATATACCTTGTGCCTTTCTACTTGTGTTCTCCTGTGTTTTGTCGGGTGTCTGAGTGCACAATTGTTGGTGGCGAGCATGTGGAAAGTGATTATAGGTTTTCATTGACTGGGTGGTGTGCTTTTGGGTGAGAGACAAGGATACAACTATTTCCACTTGCTATGACTGTGTCAGTGGTTTATGCAGTTGATTTGATGGCTATGGACACACAGTTTGCCTCTCCCAAAAACACATTCTCAGGGTGTTGTTATGGGAAAATTGGATTAGCCCTGATTCATCAGTGAAGGGCACCAGGGTTGTGGCATTACTGTGTGTGTTCCACATGGGTTGCTATTCAGGTGCGGTAGGTTTGCACTAATACAAAAAAATGCAGCAGGCACCCCTCTCTAGAAAGAATATGGCATGATTACCTGTTCTGTAGTTTTTTTCCCCACTTTGAGAGTCCACAGCCATTGCTTTTTGCTCACTGTACTTTTCACAAAGGAGGAATATCCATTTGCATATCAATCTTTGTCCCGCCCACAAAGACAGTCCAACACCGAAATACCAGGCAAACCTCCTTTGAACAAGAATACCAACAGCAACCCCAGACATGTGTTTCAGCCTTTTTGGGCAACATCAGTGAGGAGGATCTGTGCATCTCTGAGCACAGTGAACAAGGGGTTTACATCTGGGTTCCTGCAGGTAACTTAGGGTGACCAACCCCAGGTTCCATGCAAAAAAGGTAGCAGGCGCCCCTCTCTAGAAAGAATCTGGCATGATAACCTGTTCTGTAGTTTTTTCCCACTTTGAGAGTCGGCAGCCATCGCTTTTTGCTCACTGTACTTGTCACAAAGGAGGAATAACCATTTGCATATCAGTCGTTGTCCCGCCTACAAGGAAAATACAGCACCGAAATGCCAGGCAAACCTCCTTTGAACAAGAGTACCGACAGAAACCCGATTGTGTGCATCCTGTCTCTGTGCCCTCCGGCCTGCCAAGAGGATGAGTAGTGCCTGTTGCTGAGGGTGATGCCCCTTCTGTAGCTCTACTGGTATTCCATGCAGTGTGGAAGCATTGTGCAGGATACAATATGCCATGATGATGTTGCATACTACTGGTGGGGAATATAGCAATATGCCACCAGATTGCTTAAGGGAGCAGAAGCGTGCCTTAAGCACCCTGAACATGTGCTCCACTATGCTTCTAGTAGCAATGTGTGCTGCATTGTACCTTACGCCATCTGGGGTGTCAGAATTCCTGAATGTTGTGAGCAGGAATGGTGAGAGCGTGTAGGCACTGTCCCCTGTAAATGTGGAAATGGTTGTTGTTAGCATTGATTGTCATGGTCTGTTATTCCGTGTGTCATGTGACTGCTTGCATGTGTCTGATAGTTGAAGCTCACTGATGAGCCAGGTGTTGCCAAAGGTTCCGCGTATAGTGGTGACAGGTGGTAAATTAAGCTATCATGTGTGCTTCGGGGGATATTGGCCTTCACATGTATGATGACTCCCTTTGCATCACAGATGATCTGTGCATTGATTGAATGCCAATGCTTCCGTTTGCGGTACATGTGCTGCGTCGCTTGGGGGGGCATAGCTATGGCATAAAACTCCTTGCACACTCTCAAACTTCCCTGCGGTGTGTGTGGCATGTATATGTACCTACACACACGTGATGAAATGCAGCACAATACCTGCGGTATGCCCAAAAAAATGCTGGAATGAGCCTGTTGCCTTAAAATGTAAAGTTATTAGCACCCTGTCCAGGGGTGTGAGTGCATGGGAGCAGAAGATGGGTAATGGAAAGTCTTCCTCCCACTCCCTGGCCAGGTCTAGGATGACATGGAGAGGGAATCTGTACTTTGCACACACCTCATCATCTGGCATCCCAAAAATCGTTGACCGAGAATGGAAATTCATGTCCCTCACTATGCCCCTCGTCCTCCTTCTTCCATGTACATGTACAATTGCAGCCACCACAGCTGGATTCAACTTGGAAGTGCAACTTTGAAATGGTGTGCATTACGTGCTTTTATACAAATCCTTTGCGCTATGTACATTGTGTCACGGACCATGTGGTAGTGAGATCACAAGGTTTGGGTCTGACATTTTGCTCTGAGAAGTTGTGGTTAGTAATCCATGAATTGGGTCATGTTTGCACTTGATTGGGTGTGTTTTTTTTGTGTAGCACGTCCTCCATTTTTTGCAAGGAATGGGAAATGTGCATGTTCCACTCACTATTTGTTTCTTTGCGCTGCCTCTTCCCACACTTGGCATGGTGTGATGCGCTTAGCACCACGCAAAGTAGGGAAGAACCCACGCAGAGTGAGTGCAGACCCACTCAAAGTCCGATCCATGAATCAGCAACATTTATTGTGCATGCCTCAATGTGTTTTTTTTTCTGCACAGAGTGACTTTGCGGTGACACAACTTTATATTAATCAGTCTCAAAGTGTAAGAGAAGTAAATGAAAATCGTAAGCACCAGAGAAAGCTAGAGAAATCAGATGAATGAGTGTTATGTAAGATTTCATAAAGAGAAGATACGGGAGGGAGAGCCCTACCAAGACTCAGGACTGTGGGCCATTAACAATTGTGTACAAAAAGTGGGGGTGTCCTGACTGGAGAAGTCTAAGCCGACTGCCGCTTATTGATTGCAGTCTAGGTTTAAAGACAATGCGTTATCCTTGGGTGTCACCATTTGTGTATTTACCAAGGATAGCAGTACATGAGAGAACCATAATAATCCACTTGTGCTAGATCATTAGTCTGCAAAAGAACAGCTTTTATTAAGTGGCTGTCCTTGTTCTTTTACATATTGTTTGTAAAGAAATTGTAAGTACAAAATATATGGGTGTACATTTTTTCACCAAAGTCACACATAGAAAATGTAAACAAATATAGAGCAAATAGAAATTTTTTGGGAAAAAAGACATGTAGCAGAAGATAAGACAAAGTCATACATGTGCATGCTGACAGAAGTATGACAACATTCTGTTGCTGTTAATACATTTCGTTTTTCTAATTGTAGAAAGTTATCCTTGAAAGTAAAAGTCCTTGGATAGGTCTAAATAAGCCAGGCTAAAAGGGTGACCAAAAAGTAGTTGATCGACGTCACTGAAGTAAATCTCTACTTGGATTTGGGGGGACCCCGCCACACCGCTAGGGTAAAGGAGTCTCAGGACGTTTCGGCTTTAGTGGGTCACAGCCTTCTTCATGGAGTCAAGGAAAAGGGTCCCCTGTGGAAATTTAAGGGAGCTGGGGTTACTTAAGTAAAGTAACAAGAAATTAAAGGGCACATAGTGGTAAAAACGGGGATATGTACATAAACATGTCATTGTCACAAGAAAGCAAGACCCCATGATTTAAACTGGAAAGTACATGTCTAATTATACTCGAATTGGTGCACCAGGGCTGGCCTCACATCGACTTAGATTCTAGAAAGGTGGCAAAAACTAATAGAAATGTAATAAAATCAAACATATCAAAAATTCCTCTAAAAATTAAAATCAAATTTGGAAAAGGCATGCTGTCCAAATACACTAGATGGAGAAAATGTGCATTGGAGGAGCTATAATGCCACATTTTTCAAATTGCCCCAATCCAACAAATGTAGGGAGAGTAAAAAATGGTAGGGAAGGGTAGTACCTTTAGATGGTGCTGTGAAGCAATCACATAGAGTTCTGTGGCTGCTATGCAGTGCGTGGACTGAAAAAGGAATGGCGTTTTGGACGCTGCACCTGGAGCTGAAACGAGCAGCAAGCGTCTGCCTAAGCAAAGAAATGATCAAAATTAGAAAAAGATTAGAAAAATGGCATGACTAGTGCCTAGTATGGAGGAAGGATGGAAGGTCAGACAATGGCTGACTGCCAGGGCAATGGTTTACCTTACATACGGGAGCCAGTCAACAATACGGAGCTCCGACTGCCTGTGTCAGTTCGGAAAGGAGATGTGCGGCAATGCAGGGCTATGCGGTGCTGAGCATGCGCCTTATTTCGTGCGCTAATCCAGCGTGCATGCGCTGTGGGGCTCTGCAAAGTCGGCGTCTAGGTCGCCTGGCAACGTGTATGCGGAAGTATACCGTCATACGTGCCGTCGCTAGAGTTCAAAATCGGCTACTTGCAATGAGGATGGTTCCGCGCATGCAGCTACGAGGAGTGACCGGCAAGAAACAATCCTGATGGGAGGAGTGTGCGCCCAAACCTTCGTTCAGATGTGGCGCCAGGCTTGCCGCCTATAAATCATGGTAAACGAGGCAGTTGAAGATAAGTGACAAGGACGGGGGGGGTTTTCTCACAAAATGGCTATACAGTAAAAAGTCCCTGTATTTAGTTAGCTGTCAAATACCACCCATATACACTAGATGGAATGGAGGATGTGTAAACTCCTGTAGATAGGCGGAATGGGGAATGCAAAAAAGCACTCATTGGATATTGAGCATTGAGATTGAATATTTTATAATTGGTTCTGGGGCTGTGCTTCATTCAGGCCTTTTGTAATGGCCTGAAGTTTATACATCCACCACGATTCTTTGTAGTTCAAGGAGTTGGTGAGGTTGCTGGTGTTGTATACTTTGTCAGCAACCCACCATGTGAAACTGTCCGAGTTGTGTTGGTATTCAAGGAAGTGTGGTACCAGGGGTGCTGTGATATTTTTGCACCGAATGCGGGACCGGTGTTCTCCAATTCTCTTGTGAAGCGGTCTCGCTTCAAAAAAACTACAAAAAACTACGAAAAGACCCTACTGCAGAAATAAAAATGAAAATCAAAGAAACCACAGAATTTGCCTTGTCCAATAATTGGATATCTGAGAAGGAGGAAATATTTTTGAATAACTCGGAAGGGCGAATCCCCGCCTTTTATGCCCTCCCCAAATTGCATAAAAACCGGATCACACCACCCGGCCGACCTATAGTGTCTGGGTGTGGCTCGATACTGGAACCAATTGGGAAATTCATTGATTTCTTCCTGAAACCCCTGAGCCAAAAAACACCCACTTATCTGCGAGATACCATGGCAACTATCAACACTTTCGAGCATCAACCTTTCAACCCTTCTGAAGACATATTAGTCACCATGGACATAAACAGCCTCTATACTAGCATTCCACAAGATTCAGCGATTGAATGCATTAGACATCATCTTACGCATCATATGTCGCAAACCAGAGTCCCCACCAATTTTCTAGCTGAGCTATTGGAATTGGCACTCACTAATAACTTTTTTCAATTTGAGGACACTTTTTACTTGCAAATCCGAGGCACAGCCATGGGGGCAGCATTCGCCCCCAGCATGGCCATCATCTTTATGGCAGAATATGAATACAATAATGTACTGAATACACGCAACCCATTCCTGGACAATATAATACTTTGGCATAGGTACATTGATGATATTATCTTTATTTGGAAAGGAGAGGAGGATAACTTGACACACTTTTTTGACTGGATCAATAACTGTCCGGAAGAAATAAAATTTACCATCAACAGCAGCAATTCCAGCATCAACTTCCTCGACTTGACCATCAAACCTAAGAATAATCAATTGGAATGTACTATGTTCAAAAAGGAAACTGATCGGAATACAATCCTTCACTACAAAAGCAACCATCCACGCAATCTAAGAGACAACCTCCCATATGGACAGTTTCTACGAGTACGTAGAAACTGCACAGACATTGCAGAATTTAAAACAAACGCGTCTGCATTAGAAGACAAGTTGAAAACCAGAGGTTATCCTAAGAAACTACTCAGAGATACCATGAAGAGAGCCAGGTTCACACCCCGCGAAGCCTTACTCACACCCAAAATTCACAGCAACCAAGAAGACAACATTATGGCCTGTGTCACCACATTCGGTCCGAATACAACCAAGCTCAAAGGTCTCATAAGAAAATTCTGGCCACTTATTCAGCTCAGCTTGCCGAAAGAACCGATACCAAGAATGGCCTTGCGAAGATCTAAGAACCTTAAGGATATGCTTACCGATGCTAGGATGAGCAAAAACAGCACGAGATCTACCTTATGGAATCTCAGAGAAATCAATGGCCACCATCCGTGTGGCAATTGTACTGTATGTAAACAGACCAAGAAAATGACGTCCTTCAACATCGGAGCTAAGGAATGGAGATTGAGGCACTTCTCCAATTGCAAATCTAGCAATGTGATCTACATTATTGAATGCCCTTGCGGACTCAGATATGTGGGGCAAACATCGAGACCGCTTCACAAGAGAATTGGAGAACAGCGGTCCCGCATTCGGTGCAAAAATATCACAGCACCCCTGGTAACACACTTCCTTGAATACCAACACAACTCGGACAGTTTCACATGGTGGGTTGCTGACAAAGTATACAACACCAGCAACCTCACCAACTCCTTGAACTACAAAGAATCGTGGTGGATGTATAAACTTCAGGCCATTACAAAAGGCCTGAATGAAGCACAGCCCCAGAACTAATTATAAAATATTCAATCTCAATGCTCAATATCCAATGAGTGCTTTTTTGCATTCCCCATTCCGCCTATCTACAGGAGTTTACACATCCTCCATTCCATCTAGTGTATATGGGCGGTATTTGACAGCTAACTAAATACAGGGACTTTTTACTGTATAGCCATTTTGTGAGAAAAAACCCCCCCGTCCTTGTCACTTATCTTCAACTGCCTCGTTTACCATGATTTATAGGTGGCAAGCCTGGCGCCACATCTGAACGAAGGTTTGGGCGCACACTCCTCCCATCAGGATTGTTTCTTGCCGGTCACTCCTCGTAGCTGCATGCGCGGAACCATCCTCATTGCAAGTAGCCAATTTTGAACTCTAGCGACGGCACGTATGACGGTATACTTCCGCATACACGTTGCCAGGCGACCTAGACGCCGACTTTGCAGAGCCCCACAGCGCATGCACGCTGGATTAGCGCACGAAATAAGGCGCATGCTCAGCACCGCATAGCCCTGCATTGCCGCACATCTCCTTTCCGAACTGACACAGGCATTCGGAGCTCCGTATTGTTGACTGGCTCCCGTATGTAAGGTAAACCATTGCCCTGGCAGTCAGCCATTGTCTGACCTTCCATCCTTCCTCCATATTAGGCACTAGTCATGCCATTTTTCTAATCTTTTTCTAATGTTGATCATTTCTTTGCTTAGGCAGACGCTTGCTGCTCGTTTCAGCTCCAGGTGCAGCGTCCAAAACGCCATTCCTTTTTCAGTCCACGCACTGCATAGCAGCCACAGAACTCTATGTGATTGCTTCACAGCACCATCTAAAGGTACTACCCTTCCCTACCATTTTTTACTCTCCCTACATTTGTTGGATTGGGGCAATTTGAAAAATGTGGCATTATAGCTCCTCCAATGCACGTTTTCTCCATCTAGTGTATTTGGACAGCATGCCTTTTCCAAATTTGATTTAAATTTTTAGAGGAATTTTTGATATATTTGATTTTATTACATTTCTATTAGTTTTTGCCACCTTTCTAGAATCTAGGTCGATGTGAGGCCAGCCCTGGTGCACCAATTCGAGTATAATTAGACATGTACTTTCCAGTTTAAATCATGGGGTCTTGCTTTCTTGTGACAATGACATGTTTATGTACATATCCCCGTTTTTACCACTATGTGCCCTTTAATTTCTTGTTACTTTACTTAAGTAACCCCAGCTCCCTTAAATTTCCACAGGGGACCCTTTTCCTTGACTCCATGAAGAAGGCTGTGACCCACTAAAGCCGAAACGTCCTGGGACTCCTTTACCCTAGCGGTGTGGCGGGGTCCCCCCAAATCCAAGTAGAGATTTACTTCAGTGACAACGATCAACTACTTTTTGGTCACCCTTTTAGCCTGGCTTAGTTAGACCTATCCAAGGACTTTTACTTTCAAGGATAACTTTCTACAATTAGAAAAACGAAATGTATTAACAGCAACAGAATGTTGTCATACTTCTGTCAGCATGCACATGTATGACTTTGTCTTATCTTCTGCTACATGTCTTTTTAAAAAAAAAAATTCTATTTGCTCTATATTTGTTTACATTTTCTATGTGTGACTTTGGTGAAAAAATGTACACCCATATATTTTGTACTTACAATTTCTTTACAAACAATATGTAAGAGAACAAGGACAGCCACTTAATAAAAGCTGTTCTTTTGCAGACTAATGATCTAGCACAAGTGGATTATTATGGTTCTCTCATGTACTGCTATCCTTGGTAAATACACAAATGGTGACACCCAAGGATAACGCATTGGCCCTCATTACGACCCTGGCGGATTTTTTCCGCCATCGACGGACTTTTCCGCCATGGTGTAAAGTCCGTTTACGCCATGGCGGATGGTGGACTTACCGCCCCATTCCGAGGTCGGCGGGGCGGTAAGTCCCCATTGACCCATTTACCCTTCCCCATTCCCATTTCGGCCCCATAGGGTATAATGGGAGTGGGGAAGGAGTTAATTACGCCACCGTAAATTACGGTGGCGTAATTAACACCAAGGTCCCATAGCGCCATGGATTTTTACGCCCGCAAAAAGCGGGCGGAAAAATGACCATGGCGCTCTGGGAACTCGGAATTGGCGGTAAGGGGTCGGCGCAGCTAACGCTAGCGTAAACCCCTTACCGCCAGGGTCGTAATGAGGGCCATTGTCTTTTAACCTAGACTGCAATCAATAAGCGGCAGTCGGCTTAGACTTCTCCAGTCAGGACACCCCCACTTTTTGTACACAAATGTAAGATTTCATGGCAATGATAAATCTTCCTGACCTGTGTCAACCCCAGAGCTTTTTTGGTTTACTGGTGGATTATTTTTCAATGTACCTCAGTGAGTGCGAACATTTTTCCACACTCACATAGTCTTTTACTCTTTTTATGGGTGTCATTTTTAAGAATATCCATAGTGGCATTTTATTGTATTCTCTTTGACAACATTTGGCACACACTGCCTATTGTTGCTGGGTTGCCCTTGGGGCTCCCCTTTTAACTTTCTCTAGCTAACCATGTGAGAAGTATAGTTCCCAATGGTAAAAAGGATCTTTGGATCCCTTTTACATGTTGTCAGGTGGGCAAGCACCCCTCCACATCTTATGTGGAGGGCTGTGGGGATACTGGGTATCCCCTTTCTCATTTTAAATGTAACATGTATGTTACACGGACAGACTTAGCTTTAATGGGTGGTTGCAGTGAAACATTCAACTGATCTGGTGCACCTTTACTGCAGGCTGTTTCCACAGCCCCGGTAAAGGCACACATGGGTGCTCATTTTATCAAAATGGCCCTTGTATTATTTTTTGCCATTTTAGTGTTCCTTGTCCTTTCTTCTTCCTGCACTTGACATCCAAGGCAGGAATATCCTTTGTGTTAACTTTATCTTCGAAATGAATCCTGTGGATTGCCCACCCATGTACCAGAGTGTCCATGAAGGCAGGAAGTGATGGGGGAGTCCAAAACTGTGCAGTCTTTCGTCTTCCATCCTGGATGCGAGAATCCAGTTCAAACTAGGAGACTGGCTATCCTAAGAAGACTGCCAACCCTCCATGATTGCATGTTCCATTGCTGTTTGATTGGCTGGGTGCCTCCTGCATACAAGTCTGAGATGATGTCCAGTGACCAGAGAGCCTTCTATGTAACCAGAACCTGCTGTTAACCTTCTTTCCAATCAACCTGGGGACTCCGAAAATGATGACCCTGACCCAGAGCGTCACGTAAGCCTCCCTTTCCCTTCCATCAGCACAAGGTTGGACTCTCACAAACTATGAAAACCTTTCGTTACTTGAGATTATTGTCATGCGCCCTCTTCCTCCGAGAAAAAAGAGAACAAATAACCTTTCTTCTTCGTATTTTGTAAGAAATGTGACTTTTATTTAAACATATTCAATGTTCCTTATGGTGCCCTTTGTGATATGACACATCTTTTGACGTTCACAACGTCTTTCTCAAATCAGGGCTGATCATGTTACATATGCAATTTGTGCAATACATTTTCAAAAATAATAATTCACCAAAATTGTGATATAGGTTGTGTTAGAGTATCATATGAAATTTGCATATTCATTTCATAAATGCATGCATTTTGGATGGCCATTTTTGGGGAGGGTTAAAGGGTAGCAGTGTTAGGGATGGTTGAAAAAAAACATACAATAATTGGACAAAAAAGACAAAAATAATAAAAAGGAGAACAAAAATATAGATCACTTGGTTAATGACTGTAACCCCATCTTTCTATGTTCAGAAAATGTATTCCATATAGGTTTATGGTTATAGTACACGTTCCGTTTAACTCCTTACCTAATGTTGTTGGTTCAAATTTCATTTTTTAGTGTTATTCATAAGTCATGGGTTAAATCCCTGAAATAGAAAGAATCAAGAAATGTATGTTGGTCGTCTTTGTTTAAGCGACTCATTTTAATTGGCTACCATTAGATTCGGTAAAGATGTTTCCTTAAATGAAGTCTAATTGTGACTGATCTGCTTCTTATCCCGAAATTTGGGCTGTGGACCATGTAATCATTACAATTCGTCATAGTTTCTTATTTAAATGTAGACAAAATGCCAAGCGAAAGACGAAAGACCTAGAATTTATGTGCATGCCGTTTTACACTGCTTGTGCTTTATTTCTATTCCGGCATTCTTTTTGGTCTCGTGTCTACACGAGGACCCACGTGAAAACTGTCATGCTAAAAGACCCCCTCATAAGCCCCTCACATGCGCTTACCTTGTACAGCAGGTTCCGTGCAAAGCAGTCCTCGTACGCTCAGCGTCGTGTACTTGTTATCATTAATTACTCGGTTTCTTGGTCCTACTTCTCTTTTTACTTGGGTGACCATGTTGACTATGTTCAAATGAGAAAATACTTCGTATTTTGAACAGTATTTTCCAATGTTTTTATATCATTATGATTTCTACCATGTTTACAGTTAGATGACAATATTCATAATTATTATTTGCAAATACGGCGCATTCCGTTTTTAGATGAAAAATTCAAAAAATGTTCCCTGTTATTACTATGATGACCTTTAAAAATTGTATAATTATACAACTTGAAGATTAATGGATTGCTTTTGTTAAAAAGAAATTGCAAAACTTCCGCGTCCCTCATAGTCCTTTTTCTATTGGTATTAACGCGGCCATATTTTGGGCAATGAAACGGTTTCTAGCATGATAGTTACATCGTCTTCCCAATGTTGAATTTTAATAATGAAATTAAATCTGTTTCAACCTAATCCTTAATTCTTATGTTGTAGCTGAATTTGAATTTAACACATTGGTATGTTCTAGACATGAATCACTCTAAATGGGACATTTACAAAAAAGTAAGAATTGCAGTACATATATATTCCTTCAGATATGATAAATTACAGCAAATACATAAATACAAACAGTCTCATTATTCATATAGATTTATAGAAAAGAAGACATCTCTCCCTTCTATCTCTCCCATTTTAACTTTCTCCTCCAGGTGTTTCGTAGTAATGACGTTATCCCAGTTTGCATCTCACCACCATGTCTTGTTTTGTTTTCTCATGCTCATCTATTCCGATCACCATGGCGCCTGCTTCGCTTCCAGTTTCTGCCTCATGTAAGCCTCCCTTTCCCTTCCATCAGCACAAGGTTGGACTCTCACAAACTATAGTTACGGACAGTAACAAAAACTGCTCTGCAACCTGCATCACAGAGCATGACTTTCAGTATGGAAGAGCACATTTTGAGGGAAATTGTGTGTGAAATGGTACATTGCAAATGTAGCCCTTAATATGACCCCAATATAAAATGACCAGTGTTAGAACAGCAAAGTGGGGCACACTTGCATGGTGGGTTGGCCCTTCAGGCATTACCCTATTGCCCTCTAGTCCAGTTTGAGTCTTCCTAAATCACATTTCATCCCTTTTTCTCTCCTACCACTACTGAATGTTTGGTAATACCCCTTCTTTGCCTCTCTGACAGGAAAGCACTTTGACACTGAACTATGGCAGAAGGCAATATACAAATGCAAGAAAACATAACATCTGTTTTTTCTAATCATTCCCTCCATCACTTTACCCTTAATCCCTCTTTCAGATTTTCCTTCATTATTCCCTTCATCTATGTCACTCTCTCTCTGCCAGCGGCCCTCTGTGTTAGGACAGTTTTTCTGAAGCCCAACTAAGGGCTTTGGAAAACCATTCAAATGAGAGAGTACGAGACTCCACTTTTGGTATAAGGCTGTACCACCTGACTATATGGTAGCGTAAAAAGAGCAGCAAGGCTTATCTTAGGAGGGAGAGAGGGCTGTAGAATCAGTACAATGAAATTGTAATATAATTATGGTCCAAAGAAACACTGACACACTATGTTGTGAAAATAAATGGTTTATTTAAAAACAAGTAGGCCCAGATAAATCTTGGGGGGAATAAGTACTATCACAGATCATATAAATACATTACGAAAAAACACAACACTATGCTTGCAGGTACACAGGCCAACACATATAACCTAATTAGGAACACCTAACAGTATAGGGAGGTCAAAACCAATAGTTCCTTTTGGATTACTTACAGTAGTACAGGGCAGTAGACGCTAGCAGTTGTAGCAGTTGTACTCTGAGGCTCACCAAGAAAGTACATAGTAAGTCAACTGGACAATATACTTTTCAGAATAGTGGAATACTTATTCCAGGAACAGTATAAACCTATAATTCTGATTCAGGATAACACAGTTATTCTAGTGGAGCTGGACCTGTATACAATTACACTTACGTGTCAGCTCAGTGAAAAAGAGTCTAAGGTCAATAAGAACTTATTACACCTTTTGGGATGGCTCAAGTCACATCAAAGTTAGCTACACCTAAGAACACTTTTCAAGCATGACAAGACATGGTGGTGAGATGCAAACTGGGATAACGTCATCACTATGAAACACCTGGAGGAGAAAGTTAAAATGGGAGAGATAGAAGGGTGAGTAGGCTAGAGAGGGAGGTACAATGTGGACAGCGAGATAAACGTCACTATAAAAATGAGGTGAAGGAAATAATTACATTGGAAGAGTGACGTTATAGTATAAGGGAGAGACGGAGATAGGTTCATGTTGGAGGGTATAACATATGCATAGTAGAAGGTGACAGACGGAGAGCTAATGTCGAGAAGGAAACTGGAGAGGTGGGAGATTTATTAAGTGGGGCAGAAATATTGGTGACAGAGACTTGAGGAGACGAGTGTGAGAGAATACAAGAGGTAGAGCTGTTTTGTCATGAAAGGAAATGGTACATTAAACATCTGCTTGCTGGTTGGCATTGCCTTAATTTGCACACTGCCATGTTTGATTTTACTCTGGTCCTATGTTTTTTCTTTGGATCCCTAAATATCCAGCTGTGACTTAACATTGGAGAAGTTCGATAATATGGATTGCAAGCCATCTGCCCCCTCACTCTCCTGAATATTGACTGGCTGACACTTCCCCAAACAGTGGTCCATCAAATAAATCCATAGCACGGATTGAAAAGAACAGGGAAAATGAAGGATGGATGAACATTGGTTAGCTGTATATTGCAGATGGGGAGAATGTGGTTTCCTCTACCTGAAACCACTGCCTGCAATCCAAGCCAATAAAACTGTCACTCTGTTTGATCCTAGGAAGGTCTAATTATCACCTTCACTTTAGGAACTGTGATAGATGGCAAAATTCAACTGCCTCTTTTTTTCAACTTGCATGACTACATGTTCCACCCCGTAATATATATGACCACTGGCAGTAGCGTAGCGCGAGCCCTAGCAGTGTGGGGGTTCTGCTGCCCCATGTACATGGGGCAGCTGGGCTGTGGCTGGATGTGGATTGCTGGCGGCACTTGATGGGGATGCTCTGCCTCTGATTCCCCTGCACATGATTCCTGTTTCCTGTCTGTGTGGAGGTGGAGCCTGGAGACAAAGTATTGAGTCCAGCGGACCAAATGCAGGAAACAGTTACAAAGTTTTTGTGTCTGTGTAGTGTGTGTATGTGTGTTATGTGTGCATGATGCATGCATGCATGCCTGCCGGTTATGTATGTAGGTGTGCGTGTGAATGTTGTGTGTGTGGGTGTGAGCGCGCGTGTCATCGTGTGATTGAGAAAGCATTATGTGTGAATGTTTTGGGTGGGTGTGTGTATGGGGAATTCAATGTGAATGTTCCAAATGTACATGTGAGTAAATGTGAGAGAAGGTGTATGGGTGAGTGACTGGTGGGTGTATGGGTAGGATTGAGGTTTTGTTTGAATGATCTGGGTGGGTATGCGTTTGGATAATGCAGTGTGAGTGAATGTGAGAGAAGGTGTATGGTTTAGTTAACGGTTGGTGAATAGTTATGAATTTGATTTTGTGTGTGCAAATTCTCTTGGTGGGTGCCTGTGTGGAGAACACAGTGTGAATGTTCTGGGTGCATGTGTGACCGAAACTGAGAGAAGTTGAAATATCTATGCTTGTTAGGTTGCATTAGACTATAATAGATGTCCACCCTACAAAGTGTTTGGTTATTTTCCACACTTTATCTGGCCAGATCACTTGGGAAGAGCTTAAACTGCCCCTGTGCTGGCTGTACCGTACAATCAATGTTATGCTCTCCTGAAATGAAGCTTTGGTAATCTACATAAAAAAGATTCTGATGTGTTATCCAGAGCTCATGTTAAATTGCATCAACAGTTCGTTATCTGTCTTGGCATATACCCAGGTTTAAGATGAGGTATATTCACTTTAATTAATACAATATTTCCACTGAAACTCTTATACTTACTTTTTCTACCTGGCAAGAGGTCAAATAGTGACCAAAATATTGAAGCTCAGCAAAATTGTACAAACGATCACTGTTGGATATGTGTTTAGAAAGTCATGAGAGCACTAGGAACTGGTGGTTGCTGCACCTAACTCCTTATGTAATACTGGGTTACCTTGCACCTGCGGCAGGTTGTAGGAACCAAAGGGCCCGTGTTCTGGTACCCCAAGTCTAGGTTAGGTAGGTTTGTGTTGGGTTCCTACATAGATGGCGCCAGTACAGATCCTTATAAGTGCTCTCTATGTTCACTGTAAGTCATGATAGGTATGGTCTATGTGTTTAGTTGTGGCACTCTTGGTGATAAATAAAAACCCACTATGAGATCACAACTGAACACGTGGACTATACCTATCATGAATAACAGTCAACATAGCAAGCATACACCAGGTCACGGGCCCTTCGGTTCGTACAACCGGCCGCATGTACAAGGTAACCCGGTATTACATAAGGAGCAAGCGCTTATAAGGATCTGTGCTGGCGCCATCCATATAGGAAGCCAACACAAACCTAACTGTTGGATATGTGGCTGGATTGGGACAGTCATAATACCCATGGCTTAGTCTTCTTTTTGTCTGGTGGAATGGTGGGAATGGACTGAAGACTCTCCCTGTTTCTAGAGTTAGAAATCAAGCTTACCCAGAAAATCATTTTCTCAAATCTCCTGTCGTCTTTGAATGCAGTAAAGTAAAAGGCTTACTATATTATGAATGATATCCAAAAAGATAACATTGATACTGGAAATCAAAAAGAAACTTTTAAATCGAGGAGTGGCTGTCAGACATCAGTGAGTGAGCAACCCTCGGAAGACTGTCATATGAAGTCAAATAAGCGGCGTGCACTTTCAGCAAAATCTGAAACAACTCCCAGAACCTTTATGAATGGTCGGTTAACAAATTTCGATTTAGCATTTGCTCGTACACAACGTTTTGGGTGCATAAACTTGGTGGCATCTATCCCTTTCTGGCCAGTTTTAAATGTGCTCGGTACATCACTGTGCACTAAGGCTTTAATGTGTCTGATGTAAAAGTGCCAATGAGAGCAAGGATCCATTCCATCCCCTTGTAGCGTTTGTGATATCTTTGTAGCTTTCTCGAGCAGTACTCGCAGCTGGAGTATCCACTTTCAAAAAGTTAGCTGACAGGAGAGACTTGCATTGTACTCTTTGTCTTCAATGAGGCGTTGGCGAAGAGACAACCTTTAGCAAAACATCATATGAATTGTTCTTAGCTACGAGGCAACTGATACACGGACCAAACATGTAGTGGGAAGAAAGCAACACCAGGAAAAGCAAATAGTTCACCCATTACATGCGTTCTATTGCCAAGGTCACACATTTTTTTAACCAAATCCACGTATCGTATGGTTTGCAGTACATTTGTGCCAAATCAGCACAGGAAGACAACACTAAGAGCCTAATTCAAGGAAAGCTTTGCACACTGCAAAGGTACTTTGTGGCTCACAAAACTCATCTCACCAATTCATGGATCGGAATTTGCGTGACTTTGTCATGGTTCTCGCATACTTTGCGTGCTTTGCTCGAGACACTGCACAAAGTATGGGAAGGGCCAGCGCACAGAAGCAAATAGGGGATGGAACCTGCATATTCTCCATTCCCAGCGCAAAATGAGGAAGAACAAGGCAAAACATGGGCATGTTGAGGGACGCGCCACACAAATAAATTACACGCCCAGTCATGCGCAAACCTAACCCAATTCCTGGATTACAAAGCGCAACGTTGCGAAAAGGCACACGCAAACCTTGTGATCTTAACGCCACATGATATGAGATGCAATGTACAAAGCACAAAGGAAACGTGTATAAGCGCGCAATGCACACCATTCAAAAGTCGTACTATCAGGATGAATCCAGCTGTAGTGGCATTGATCCTGCATGTCCATGGAAGGAGGAGGAGGAGGAGGAGGAGGATGGTGAGGGACAGTAGTTTCCACACTTTGTCTCATGCAGAGCACACAACCCCTGTCATCCTAGACCTGGTCAGGGAGTGGGAGGACGACCTTGCATTACCCACCATCTGCTCCCATGCACTCACACCCATAGAGAAGGTGCTGACAGCCCTACCTTTTTTAGCCACAGACTCTTTCCAGCACAACTATGCCACTCTTGGGGGCATATAGCAGCTCATGCAATCCTGGTGCCTACATCTGGTATTACGGTGCATTACATCACATGTCCATACCCATCGAATCACCTGCACAACCCAGTGACACAGTCAGTACAATTAGAAATAACAGCATCCTTGTCATACACACAAAAGCGCATAAGACAATCAATTACATCTCCTACCACCCTCCCATGCTCATCACCAACAATTGCGCACTCATCACCCAACAACACAAAGCAATAGACAGATAGAAATGCACATAATATAATTTAAGCAGTAGCTAACACGTGTGAGGACGACTGCCCCGGCCACACTAGGTGTGTCTCACACCAATATACAGGTGGAGTGGCTCTCTCATTCCCTGCCAAAAATACAGCTCATAATGCACCTCTAAATATACGTAGTTATACAGACTGAGAAAACTGCAGGTTCAGTTCAAGAAAGATTCCCATCTCACCTCAGTTATTTTCCCTTGAGAGTCTGCTCCAGCTGTACCCAGTAATGTAGCAATGCTCCCCTCCGTAGGTGTCCAAACCAGCCTGCACTGCTGAGGTGTGGTGTGAAGGCAAACAACAGGCTTGTGTCCTTGCATAGCAGCAACCATCTCCCTTGGCAAAATTCCTCAGAAGAAAGCAAAACACAGGGTCAGAGCAGGCAACATCCCCGGCCACAACACCACCACCCTGTGCCTCTATGAGTGCCTTTAACCTACCTGAACAAAGTACACATCTGGCTCACATCCACAGCATTTCATCAGAAATCACATTCTCAGCTTGCAAAGTCATGCAGTGCATGAAAGTTAACAAACAGGATAGGCTTGGGGTGTCCCGTATGGAGCAAGGTAACCTGACAGCTATAGTTTACCTATTGTCAACAACCAGAAGGTCACATCAGAGTGTGAGCACCAATGAAACAAAATTGGAATTCATGAACAAATTGCCAACTGAGCATGTTATGCACTCTGGAAACATGGTTTAGACTGCCCTGGGATGCATGCACAATGTGGGCAATCGATTACTGGCATACAAGTCATGCACACCCACCGTCATGTTTCCCAGGGGCTTTTCCGGTACCCTTGGATGCAGGGGAGGGAAGGGACACCCAGGGAGGATTGGGAGGTCTGGGGAGTCAAAGTGTGAGAGCTGATGTGAAGGATGAAAGAGGGCAAGAGGGACAGAGTAGACAGAGTGAAGAATGAGCTGCTGGGGAACACAGAGAAAGAGAGAGAGAGAGAAAGAGGGAGAAAGAGAGAGAGAGAGAGAGAGAGAGAGATTGAGAGAGAGAGAGAGAAAGAGAGAGAGAAAGAGAGAGAGAGAGAGAGGGTCAGAGTGCGGAGCAAAGAGGAGTTTATCTGGTATGGAGATGAGGGGAGAAACAGGGATGTTAGAGTGGGTGAGGGTTGAGAGATGGGGGAAGAGAGGAAGACAGAGACAGAAGGAGAGGAAAAGGAGGACGCAGGGGCAGAGAGCCCAGGAGGCACACTGATGGGAAATTGCACAGGTTGGGGTGGAGCAGGACAATAGGAGGAGAGGGTGAATGGCAGACTTGAAAACATAAACCACTGATTATTCCGATTCTCATCCCCCAAACCACATGGTCAACACACCACAGCATGCAACCCAGAAAGTGACCCATGCCCTCAATCTCGGGAGGATAGCTCAGGGGCAATACGCTCACCTTGGAAGCAAGACGACGCAGAGCAACACAGGTTTGATCCCCAGATCTATGCTTTGAAACCTCTGGTTATTAAGCGTGTTATAAATAACCACTTATAATTACAATTACAATCCCCATGCAAAGAGGCTGTGGCACCCCCACTCCAGACTCTGCCACACCGACCCACCCCCCTGTTGGATACCAGAGTACATGGACAGGTAGTCACTCCCCAGCTGGTGCTTCCCCCTCAAACAGATCACACACCCAGTGTGAGCCATTCACCGGAAGGGAGCAGTGATCATAGGGTAGTGCAAACACTTGCAAACACTTGCAGGGACAACAGATGAACATAGGCTGTGGGGAGGGGATGATGTACAGACACATACAGTGCAGTCAGTCACATTGCAGGATTTAAACAACAATTTGGAAAACAAAAGTCATGTAATATATTGAAGATGAGAGAACATACAGAAAAATATCAGTAAACAAGTGCCTTGCATGAAGAACACAGGTAAAGACAGTTAGGGGCACAAATATTAGTACTGTGGAATGCAGGGAGACATCTGTGTGCAAGTGATCTGACTTACACCCCTTGGACAGGCACTCTGATGGCCTAAACAAGCTTGACTCCTGAAATCCAACACAGCCATGAGATGCAGTGCAATACTCCCATGGGCTGGCAGGGTGCCCCAGCTGGCCAATCTGGGCTGGGACATTGAATGTGGTGTGACCTTTGTACTGTTTGGGGAAGGAAAGAGACAGGATTCTTGCTCATGGAATGGAAGGTGGCCCACCACGTGGATGCTTCTCAGTAGGAGGGCATATCAGAGTATGGGAATCTGGACAGAAAAAGTGGCATGCCACATTCAAGTGGAATTGAGGGAAGGTATCACAAGTAGTAGTGCAAAGCCTGATTTGAGGTCTCTGCTGTGGTGTCAGGCTGTGAGACAGTGAGCCATTGTTGGAAGATGTCAATGGACATCTCGTGGAGGGCCCAGATGTGGTGCATCAGACAAAGGGAAGCCAGTGGAGCACCCAGAATTTCAGACTGCAGGAGTCATATGTACACTGGGGGTGATTGCAAGGATGATGCCGGCTGAGTAGTTCAGGATCTGTTGTAGTTTACTGAGATGATAGGCAGGGGCGTACACATAAATGGAAAAAGAGCAGTCTAGGTGGCAGAGATGAATTGCCAACATTGAGGTGATTTTGTGAGGGTAGGATATGCAAGGGAAGGATTATTTAAGGATACAGATGTGTAGATGAGAGTCTCTATGAGCAGTGTTCATGAGGTGACAGAGCATTCAGTAATAATCCATGGTGAATCACAGGCACTTCACCAAGCTCAACATTGTGGGAGTGTGGTCTAGGGAGCACAGCTAAGGAGTTGCTTGGTGGAAGAGTGCTTTGTCATCGCAAATCCCAATTCTGCTTCATGAGGTAGTGGGTAGCCGCCCTGCAGTGTTTTGAAATATGAATGTCCTGAGGTGAGGTCACAATGGGGAGTAGCCAAGGTCTTGGTGTTCTATGAATAGATGTGTGTGTAATCCATGTCGTTGTAGCAGGACAGGTAATGTGAGCGGATACGGGTGGACATTGGACTCAGGCGCAGGTTGAAGAGTAGGGTGGATACAGAGAACACCTGCAGGACCCTGTTGGAAGGGAGAGGACAAACATGGTAGGATGAAGACTTGAGAACAGTCAGTGAGGTAAGACTTGAACAATCTATAGCAATAGTCCATGATGCCCAGAGAGTGGAGTCTTTGGATAAGGATGCTGTTGTTGAATGTGTCAAAGGCTGCCGATGTCTGAAGGGCAATAAGTGCCGCACAGCCTCCTGAGTCTGCTGTCCTTTGGGGAAGTGCAACCAGTAACCCAAAGCACATGCATGGATGATCAAGGGGGCATACACACACACAGACATGTGGGCAAACTCTCATCTGCACTGGCAGTCACCATCACAAAATCACATGATCCATGCAAACCCCACGTGTGCCACTGCATGCCACTATTGTGGTGCAAACTTCACCAGCCATCGACATGATTGACAGTGCACAACCTTACCTGCTGGCAGAGCTGTTCTTATGTGATTCCCTCATCACCTCCACCTAACACTGTGCCTCTGCATTGGGAAATGGAGGGCAAGTGTGCAGCAGAGGGCATGGGGACAAGGGAGGAGAAAGGGTGCTGAGTTGACCTCTCATGGAGTGCAGGGACTGAATGAGTCAGGATCCCTGCAGCAACATGGGAACTTGGATTTCACCAGCTATAGGAGTAATTCATACAGACTGCACATGAACACATCAATGTATAGTGTAATCTGCACCTGTATGTTTTATCCTGTTGTAATCAAGTAAACAATGCCAATTGACATCACTGCACATGGCTGCATGTCCAGACTTCCACTCATAAAGGCCTGAAGAGGGCAATGACACATCTCTCAAGGTTTTTAAAAAAAGGAAATGTATCCAACCAGGACCGGGATTAAAAAAAAGAAAAATGTTTCACCCCTGACAGGTGAGAAAAGAAAGAAAAAGTGTGCATATTGGACAGGGGTGAAAACAAATGGAAAAGGTGTCCATATTGGACAGGGTGAAGAAAATGTCCACCCAGTGGACTGGGGGGTGTCCATGTCCACATGACTAAACAGAAAGGAGTCAATAGGAAATCAAAAAAATAAAACAATCCCTCGTTGGGCTCATGGACATCATGACACAGGTGGTATAGGTAGCGTGGGAGGTCTGAGGCTGCCATTCTGCAGTGGATCCTCAGGTGGTGGCAGGGGTGGTGGTGCATCCTGTCCATGCAGTGCCAAAGCCTGGTCTTCATTGGCTACAGCCACCTGTGACACAGATGCATGCATTAGCATCCCAATGGCCGAGAGGTGTCTTTGAACTTCCTCCCGAGTCCACATGTGCGCTCATTTGTGAAACATCAGATTGTTTGAAGAGTGTCTGCCTCAAGGTGTCCATCTCCAGGTGGGAGTGGGACCTTGTAGCCAAAGGTTTGCCATGCAGTGTAGTCCTCAAGCTTTCATTCTCACTGTGATTGGCGTTTCGAGATGGCAACAGCTCCAGAATCAGGGTTTTTCTCTGTGGCACTGCATTTCAATGCAGGGGGGTTCTGCAGAGATGCCAGATCAGCCTGCCGGCTTTTGATGTTGACCTTCATGCCCAGTTTGTGGGGGAGCCTTGAGGACCACATCTAAGCATGTAGTGTCCTTGCAAGGCTGTCCATCAGTCACTGCTGATGGTCCAGAGACGCCAGATGCTGTGCATCCCAGGCAGCTGGTAAGGAGCTGTTCTCAGCCAAGCGGTGGAAGTCCCCGGCCATCTCCTGCAAAACCTCTCCATGTCGGAATGTTGCACACAGCATCTGCTGCGCCCACTCCAACTCTCTTTCATGCACACATCCACCATGAGTACAGAGCTGATGTCAGTGGGTTGCCAGGATCTGGACCCATTGCAGTTGGATCCCTAACCTTGGCTGTGGGTCTGCAACCATCCACCAGACATCAATCCCTGATCCCAACATTGGTGAATGTGATCCAGCAACCGTAACCACTGTGGTGGAGGGGATTACCATTGACTGAACTCGTGACACCTGGCTCACCTCCTCGGAATCATGGACCCCATCCGCACTGCCAAATGGGGCACCATTTACATCCCTCCCTTTGTCCTCCACATCCAAATTAGAAGCTTCACTTGAAGAATATGAAGAGGCAGAAGATTCAACAACCTGACCTAGGAGTGCCTGCAGTACCTGTGAATGCTCAATGGGCACAACACCACTGGTGGAACTAAGAAAAGAGATATTGGAAGTTAGATCCTTAGCCCAACAAAGAGGTTGGCTCACAGCAGATGAATTTGACTTTCTCAACACCTCTGAGTGCCGAACACTGGCATTCTATGCTATACCTAAAATACATAAGGATGCTATGAATCCACCAGGTCGCCCTATATTTGCAGGCTGTGGATTGGTCTTAGAACCAATTTGAAGGTTTATCGACAAATTCCTACAGCCCCTAGGCCAAAAAACTCATATATACATCAGAGATAGTAAGAAAGTTATCTTTCTTACTATCTCTGTGTCTATATTCTGTGTCTCCCCTACACTGTACAACATATTCACCAAGCCCCTTTTCGACAATCTGGATCATCTCGGTATCACCTACACTAATTATGCAGATGATACCCAGATCCTCCTTCCGCTTTCTGGAGATTATGCAAAGGATTTGGCCTTGGTGAATAGGGTTTACATCATCATCCAGGCATGGATGGCCACTCACGGTCTATGCCTGAATGATGATAAAACGGAACTCATCACACTGGGCACCAAAGCTAGCCTAAAGAAACTGAGCCTGGCATACTCATCACTTATAATTGATGGTAATACCATCAGGGTTGGACACAAAGTCAAAACACTGGGCTTTTGCTTGGACTCTAATTTCAAGTTTAGCAGACAAGTGAACTCACTAGCCTCCTCCACGTCCTATACTTGTAAATTGATCCGGACAGCCAAACCTTTTCTATCCGAGGCTAGTTGTCTGACCCTGGCCAGAGCCCTTATACTCTCCCGCTTGGACTACTGTAACGCCCTCTATCTTGGGTCCTCCAAGGCCGTCACTGGCAAGCTACAAACTCTCCAGAACAACGCACTCAGAGCGGCCTTGGGCATCTCAAGAAGAGACCACATTACAATACATAGCAAGCAACAAAATTGGATTCCCATCATAGACAAAATTTCCTTAAAAACTGCCTCACTAACCCATAAGTCCCTTAACAATGCGGCCCCTACCTATCTGATCAACAGATTTCATAGACTAACATCCATTAGACCGACTAGGATAGCATACAGAGACTGCCTCTCCGTCCCTGCTTACAAACGATCAACTATAGGTGGCAATAGCTTCCCAGTGAAAGCGGCCAAGCTATGGAACTCCCTACCACCCACTCTTAGAATGGACCTACCCTACCAAAACTTCTGCTCAAAGCTGATGTCTTGGCTGAAGACAGCTATCATCTAGGACCTCTTGTCTCCCACCTTCACTTGGTCACTCTGGATACACAACTGTTAATTGTACATATGTTTATATTTACCGCTTATTGCTATTATTACTGTGTTCATACTTGTATATATTTTACTGTCTGTAACTAAGTCTTGCAAACTCTTGTATCTGCTGCGCCTTGTTTCCCTTAGGCTTTTCGGCGCATTATAAATAACAAACAAACAAACAAACAAACAAACATCCAATTGTTTGAAGGAAAGAATTTGACCTGACACAGGAAATATTGGTCACCTTAGACATACAGGTGCTTTATACTAGCATTAACCAAGCAGAGGAAATCCAATGTGTTTGAGAGATATTCATCAACGAACAACCACCACTGGATATTCCAGCTGAATTTATCCTGGAATTGCTATGTATTGCTCTCAAGCAGAATTATTTCAAATATAAAGATCAATTCTTCTTGCAAACACAAAGTAAAGCGATGGGTGCTGCCTTTGCGCCAAGCCTAGGCATTTTATATATGAATTTGTGGGAATAACACTTTATATTGACCAACACCAACTCTTTCTACATTCACATTAAAATGTGGAGTAGGCACATACACAACAATGTCGTGATATGGCAGGGTTCTGCTGAAATGCTGAAAAACTTACTTACATGGCTGAACCATTGCCCTAGTAAATAACAATTCATAATGAACATCAGCACTACCGAGATTAATACCTGGCTTTCATTATCCAGGTCAGAGAAAATGTATTAAATGCTCCTTGTACAGGAAACCACTTCACAATCTTCCACCCCAGGAGTCTGAAAGAAAACTTGCCATACAGCCAGTTTCTTCGCCTGAGGAAAAACTGTATCTCCACTATTGATCACCAAATATATGCAGATATTCTTACAGACCGATTAGTGGCTAGAGGCTATCCCAGAAAACTAGTGACAAGAGCAGCCAAAAGAGCTAGATATACAGGGAACCCCTCCTCACACCTAAAGAACATTGCAATCTGGACAAATTGGTTTGTGTCCTGCCATACACCACACATGCCTTTGTGACCAAGAAAGCCATTAAAAAAGGTTGGCCTTTGAAACGGCTAGAAATGACAGATGAACCATTGCCATTATTTGCAAAAGACAAACAAATCTAAAATATCTTTGTGTTCACTCTATACCACAGGAGAACAGGAACAACATGACTGGATGGGATTTACTTCCTCTTACCGGCCATTTCCCCTGTGGATGATGTTCACTATGCAAACTCAGTAAAGAAAACAACGAGTTTGAAGTGCAAGGAAGACAATGAAACTTACGCCAACACACAAATTGCAAGACCCCTAATGCCATCTATTGCATAGAATGTCCTTGCAGACTCAAATACATGTGACAGACCTCACGACCGGTCCATACCAGAATTGTGTAACACAGGTCTCGGATAAGGTGCAAAAACATAAATGCACCAAAGGTATCACACTACATGGCGTACAGCCACTTCATAGACAATATCTCTTGGTGGGTTTTGGATGTGTTAACTAAGAGTAAATGCACAGCTCATCAGCTAACAACATCAGAAGCAAGATGGATACATCAACTTGACACCTTGGAGAATGGTCTTAATGAGGCCACACCACACCACTGGTAATTTCCCTATGTATATTCACAGTATGATACCAACATCATATCACCTACCTTTGTAGGTTCTTAGTGTAGGCAATAGGCATGAATGCCTTTTATGTTCCATTCAGGACTCCTGGTAACATATCTATCCCACTACTCATGTTCTCTGTGTATCCATATGGGTAGCTTGCTGTCAATCATCTTTGTCTATGATTGACTATCGTAGAAATATATATCTTATTGCATATATTAGTATGATTCAACATGGGGCAACCTTGCAGCTGACATGGGTGCCCATTCTAGAGCCCACAGGGGGCATTTTACATTAGCCCCGTTTGGACATGTTCTAACTACACAGAACAGGGCCACTGGACCATTACCCAGTTGGTCTCCGGTTTGACCCTTCAGTGTCCACAACCTCAGGTAGTTGCTTTTAGGCTCCTTGAGATGGATTTCCTATGTAAATCTCATTAAACAGATGGTCCCATTTCTAGTCCTGTTTTTATGCCTATGCGAAAACGTGGCTGTCTGACACATGACAGACATTTTCTTTGACGCACATCTAATCAGCCTTGTACTATATACCCCATTTGTCTCCATAGCGGTCGTACGAACAGAGGCAGACTCATGCCTTCCACCGGTAACTATTTTTCTACATTTTTCTATGTGCTTGTCATTGGTGCCTTAGGCTTGCCCTCTCCCTTTCCGCAGGGATGTGAGTCCAGCCAGGCACGTCAGTACTTAGTATGCAGTACTGCTTTTCTACCTCCTTATCCCCTGCTTGACAGGTATTAGTGTAGACTGGGAAGGTCCACCACCAAGTGGGGTGTGCGTGTATATATCCACTTTTCCATTTATCTTTACAGAATTGCTGAAACACGGCAGGATCTGTTCCGACGATTCACTCATCCATTCGTTGGAGAAAGAGACACCAATGTACTCAGGCATACATTGTTACGCTAACTGGGGTGAGTAGTGCTCTGCGGATTGCATCAAGAGATGTGAATTACAATTCATGTGCTGAGCATTTCACAAGGATGAGGAGACATTTCATCTCCTTTACACACTTCTTGTGCCTTTCCAGCTCAACTGTAAGATTTATTGGCAGTCATTTGGGGCATCCTCCATATACAGATTATTGTCATTTTTGGAATATGTGAAGGTTGCCATTCTGTTTCTACGTTTTGTGCATTCCACTGGTCTATGTCCACACGGAACTCAGATATAGGTAAACCTGGATTAATACAGCACTTGCAAGTGTTTACATATGCTACATTTATGTTAGTAGCCGACTGCAATAGAGATATTCTGTCCCCAAAGGGGACACAGTATCACCTATAACTACTACCTCCAGTGTTTTTTAATCAATACATTTTTATCATTTTGATCATTTGACATAAGCCTTCAATAATGTGCGTGTCTGTCTCTATCTTTGATTCCCTCTAGGTGTTCTGCACAGGATATCCTTCTCAGGCCGGTACCTATGCTGCTTCATTCAGCTATATCCCTATTTTGGGGGCTACTAGACTGTCATCATATAGTAAGTTACTCTCTTTTGGCTCAGACCAGACACTTGGGACTTGGGTGATTGTGTGGAGATGGGGCACAAACTTCATTCTACATGAGGTAACATGTTTAATTATGGTGGATAATCATTTTTAACTTTCTTTCATCAGACTTTTGATTGGTGTCGGTGAGGCACATATAGTAGGTGACACACAACTTTAGGCTCCTATTGTTTTTATTACCCTTGTGTTTATAGAATGTTTCTTTGTTAATTCCTTTTAAATACTTTAGTAATAATGGTTTTTCACATCTACAGTGATCCAATCATCCCTTGGGGTCCTGAGGAAGGCGGTTATTTCCATTCTGCGCTGAAACGTCCTGAATGTACAACCTCAGCATCTCTTTTGGGGTGTCCCCATTTAAGGACGTAGACCTGGGATGCGTTTTCTGATTAGACAATAATTTTATGTCTATGTCTATAAAGCCTTGTCTTTCAGTTAACCTTTTTAGGGGGGTCAGCTGACATAGGATTTAGCCCAACTTTCCGTTGGCACTTTGGTTCATACAGAATTATATATTCACTTTTGCACCTACTCGTTGGCTTCATGTTAAAGCATATTTGACAAAGACCTATAAGTGATGTATATGTATATGATTTATTGTTTGTATTATAGGCTACACAGTATGGAATATTTGGATTAACACATTGATATATATGTTTTGTTCCATTATTCATTGCAGATATATGTGTTGGTATAAAGCTTTCTTGTTTAATTTGTTTACTTTGAAGCAGATTTTATGGAATGTAAACATTTCTGTTTTTGTAGGACCTATGGGTCTACCAAATAAATATATGTTGTACTCATGTTTGTGTCTTACATCAGATTCATTTTGTTAAAGTCCACGACAGCCACCTGTTTTATATGAGAATGCGGTTTCAATTTGTTCATTTAGGGCACTACCCCCTCTATGTGTGATATCTCCAATGGTTGTCTGTTGTGTGACTGTCTCCTCTTCCTCCATCACCGCTGCATCTGCTGCATCATCACCTGCACAGAGACAGCCAACAACATTTCAAGGTATGAGTAGCTTGCATATGTGCATAACAATGCATATAGATACAAAATTGCCAGACACACTTACATCACACATTGTGATTGGGCACACTGTGACCTGCACATGACATCTGCTGACATGCACAGTCATGGCTGGATATATCAGGCCATGCAACATAGCATGGTTTATGGGATCGAGAGTATAAACATACACTTGTACCTTTTTGAGAGTGATTCCCATCAGTGGAAGAATGGAGGTCTGTGCATCATCATTGAGCCTATACTCCACTCAGATATTTTCTTGTTGCCAACATGTGGAAGTGTGACCTGTACATCTGATTACCAAAAATCTCACACAGGCATATGTGTAGGCATGATATGCCCAACCACCATTGCAACAGTGTTCCCGCAAGATACATGGCTGGTTACAGTCACATGCCTTGTAAACGTGTGAGGAGAAAGCAACATGGAACTGACCAAGGCATGCTTGCAGGGTCGATGCTGCATTGACACTCCATATGTGGAATGTACTACACTGAGACAACTATTGGCCATCAACATCTAGTCCCATCTGGAAGACTGTTTCATGCGTCTATGCACAGACCTTGTTGCTCATCCTTGTCTTCCTGCCGCCAAGGCCAGGTAATGGGTGACTGTGACATCATGTACACAATACTGTGATTCTGCTTGAGTCATGATTGTCACACACAATGGACGATATACATGCAAGACACTGTGAATGTGTACAAGACATGTGTGTTTCCACACATACAATTAGCACTGTTTACTGGCAGGGCGTATGGGCAACTTCCCGGGAAGCAGAGCTCAAGGCACATTTGGGTGGGCACAGGAAGAGTCAGACCCAGTCAGCTGACCCTGAGTACGCCGCTGATAAAATGTTATGCATTCCTTTGTATCAAATAAAGAAAAGCATATTGAGAATGCAGCCTCTGAAATGCTCTTGATACATCCTCAGGCCTGCCCCCACTCCACTCAGGGTCCAGCTCATGCTCTTTGCATTGACAAAGCCTTTAAAGTGTGAGCAATTATACCTGAAGGCACATTTAACAAGCTGTTGCTTTTAAACCACAGGGATAAGAACTGAAAATGGGGAATTCTCATTTTGTAGGCCAGCACAAAGCATCAGTTAGTTGACCAAATATACACATTCTGCCAAGAGAATTAACATGCCACGGAGAAAAAGTTCAAAACTATGATCTTCATGTACATGTCTTGTTATTTCATGAAAAAAAACTGTTAATGTATATAACTTTTTAGCTACTAAAGGCATATGCCTGAGAAGGTTGACTATCATTTTCTTGCCACAATGGTCTACTGGCTGCTTTGAGACATGAACAAAATACATCCCCTCGGCATCAACAAACTCTTCATTTTCTCAACATGCCAACCACTGCCAGATGGCTCCTCAATGTGACTTGGCACCTGGATTGGGAGAGCAGGGTCCATTGTGTCACCGTGCCGACCCTAGTCCATAGCAAATCAATGCCCTCATATGCATTCAGCAATGATTTGTGCACTGCCCAAGTCACCACCATGTTTGTCATTGTGTCTATGTGCTGCTCCTCTGTGTAACAGAACATGTGACCGTTTTTGTCTGATGTGTCCCATTTCCATGTAATAGTGCACTGAAATGTTAATATATACAGCTCAAATGGGTATGCCATACTGTTCCGACACTTAAACACTTTAATCAATCACAGGTGTTCCCTCAAATTGAACCTACACTAGGCTAAACACCCGCATTACACCGCCGCGCCATGATATCCACTGGCTGCAGGCCAGCACTAATAAGGGATGCTAATGACAGCTCTGTCAGATAAAGCATTGTCCTGCTCTTTTGTGCAGGAATAACCCCTGAGGCTTGCACAATTGTGAGGTGGTAGTGGCTGAGGAAATGTTTAACTTATACCACGTATCAGAAGATGGTTATGTTGAAAATGCTTCATCAGGTCATTACTGGTCAGGCTTAAGTTTGTCAGAAGGACAATCCTTCTGTACATGTTTCCTTCTTGATTGGGTGTCCCTTGTAGGGCATACGTTCCTGTCTATGGACATTATTTACTAAATATGTTTCTGTGTTGGTGATTGGGCATGCTGAGACTGATCACAGCCCATCCTCATCTAAACTTCTTCAGAAAAATGAGCAAAAGAGCCCTTATACCCCACCTGAGTGGCTGATGTTGCAGCCATTTTATCTTATTATCCAATTAAGATGTATGAATTAGTATGCATGTTTCATGGTTACAAACATTTCGAAGTTAAGGTGGGTGTTGGGAACAGCGATCTGAGCACCACGCCATGTGCCTGTCATCTATTTACTGATTCACACATGAAACGTTTTCATAACAGACTTGTTAATTGGACGAATAGCTCTTTGACCATTGTTTCAATTCAAACATTCTCTGTGATTTAATGCAAAGCACACATGAACACTCATCAATGCCATTCATCCCCTTAACCTGTCACATAGAGGTATTTTGAGATAGTACAATAGGAGTGCACCATATTGTTCACCTTGGAATGGTAACACTATATCAGAAAATAATTCCTATGGTTCGTCTAGTGTCACCTCTTGCGATATACAAGTGAGGTTGTTTAAACAGAACACCTGCAACACAGTGCAGTGGTCTGTGGGCACTCAGACAACGCCAGGTTGGTCACACCACAGTGTGTCGGTATGGGCAGTTTGAAAATGCATTCAGGCAAGGGCTACCCTAAGAGCAGTAATTTACTTGACCAGCAACAGCTGTGTTTCCACATCAGACATCATTTGTAATGTACTTGAATTACAATGCAATGCTACCGGCTCCATTTGTTTAGCAATGATTCATTGATATTGAGGATGGTTAATTGAGTGACACAAAGGTGTAGCTTTGGAGTGATGTGTGACAGCCAAGGGGGGCACATAGGGTTTTGCATTGGGCACCACATTGGATATAAACTGCCCTGCATGCAAGAACTGGCACAGCCGTGAAAGCCAGCTGACAGTGATGTGTACTGTAACAGTAACATGTACCATGCATGGAAACCACACAATCACCTCTCTGATTGCAGGTCATTTGACCAAAGTGCAAATGGTGGCAAACAGGCAGTGCCAATGGATTGGCTGCCAACTACAGCCAACTGTACTACAACACATATATGAGCCTTTCATGCATAATTATCTACAAATACAATGCACACAAATGCCACTCACCAGATGTGTGTACATAGGCATCCAAACCTCCCATGCCTTGCACCTGCTTACTGCAGATGCATCCAATTGTGATCTATTTGAATGGAGTCAGCTCTCCTCCTCAATGGCCCCCTCCACTGCCCTAGGCAGAGGCCAGGTTGCCACTGAGCTTATGCTTAGTACTTCGAAGGAGGCTGCCCGTCCACTTGTGGACCTCTTTAGCAGTGTGCCTCTCTACAGCACAGGCATTTATGAGATCTGTGACCTCCTGCCACATCCCCATTCGTTGGGTGGGAGTACAGGTGCTGCCAGCCGAGAGGTAGATCTCAGCATGGTGTTCCATTGCATATGCCATGAGGATTTCAAGCTCCTCATCAATGAAGAGCTTCTTCCCCAGCGGCCCCTTCTCCTTCACCTCTGCCTGATCCTGGGGTGGTGCATCTTCCTGCTCTGAAGAGTGTCCCCTCATAGCCCTCATGGCACTTGGTGGTGCTGGGCCACCTGCAGGCCTTCCACAAAGTCCTTGCCAAGGTTCCGGGTCACCTGTGGGCTGAAGCTCTCCACATCCTCCTCTTGGGGCTGGAACACATGTGTCCTCACCATATCTCTGCCCCATCCTCTTCCTTTCAGAGCCATCTCACTCATGGTGCTATCAAAATAAAAAGCACCTCCAAAAATGTATCACACCACAAAACAATAAAGGTTATGTGATGTACAACGTAGATGAGTGGTCCTGAAAGACTCCAAAGGACCCCAAACCTAAATAATGCAGTATGTGATACATAGAGGCACCCCAAAACAAAGAAAAGTGTATGCAATGACATATTGGCTCCCCGAAAGCAGAAAATGTGGTACGCGATGCGTAGAGGCACCCCAAAACAATAAGAAGTAATATGCGATACTGTATGGGCTCCCCCAAACTACAAAATGTGTTACACCATACGTAGAGGGACTCCAAAGCCAAATAAATGCATAAATGATAATCTATGGTCTCCCCCAAACCAAACAATGTAATCCATAATGCATAGAGGCACCCCAAACAATAAAATGTGGTACGCGTAATGTGAAGGCAACATCTTGCAAAGCACCCCTAAATAAGTGTCAGTGATAGCAAATCCTCTGTCTCCTCTTCTCGCGCACATCTGGTAATGCTCATTGTAGCTCTTAGGTCTCCATGTGTGGACTAGCAGAGGGGTGCTGAGGGGTTAGGGCGGAAGTCAGTGTGGGTGGTGTCAGGTCTTGAGGGGGCTGAATAAGGGTTAGGGCGGAGGTCAGTTGGGTGGTGGGTGGAGAATGGACTAGCAGGGGGTGGTCTGGGGGCTAGGGCAGAGGTCAGTGCAGGTGGCTGGAGGTGGGCAGACTAGCAGCAGGCAGCCTGGGCGTTAGGGAAGAGGTCAGGGCGGTGGTGGGAGGAAGGTGGACCAGCAGGGGGCTGCAGGGGTTTTATGTGCCTTGAAACTGGGGCTATGGCTGCAATTTCACTGTGCTGTTGCTTTCAGTTATGGGGGTAGGTCCGCAGTTTTGCCGGGATGCTGGCTTGCCTTGCGGGGGACAGTTTCAGTTCCGGCAGGACGTTGCTTTCAGTTACGGGGGACGGTCTGCAGTTTCACTGGGGTGGGGCTTTGAGTTATGGGTGACAAGGCGCAGTGTTGTAGGTGTGCTACCTTAATTTCCGGTGGACAATACACAGTTTTGCCGGGGTGCTGGATGGTGGTACAAAGGTAGGCACAAAGGTTGTTTGTTGGTGCTAGTTTTTGTTTGCGCAGGGGGCGTGTTATGGGCGTTTGATGCACAAATCCTTTTTGTTTGCACAGCAGGTTACTTTGCAATTTGGAATCCTTGAATTTGAGAATGTGCAAACCTATTTAGATGTGCAGAGTAGGCGCAATGTTGTTTATTGTGCTAAGTAGTTTGCAGATACTTAGCACGTTTCCTATGAATTAGGCCCTAAGAAACATGAAACTGAAAGGCTTTTTTGTAAAGTGCGTGAGATAAATAAGAGAGAGGAGCTTGTGAAACATAAGTGTGAAAAAGAAGACCTGCTTCTTTAAAGTTAGTGTGGGATTTGCAGTGGGCTTTGTGAAAAAAGGAAAAATAAGGGAGAAAGGTGTGTGTGTGTGTGTGTGTTAGTGAAGTGGGAAAGAGCACAAGTAAGATAGAAAGAGCAAACATATGCTTTTTGTGAAATAGGCTAAGAACAACCCACATGCTACTACATAGTAAACAAAAGCAACACATTTGTTTGTGCAGGACAGTTGTTCTTCTGTTCTTGCATAAAATAATTGCTTGAACAAGTCTGCCTTTTCCCATTAAGTGAGAGGAAGCATAAACTATGTGCTATAAGTGAGAAAATAGTAGCAGAGTCACTTATACAAATTACACTAAACGTGTCATAAAACGTGGATACATTTAGTTCAGTTTATTTGAGAAGCTTGTGAAACGGATATTACGTTATTAAAGTTGCTTGTATAGAGCAAGCTTGTTAACATGGGTTTTTGAAAAGCAAATGAGAAAAGCAGAAATACTTGTGCACAGAGGAAATAAAAACAATGATGATTGTGAACGAAAGAATATGATGTTTGAGCTAGAATATGGTGAGTGAGATGTAGAATGACGAAAACATGCAAAAGAGGGTTTAAAGAGCAGGATTCATGAGAAGAGGAGTGATACAGTTTGGCAGGATAAGTGAGGAAAAGCTAAGAGCGGTTTGAGTATAATTTATGAGATCATTAAGTATTGGAGAGATGGTGTCAGAGAGCTAGAAGCAGGTGTGAAGTTAATGAGGAATGTGAAAAGGGAGGTGTTGTGTGAGAAAGAAAGGTGGAATAAAAAGCATGATGTGGAAGCGAAGAAGGTGGAAAAGGTCTAGGAAGTGGTAAGGTAGGATAAGTAAGAGAGAGGAGAATACATGTTTTGGGGATAACACAGTAGGTTGTGTAAGAAAGGGGAGAGTGAGAGGAGAATAAGAACAGAATAGAGAGAGCGAAAGCAACGAATTGGAGGGTGAAAGAGGAAAGAAGAATAGAGGGAGGAGGTAGAGGGCAGGTGGAGGGTGTTACGTCCGTATCTGACGTGCAAATGCGCGAGCCTCGTTCTGGCCATGCATGCGCGTTACAAATAAAGATAGTCCGTAAGGCAGATGCTGCCGGGACCCTGGAACGTCAAGATGTGTGTGCTGCAGTCTCATTGTATGTATGCGTGCGAGTGTTTAGTACAGGGCGGCCCAATGCACGGAAAGCCCCACAACACTGGCGACGAGGGCGGCACACGGAGAGAAACTCTCGGCACACGAATGTGTGTCAGCAAGGGTATTTCATCTCACGTGTGACACGATCCTCACACGAGTGACGGTGGCCATTTTGTTTTTCGTGATTACGGCAGTTGTGGCCCGCGAGGGTGCTCGTGCGCTGTCTGGTCACTGAGGCAAACAAACCCTACATTTTTGGACACCCTGCAGTTGTAGCAGGAGGGATGACTGCGATTTCTGCCTAACCAAACGTCAGAACAGGCGACAAAGAAAGAAGAGACACCTTGCATCATCACAGTGGCTCTACCCAAGGAGTCAGGCACGTCGGACATGAAGATAGCCAGGTTTGCGGCCTCTGTCAAGGAGTGAGGTGCCTGTGCGGCCTGTGAACATGACGGACAATGATGGAGAAGCCCCTGCGGCGGCGGGAGTGGTGAGAAGGCAGCATGGCTCATTGCAACCAATGCAAGAATTTGACACCTCAGGTCCACCATCGAAATTGGGCGCGAAATGGCTTTTGTGGATTAAGAAACTTGACATATTTTTCGCCGCCACGGGAGAAACGAATGATGACGCCAAAGTGGCAACGCTCTTAAATTCTGCATGCACAGAGGTACTACGCATATATGCATCTCTCAATTTACCTGTGGTAACATATTTGGCCGTTAAGACGGCACTGAAAGATCACTTCATACCACCCTCCAACGTCGACTTTGACAGATTTGTCATGTGTGGAGAAAAGCAGCATGAAGAGGAGTTACTTGATCAATTTTGTGCACGGCTGAGACAGCTAGCCACCAAGTGCAGATGAACGGATGCAGATTTAATGGTCCGCCATCAACTGATCCAAGGGTGCAGCTCCGGCAAACTACGGAGACAGGTTTTAAGAGGGCCAGGCATGTCACTAACACAGATTCTGGACAGTGGAAGAGTCTATGAACTTGCTGAGAGTAGAGGAGCCAAGATGGATGCAGCTACGCGCTCAATCAAGCACCAGGAAGAGTTTGCAGTTGGAAGACAATCTCAGAGTAAGTCAAGGTGGAGCCAAAAGAGGCAGGAGTCTACACAAACTCAAAGCAATGCGGTCATCTGCCAATATTGTGGATACGACCTGCCGCATGGAGAGCAATGTCCAGTGAAATCGAGGACTTGTGGTCGATGCAACATGCCGGGGCACTATACCCGAATGTGCAGAGCTGCTGCCCCAGTTGCCACACAGAGAGGACCTGCAAGGGTGAGTGGTGGTTACAGAAAACAACGCCGTGGAACAGGAGGTCCAAAATTACAATATTGCAGAGGAGGAGGAAGAAGATGAGGACGTTTTTTTCATCTCGAACTTAGCTACTGGTACAAAGAAGCGCAGACAGCCGACATGTGTTGTAGATATTCAAGGGGTCCCCACGCAGGTACTCATAGACACAGGAGCCTCGGTATGCATGTTGGCCACTGAACATTATGAGGCCATTCCAGGTCCCGCTCCATTGGACCAGTCAACAGCGAAAATGTTCACGTTTGGGGGTGACACCCCTTCCCATCAAAGGGGTATTCGTAGCTCCTGTAACACATGAAGGAAAACATATCAAGGCAAGATTTTTTGTCACAGATGTCAGTCCACAATCTTTGTTGAGTTGTGTGGCCTCAGAGGCACTTGACCTGGTTCAGTTTGCGTTTGCAGTATATCAAGGGGACGTAGATTCACTGCTGGAGCGTTTGGAGAGCATATTTCAAGGAATTGGCCTGCTGAAAGCAGAACCCATACAGCTCCACATCGATGAAACCATTTGCCCAACTGCACTAAAACACAGACGTATTCCGTTCCACCTTCGGGCTCAGGTTGAAGAGGAGCTCAAAGTTTTGATTAACATGGACATTATTGAGAAGGTAGACGGGACGACACCATGGGTCTCGCCAATCATGGTGGCACCGAAGCCCAAACAACCGGGCAAGGTGCCCATATGTGTGGACATGAGGCTGCCCAATGCGGCCGTTAAGCTAGAACGACACTTGACTCCTACGATAGATGATATCATCAATGAACTGCAAGGTGCGAAAATATTCTCAAAACTAGACCTAAGAGCAGGATATCACCAGCTGGAATTGCATGCAGACTCAAGATACATTACTACGTTTACAACGCATGATGATGTGTATCAATTCAAACGCCTCAGTTTTGGAATATCATCGGCCGCGGAGGTCTTTGAAAATGCCATCCGAGGCGCATTAGCAGGTCTAAAGGGAGTGATAAACATGAGTGACGATATCCTGGTGTTCGCAACTACGCACTCTGAACACATGAAACGTCTAGACGCTACTTTACATAGACTGAAAGACCTGGGACTCACCTTACATCGTGAGAAATGTGAATTCTTCAAGGATTGCATTGGGTTTATATTTCATGGAAATGGCATATCCCCAGACCCGGAAAAGGTCAGAGACATCTGTGAGGCTTTGGCACCACAGTCACCGACAGAAGTCCGCAGTTTTCTGGGGATGGTCAATTATTGCGGCAGTTTCATCAAGGGGCTGGCATCCATTTCGGAACCGCTCCGAGTCCTCACAAAAAACGATGCGGTTTGGGTCTGGGGCACCAGAGAACAGGATGCGTTCAGTGCAATCAAGAGGCCATTATCCGACCAGGACACGGTGGCGTATTTTGATCCGGCAGCTGAATCTGAAGTGGTTGTGGATGCAAGTCTCGTGGGTCTGGGGGCGGTATTGATGCAAAGGGATGTGAGAGGTGAAATGATACCCATTGCATATGCGAGCAAAGCCCTAACTAACACCAAAAGAAGATATTCCCAGATAGAAAGGGAGGCTCTTGCCATTTTATGGGGCTGCAAGCACTTCAGACTGTATATCTTTGGGAAACCCCTCACCGTCATTACGGATCACAAACCCCTTCTCCCAATCATGGCAGGTGTATCTTCGAAACCGCCTCCCAGGATTGAACGGTGGATGCACTCATAGAATATGGAGTCAAGTTGTTGTATTGGCCAGGGACGAACAACCCGGCGGACTATTTTTCGCGTCACCCCAACATGGTGAGGGAAGAGGATCAAGGAGATGTGACAGAGTGCCAGGAATTTGTTCACAACAATGTGGCATGTGCCATGCCGGTGGCGTTAGACAGAGAAGTGATGGCCGAGAATCCGCAGATGATGAGATATTTCACATCATAAAAGAGGCTATTCTGAGTGGTGACTGGAAAGGGGTCCTGCAGCACCATACAAGAAGGGAAGACAGAGCGCAGAGAGACCTGTAGGCATTGTGGAAAATCCGTGACGAGCTGTCCATGTTGGAAGACGGATTGCTATTGAGGGGTCGACAAATTGTTGTGCCGCAGTCGTTGAGAACAAAAGTCATAGAGCTAGCGCACAACGGACACCAGGGAGTGGCCAAGACGAAGGCAAGGCTACGGACAAAGGTATGGTTTCCTGACCTGGAGGCCTGTGTTGAGCTGCATGTGAAGAGAAGCCTACCGTGCCAGGCTGCAAGCCCAGTGGAAAGAGCACCACCGATCAACTCAATGGAGTGGAGCGAGAAGCCATAGGGTACGATACATACCGACTTTGGGTCCACCGGGAGGGGGATGTATTTCCTAGTGGCAGTGGATCAATGGTCAAGATATCCTGAAGTGGAGCTATTTGATTGAACTGCCACGGACCATGCTATCCTCGCTTTGGATAAAATGTTTGCCACGCATGGCCTCCCTGAAATGTTATGCTCTGACAAGGGGCCACCATTCACAGGAAACTAATTCTCTCAGTACTTACGTGAAAGGGCATTCGACATCGGAAGGTATTGCTGCTTTGGCCCAGGGCAAATGGAGAGGCCGAGCGGTTCATGAGGACCCTCAACAAGGTTTTTCGCACTGCTGCCAGCAGTGGAATGGAACTAAAACAACCCTGTTTGATTTTCTCCGAGAATATCGGACGACTCCGCACCAATCCACCGGCGTAGCTCCTGTGGAGGTGCTGTTTGGGCGCTGCCTGAGGGGACTCATCCCAGAGGCGGAAGGCTGTGAACCAGGGGTCATTGACAATGACAGGGTAAGACAAGAACGAGAAGCTCATAATGCCAAAGAGAGCGAGAGAAGAGGACTGTAAGAAAAGGAAATAATGGTGGGAGACTCAGTGCTGGTGTTAGGGAGAATTCTCTGTTTAGGCTGAATTTCCTAACCTAGTGAGTCCCCCAGCAGCTTTGCTGGATTTCTGGAGTTTTTTTTTCCATCTTGCCAAGAGTGAGACTCTTTTTCTCCCACTCTTGGACATGAATGTGTGTAATTCCTTTAAATGTCAATATGTTCTATGGGCTATGGGGTCTTTTACTCCATAGGGTCTCATATGTTTTTCTATGTGTGTTACACCACACCCATTGGCTTTACTAGACCTAAATTTACTAACAGAACTAGTACAAACCATCCTATTGTGGACGTACTAGTAGGGGTAATTCGATTACTCCTGGGTCTGTTATGCGAGGGGGCACTGTCCCGTCCCCCCTCGTCGAGTTTTGGCTGGTGGCAGTGGAAACTACTTGTTATATTCGACCCCGAGTATAACCCTATGGGATTCTTCCCATTGTTGGAGATTAATACTTTTCCTCGTTAATCTCTAACATGCCACCGGTTTACTTATCTTAAATAAGTTTATCTGATGGTATTTTCTGCCAGAACTCGGTTTTTAAAATGGCGTCTGTGTTCGTCTCTGTGACTCCTAAACCAAAGGTTGAGCCCTTTGTTCCACTTTTGGCGGGCTTCTGTACAGAAACCCTCCAAAGCGGTGCCATTCTGTCTGGGTTACCACAGGTGTGTGGGAGGGGTTTAGGCACCCTGGACCGAGTTGCCTTGCCAACTCCGGTTGCACTCTGGTGTGATTGGCCCAAGTGGTGAGCCTCCCTGCTCATCACTTAGCGTGTTTTGAGTGACAGCTAGGCTGAATGAATGGGGGTTTTCTGCATAAAAGCAGGGCTTTTGGGACTGGATCTTCAGAAGTCGCCACAGGACCTAAGAATCCGACGAGGGTAAAGCTGAGCCGACCTGCAACGACGACACCTCCGGTAGAGCCCTGCTAAACCGACTCACCACTTCCCGACGACAGAGGAGATCTCCCTGCCGGAGAGTCTCTTCCCCTGACTGGTCGGAACAACCAGTCACCTTTGCTTTTTCTTCGCTTCAGGACGCAGTGGTCGAATTGCCCGTGCAGAGCACCCCGGCAACCGGATAGCCACTACCCCTGTACCACGACCAAAAGGTGGTGCCTCGTGACGGAGCACTTCGCGGCTGGTCTCTTCCCTCGTGGTGCACCGGACTTCATTTTTCTTCGACGACGAGATCATCTCTACTCTTGGCAAAGACCCGACATGCATCCACCACCAGGAACAACTGCCCCCGCCGGAGCTGTCTCTCCACAAACAAGGTACCGTGTCCGCCTGGCTTCCCTTTCTGGAAGGATAGAGTGAGGTGTCTTAATCCTCGCCTTTCCATTGGGTCGCCTCCAAGCTTTCTTTAACTTTCTGTTCTGAACTGGTCCAACCTTTCCATAACATTTTTGCGATAAAGACTCAAAGCGCATTTCTACCGGGACACTTTTGGGACATACCGCCTTGCCTCTCTCCGAGTGGGCCTGGCCTCTGAACTTTGTAGTCTACAGTAGACTCTGCCTTATTTGCCTTGCATTTGTCCGTAAAGTATTAGTACCAAGTTGATTTCATAACCTGCCTTATTTTTCTCTCCCGTCCTAACGAATACTAGAGTGCCATCTAGGTTAAAGCATACACCTCTGTCTGCAAATAAGGGATGCCGGTGAACCTAGACTTGTCAAACTATTGTTAGGGGGATTGATCTATTCCTTCGTATAGTGATTGTGATTGAAGTTCTTTGCCATATTTGTGCCAGAGTGTTTTCCATAGATGTGTCGTTATAAATAAATACCTTTATATCTTTACACCGAAGCCTTGTTCCGTGTCTACTTGTTCTACTGTGTAGATTGCCCTATTTTGTATACTCCACATACTGCCTAACTCTTCTTGAGGGAAGTCTGACTGCTCAGCCACAGCTACCAAGTGAATCTGTGTGGTACAGACTGCTACCAAGTGGGCTTACTGCCAAACACCTGTAGTCCTAAATCTTTTGCAGTTGTCCCAGAGGGAACTGCACAGGTTTCCGCCTAACACTGGTGTACAGCGGTGGGATTTGTATCGAGTATACAGTTTAGAGTGCTTTTCGACACTTTAGGATAACTAACCACAAGGCTTAGCACTAAAGAAAGCAACTTTCAAAAACATGTCTACTATGGAAGCTTACAGTCAAGAATCCTTGTCAGGTGAAAATACTGAGAGTTTACGAGCCCTCTGTAGACAAGAGAATCTTTCTGTAAGAGGCAAGAAGTTATAACTGATAGCGAGATTGCTGGCGAACCAAAGTCTGCGTACTGGTTCAGAGGAACCAACTTCTCTAGCAAATGTAGATAACAGTGATGGTATTGATCTAAATCATAATTCTGATGATAGTGGTGAAGAGGCTGAAGAGGAAGGAGAGGCTAACAAAACTGTCTCCCCTGCTCCTCTACCTGCCTTACCAGCTGTACCTACGGGGCCCATACCAGGTCTCACATGTAACCCTGCTTATTTTGAACTTGAAAAAATGAAGCTCGAATTAGAATACAAGCGGTTCTTGGCTCAATCTGAAAGAAACCAAGAGCTCGAGTTCAGACGGATGAATGCCCAGGCTGAGCAGAAGCAAGCTGAGTTGAGGCTCAGGGAAATAGAACTTAATCACGAGTTAGAGATGAAAAAGTTATCTGTAGAAAATGCTTCTCTCTCCTCTGGTTCCTCAAGGAGCTCCAGTCCAAAAAGACCCCGGATGCCGAAAGAATTAGTGGGTATGTATGAACCGAGATTGGATGTGTTGGATTGGTTAAAACTGTTTGAGTACAATCATGGGCTCCAGGACATCACCGGGAATTATTTACTTCCCTAGTTGTTCTCTAGGCTCCCCCCTGTTGCAACTGATGTGGTAATGGAGTTGGGAGAGGCGGATAAGACGGATTACGAAAGTGTGAAACTAGCTTTGATAGCTAGATTCGGGAAGACCCCTTCCCAGTATCTTAAGAGGTTTAGAACCCTCAAAAAGCATGATGGTACTCCTTGGGCTACCTGGGTGAGTGAAGGGTTGAAAAACTTAGAGGGATGGATTAAGGGTTACAAAGTGAACACTTACGAGGGTATGAAGAATCTTTTTATGTTGGAGTCGATTTCTGATGCCTGTTCTCCTGAGCTCAGACAGCACTTGGCTGAATCGAAGGAATTGGATTCCAGGAAGCCAGCTAAGGCTGCTGACTTGTGGGTTGCCAACAGGGCTACTCATAAGGATTCTGGGGCAACTCAGAAAAAGGATGAGGGAAAACAGCCAAAAAAAGACTCAAAAGAGAATTCTAATACCTCCCAACCCAAAGAGGGCCCCAAACAACAAAATAACCAGGGTAAGCCCCAGGGAAAACCACAGCAGAATAGTGTACCTTCTGGCCACAAACCAGAAGGAGGTCAGACCAAGCCACCATTCCAGTGAGCATTTGGAACATGCTATCTCTGTGGGGCCACTGACTATATCAAATGAGATCCAAAATGTAAGGGTAAACCTACTGGGATCAGCACGGTCTCCTTGGCCTTCACTCCTGAGGAGGAAGTCCAAATGACTAGTGCTCACTTTGAAGTCTTTGCTGACGAACCTTGGGTTCTTCAAGCAAGTGTATCAGTAGAGTCAATGGACCTGGTTAGTAATCAGAATAGGAGTGTGTATGACTCTATACCAGAAAACTCTAAGTGTTATTATGTGGACAGTGTTCTTGTCAATGGCCAGGATACTCCTGCCAGGCGAGACTCTGGGGCAAGCAGATCTGTAGTGGACGAAAGCTTTTTCAGGCCTGAGGATGTTGCTAAAGCACCCAAAGGTCCCACTAAGATGTCTGGAGGCCCTGTCCAAATGGTTCCAATTCTACCAGCCCTCATTCAGTGTAATGACATGACAGTGTTGTTTCCTGTCAGTGTTCAGACTGAGGTGCCTGGGAGAGTCCTGTTGGGGAATGATCTAAAAACTCTACTAGTAGTATCCAGTAACCCCAGGCCTCCCAGTATGGAGACCCAGAACCAAACCAAATTGGCTAGAGAGGCCACCCCAAGGAACCCCTCTAAGCCTGTGGGAACCTCTCCTGAAAACCCCACTACAAGCCCTTGTGTTGGTAAGTTGACCTCCGACCCAGGCAAATTTCAGGCTAACATGTTCGGGAAATGGGAGCCCCAACCTAGCTCCATCATTGTTCCCCCAGTTATAGAGTCTGTGACTCCCCCTGCTTCTGGGGAAGTGGTGGATAGACCTACTGGAGCCCTAACTATGCCTAAGAGAACTGGTAATTCTCAGTGCTGGTGGAAAACCAGAAAAGAAAAGTCTAAGGCCAAAAACCTTCAGACTGTTGGACCTTCCACAGAAGACTCCAACCCAATTCCTAGACTTAAGGGGGAAACTCCTAAAGTAGGTAAGGTAAGATCTCAGAGGAAGGAGCCGCATGTACCTTGCTTATCTCCATCCCCTCCAACAAAGAGGCCAAAGACTCAACCTTTCCTCAACAGAAGGGTAAGGAAAACCTCTGGAGGCCCCTCTCGATCAAAGGAGTTTCTTTATAAGGACTCCTTGAAAAAGCCTATCATAGGTTCAGTAGTTGTATCAACTTCTGAGGGACTGGTCAACCAGATCCCCTATAAATTTAAAAAGACTGATGATCCTAGGAAGGTTTGTAGGTCATATAGCTTACAAAGGAAAACCTTTCAACCAATTGAGCACAGGTCATGGTGTCACCACCAAAATGCTGATGGTCTCTCTAGGATGTATGTCATCGACTAGAGGTATGAGATTCATCCAGGAGTGGATTAAATCCTCCTGTCCCTTAGTCTGGGGTGGGGGGCGAGTGTTAGGGAGAATTCTCTGTTTAGGCTGAATTTCCTAACCTAGTGAGTCCCCCAGCAGCTTTTATGGATTTCAGGAGTTTGTTTTTTTCCATCCTGCCAAGAGTGAGACTCTTTTTCTCCCACTCTTGGACATGAATGTGTGTAATTCCTTTAAATGTCAATGTGTTCTATGGGCTATGGGGTCTTTTACTCCATAGGGTCTCATATGTTTTTCTATGTGTGTTACACCGCACCCTACGTGCCGTAACACTGGGGCGTCCTAGCGGACCTCCATCATAGACTCCATACCCGGGGACTGACTACTGTCTCCCCGGGCATGTAAAGTCACCATTGGCTTTACTGGACCTAAATTTACTAACAGAACTAGTACAAACCATCCTATTGTGGACGTACTAGTAGGGGTAATTCGATTACTCCTGGGTCTGTTATGCGAGGGGGCACTGTCCCGTCCCCCCTCATCGAGTTTTGGTTGGTGGCAGTGGAAACTACTTGTTATATTCGACCCCGAGTATAACCCTATGGGATTCTTCCCATTGTTGGAGATTAATACTTTTCCTCGTTAATCTCTAACATGCCACCGGTTTACTTATCTTAAATAAGTCTATCGGATGGTATTTTCTGCCAGAACTCGGTTTTTAAAATGGCGTCTGTGTTCGTCTCTGTGACTCCTAAACAAAAGGTTGAGCCCTTTGTTCCACTTTTGGCGGGCTTCTGTACAGAGACCCTCCAAAGCGGTGCCATTCTGTCTGGGTTACCACAGGGGTGTGGGAGGGGTTTAGGCACCCTGGACCGAGTTGCCTTGCCAACTCCGGTTGCACTCTGGTGTGATTGGCCCAAGTGGTGAGCCTCCCCGCTCACCACTTAGCGTGTTTTGAGTGACAGCTAGGCTGAATGAATGGGGGTTTTCTGCATAAAAGCAGGGCTTTTGGGACTGGATCTTCAGAAGTCGCCACAGGACCTAAGAATCCGACGAGGGTAAAGCTGAGCCGACCTGCAACGACAACACCTCCGGTGGAGCCCTGCTAAACCGACCCACCCCTTCCCGACGACAGAGGAGATCTCCCTGCCGGAGAGTCTCTTCCCCTGACTGGTCGGAACAACCAGTCACCTTTGCTTTTTCTTTGCTTCAGGACGCAGTGGTCGAATTGGCCGTGCAGAGCACCCCGGCAACCGGATAGACACTACCCCTGTACCGCAACCAAAAGGTGGTGCCTTGTGACGGAGCACTCCGCGGCTGGTCTCTTCCCTCGTGGTGCACCCACCGGACTTCACTTTTCTTCGACGACGAGATCATCTCTACTCTTGGCAAAGACCCGACATGCATCCACCACCAGGAACAACTGCCCCCGCCGGAGCTGTCTCTCCACAAATAAGGTACCGTGTCCGCCTGGCTTCCCTTTCTGCCAGATAGAGTGAGGTGTCTTAATCCTCGCCTTTCCATTGGGTTGCCTCCAAGCTTTCTTTAACTTTCTGTTCTGAACTGGTCCAACCTTTCCATAACATTTTTGCGATAAAGACTTGAAGTGCATTTCTACTGAGACACTTTTGGGACATACCGCCTTGCCTCTCTCCGAGTGGGCCTGGCCTCTGAACGTTGTGGTCTACAGTAGACTCTGCCTTACTTGCCTTGCATTTGTCCGTAAAGTATTGGTACCAAGTTGATTTCATAACCTGCCTTATTTTTCTCTCCGAATACTAGAGTGCCATCTAAGTTAAAGCATACACCTCTGTCTGCAAATAAGTGATGCCTTTGAACCTAGATTTGTCGAACTATTGTTAGGGGGATTGATCTATTTCTTCGTATAGTGATTGTGATTGAAGTTCTTTGCCGAATTTGTGCCAGAGTGTTTTCCATAGATGTGTCATTATAAATAAATACCTTTATATCTTTACACCGAAGCCTTGTTCCGTGTCTACTTGTTCTACTGTGTAGATTGCCCTATTTTGTATACTCCACATACTGCCTAACTCTTCTTGAGGGAAGTCTGACTGCTCAGCCACAGCTACCAAGTGAATCTGCGTGGTACAGACTGCTACCAAGTGGGTTTACTGCCAAACACCTGTAGTCCTAAATCTTTTGTAGTGGTCCCAGAGGGAACTGCACAGCCTAACAGCTGGTACGCAATCGAAGACCCGAAAGGAAACTGTCGCTACCATATGAACCCCAACCGTGGGTCGTCACTCATGTCAAGGGATCTATGATCACTGCGGCGAATGCAAGAGGAACCATCAGCCACAATCAATTGTTTTTCAAGAAGATTGACAGCCCCTCACGAGATGATGTTCTGACAAGACCAGCACCACAAGATGAAGAGGCGGAGGTCCCTGACGATAACCCACTACCGGATACATCCTGCACAGTCAGGACTCCACCGCCGGCAGAGCGGCGGTACCCGGCGTGACTAGGCCGCGCCTTACCTGTTCGGCTCAAAGACTATGTCCTAGATTCAGGGAACTGAACAGGTGACTGTTTCAGACTTGTTATCCATTGTTTGAACTCTGTTGTATTTGCACATGTTTTATGTAAGTTGTATTTGTGCTGTTTTTTGTTTAAAGAAAAAAAAGGATGTTACGTCCGTATCCGACGTGCGCATGCGCGAGCCTGGAACGACAAGATGTGCGTGCTGCAGTCTCATTGTATGTATGCGTGCGAGTGTTTAGCACAGGGCGGCCCGATGCACGGAAAGCCCCACAACAGAGGGTAGGATGGTGAGTGATTCTGACGAGGGGAAACAGAGATTGTGGAAGGGCTCTCTGTGGTAAAGTGACATAAATGATGAACGTGGAACCTTTAACCAACACATGTTCACACATAATCCAAACAGGATTTCTTCTAAAAAATACCAAAAATCAACATTGAACTGACGCTCTGAGGACTCTGGGAGGTAGTGCAAACTGGAACAACCAATACTTCCTGAACATGCAACAGTCTAGGATAGAAAACATTGGCTGATTAGAGGTCAGCCTCATTTTAGTCCATCGCCCCACAGCCACACATTTTCAAAAAAACAAGTTCAAAAAGCCCTCGAACACATAGGCCTCACCCTAACTCTCAAAGTCTGGAAAAACAATCTTGGAACCAATGGTTCATTATTCCCCAGTATACCCGTCCCCTTTTAACTTACTTTTCTCCTCAACTGTATCCTCTTTTCACTAATACCCCAATCAACCGCTGCACATGGGAGCACAATGACTTCTTGCACATCGCAATTAAAGAGCAACACCACTGCTCACCTAACTAGCCCTGTCTGCCTCCCCTGCCTCAAACCTTAAGTCTGTCTACCCAGGTCCTCACAGCACTGCTCTTCTGATCAATCTTAGGCTCTTTCCTGTGGTTGAAACACACACCTAAAGAACTTGTATGCATGTTGCCACCCACATAGAATTACACTGGTATGGATTGAGGTACTTTTGGTCTGCAACATCAACACTATTGGACTCATACTTGCATTCCCCTCTAGCTCAATAACAACACTCTTCCTGTTTTCATGCAGAACCATGTTCAGTGTGGCTGCCAACATGGCAGAGATGGTTTATTCCTTTGAATTACATTACATTATGAAAGAAAGGCAATGCAAAGGCTCTAAGAAGTAATAAAGTGTGACTAGCGACAAAGAAATGAAACTGCCAGCAAGAAAATGACTCCATCCTGCAAGGATTAGAGGACCTGCAGGAGCAACATAGAAGGTAAGACGGGAATGAGAATACAGGCGAGGAGCAGAGGCCTTGCTGAAGATGGCAAAAGTGAGGAGTGCGAGAGAAGGCTTTCCTGTAGAGACACTAGAAGATAAATAAACATGGAACCGTACGAGGCTTTAGGAAACGTGAGGCACATCAAGAGCACCTAAGAGTATTTTTAAAGTATGGATCATGTAAAACAGAGGTGTGCTACCGGCAGGAAAGAGTCGAATTCCTTCAGCAGATAGAAATAGGAAGAGCGAAATGTGAGAGTGATAAAGACTCCAGGCAGCAATGAGCAGAAGGGTTTCATAGGAAGAGAGAAACAAGGATGTGAAGGGTGGAAATACAGGAGAGAGGATTGTTAGCCATTTGGGGAAAGATCAGACATATTTGCAGCAGATAAACAAGCACAAAGGAAATGCAGGAAACACAAGTGCAGTGTCACTAGGAGAGAAAGAAGGAAATGAGAGAAAAAGCAAGTGACTGTAACAGAGAATAAGCAGAAGGGAGAAGAGGGCGTAATTGCAGGCAATGTTAGTGATACTCCAGAAGTGAAGCAGGGAATGTATGAGAGGCCAGAGTAACTTCAGGCAAGATAAAACAAAGGCACTCCAGCCAGGTGACCTAATGTAAGAACACGTTTAAAAGCCCAAAGGTTTCTCAGGCTGCCTCAGAACATTTTAAAATTTGGATTTCCTGAAATCCTTGACACTACTTATCTCCCGACCCTGTACATTCATCTTCTGCTACTCTCCCACTACCATAGAACAAGGTCTGCAGCTGATTAGCTTGTGGACTAATATTTCGGCCTGGTTCTAGTGCTGTCTTACAAACCTTCTGTAGTAGTGCACAGGGAGACATTGGTGTCAGCCAGGCTCTCTGGGATGCATCATGGTAAAAGCTATCTTCTAGAGTCAGCCATCTAGTACAAGTTAGTTCAACTGTGTAAATCAGAGATCATTTCAAACCTTGGCTTTAAAAGCTACTTCTATTTTGCTCCACATTGATCCATTGACTTTCATCACAATGGGTGTGCTCCATTAAAGTATTGTCAAAGAATTCAACAATGAGACTTCAATTCTTAAAAATCTGCTTCCCGTTCATAAGTGCATTGCATTCATTGGGCCATTGCATCTTAAATAAAGTTACTAGTTGACTTTGTCATCTAGGTAGTAATGTGTCTATGCAGTTTGTCTCCCATGCATGTAACAACGTTCAGCTGCTTCACCTAATGACACAGTATAATGAAGGAATTACTGATTTATATTTTAGTAAAACATTATCACTATGTGTGTTTTAACTTTGAACTGTTTATCATGTAATGTAACAATACATTATAGTGACCAAATCACTGCACTACCTAATAATGTTCTCATTTCTTTGCAAGATAGTATAATTCACTAGAATACAACATATAGCCAGTGTGGCGATGCATAACTGTTCAATGCTGATTGAAGTTAAGTCTGCTAATTGTTGGTGTAACCTTAACTTAATGGGCAGAGAAAGCAAGATATTAATTGAAACACATTGACACATTTTAATTTTCATACATGGACGAACACAAACTCACAAATCCAAAACATACCAGAAATATTATTTCCAGGTAGGCAGTAGTGAATTCATAATACCGCCCACAATATTTACAATCAAATATAGTAACAGTTTAATTAAACAGAAGAGAGCTCCAACGATTTCACAATTGATTTTCACAACATAAAGGCCCTCATTACGACCCTGGCGGAGAGGGGTTTACGCCAGCGTAATGCATGGCGTACCTCTCCGCCAGATTACGACTTTCCGTAGCGCCATGGTGATTTTTACGCCCGGATTTTCCGGGCGGAAAAATCCATGGCGCTACGGGACCTCTTGTTAATTACGCCACCGTAATTTACGGTGGCGTAATTAACGCCTTCCCCACTCCCATTATGCCCTATGGGGCAAAAATGGGAATGGGGAAGGGTAAATGGGGATTGGGGACTAACCGCCCCGCAAAGGTCAGAATGGGGCGGTAAGTCCGCCAACCCCCATGGCGGAGTTGGCAGCTCTGCGCCATGGACCATGGTGCAAATTGCACCATGGATCTCCGCCAGGGTCGTAATGAGGGCCAAAGAGTTATTTAGTATTTTATTTAAAAGCATAGTATATCAGTTGTACTTAGTTGTTGGAATTTGCTATCTTCGGAAAACCAAAACACACATTTCAGCTTTTAATCACTTCTGGATGTAGGGATTGGCTCTATGGAGTCAGCAGCAGGGAGCACCTGCAGATCATTGTTGAGGGGAGATACAGCAATGGTCTGATTATCCTCATCTAGTTCAGACCCAGCCATGATGTATTTTGAGAATTTCACAGAGATTTGAACTTTAAAGCAACCCCGACACTAAAGTATATGTATAGGCTGGACAGCACATCTTTGCGTCCCTATGCAGCCCCTCCAAAAATACTCTCGTCAACATTATGACATCCTGAGCATTTCTGAAAGTAGTGCAAATTAAACTAGCACGTTCTCTGTGCTCCTGTCATCTGTGCTACCTTTTAGAATATGGCCCATAGACACCTGAAAGCTGACAATATGAGGCCTCCTCCCACGAGGACCATGAGGGGATGATAGGTCTCACACGGTCTTCCTTTTTACAGACCTTTTGATGTGGCAGCAGCTGTACATTGCTCCCATACCCCAGAGCAGCACAGTATTGGCGAGTATTAAGGGCTCCTTGCAGCTAAAATGATTTTGTTGACTCACAAACTCCATTTTGTTTTTTCTTCCATGGACACTGTATTCTTTGTTATATTTACATTATTATTGTTTTTTCTTTAACAAAGAAAAATATCAAAGTTCACACGCAAACACACACACATCACAGGCCGGGCCCGCCAAACACTAGTCTCATAGCTACACCAACTCAAAGAACCTCCCCCAAATTCTTTCATACAAATTCAGTTTCTTCTTTTTACTGAAAATGACCCTCTCCAATAGAGACATTCTGCATGCATCATCAGTTCAAGCAGACCTGCTAGGGACAGGCATATTTTTCCAGTCCCTCAGGATAATTGTTTTTGCTGAGAGGGCCACCCTTAAAAACCAGCACCTCTGTTGGTAGCTCAATTCTTTTAATTGAGTAATTTCCCCAGTATTACAGTCTGAAAGTCAAAATCAATATCTGTCACTAAAACGCTATTGAAGGTACTTGTGACTTCCAACCAAAGCAATCTCACCTTTGAACACTCCCAGATCATGTGACTGAATGACCATTACATATGGCCACATCCCCAACAAACATCTGTATCACTCAATCCTGGCACTGTAAAGGATTCCAATCGGGCGTCACACACCAGACCAAGACCTTTGCCCTTAGCCTGGGATGCAGCGCTCAATTAGAATACTTCTTTAATTTTCTATGAATTTGGATTGAGCTGGCACCCAACCCGTCTCACACCCCCTTTTAAAAATACCCGGGTCACAATGGACCATGAACCAGGCCGGTTGGTGGGAATACAATATTTATTTATTTTAAATTCAAAGAAATACAAACAGTTTAAATATTGGGCAGCAATTACCAATGGGGTGATAATTACATTGTAAACTGATAGAATACACTTGGTTGACCTGCTACTAGAACATAACCAAAGCACAGATGACTAGGAGAATTTTACAAATTTTACTATTCGAGTAGATAGATGTGCGGTGGAATAGAGTAGACAACACCCGACTTAAGACACGGTACGCTCCAAGGTTAATTTGCAACGTTAACCTTTTCACCCCGCATTCAGCTCTATGTGGGAATTAATTAAATGATTCAATATATGAATATGATGCAAGCCAGAAATGAATGGAAGAATGGCGCTAATGCTTGGAGATCACAGACAGGATGCACAGAGAATTCTGACAGTTTGAAACAAGTTACCAGGGTATGGATAGGATTACTTGGAGAGTAGGACAAAGACAAAACATCAAGATGGGGTAGGTTATGTATTGCTATGGGATGGGGAAATACTCACAATCCGCACTTGAGTTTGGGATTTGGGACAGACAACTGGGTTTCTGGATTTAAAGGCTCTGGTCACAGCATGGCGGCTCTCCTAACAGCAAACAGCTGGGCCTGTCTGGTCACTGGATAGCAAAGGTACAGCTGGCATGCAGGTAGTGGGGCACAAATCTGGCCTGGTCACTGGATACTCCCAAAGGGGTACCACAGCTTTTCCCCCTAGTTATTGAGATTTTTAGTGAGGTTTCTGGATCAATGAACCTGCCTGGATAGGGTCAGCTATGCTCTGGCCTGGCAGTAGAATCTGGAATCTTGCAGAGTGAAGGTGGAATATTTGTATACGCAGGCGCTGGCAAATTCAGAAGAGAGTGTCCTGTCTCTGTGAGCTTCCCCTTATTATAAAGCAGGTGACATAACAGGATTTATTGTTGGGCAGAACTAAGCTAGACCTATCCATAAGAACCGGATAGGTCAGCCTATGTCGGCCGCCTCCCCCAGGAGGGGACTCAGTTTATCGGGTTGTGTTTTATGAGGTACAAAGCCAGCCCACAGTAATTTTTGCAAAAAATCAATTATGACATAAATCACTCCCTTTTACAGTTGTGGCACTTTTGTCTATTCAGAGCTTCCAGATGCTGGTCCCGTTGGGGGAATGCAATGTCCTTTGAAGCCAGTGCAGGAAAAACCTGTTCTATGGCTTCCAGTACAGCCAATGTATTCATTTATTCATTTATTCATTTATTCATTTATTCATTTATTCATTTATTCATTTATTTATTTAATTTTCCTGAGTCCAACTGGCAAGGCTGTTGGAATAACACATTATCTTAGATTATAACCAAACCCCCCCCTTATATATCTAGGCAAGGACAGAGCATTATTCAACATTAGATTTTTAAAACAGATATTGTTCCTGTTGGCAAAAACACATTTTGACACATGGTGAATTCTGCTGGGATGTCCCTTTCAAATTCGGTTTTCTCTTCCATCTGGATTCCAACCATTGTTTGCAGCCCTAGTCAGTGTATCTTACACCACAATCTGTTCCAGGCACAGGTCCACTGAAATGTAAATATTCACAGAGAGCTAGGGTTTCTTTTGAAGAGTTTATTTTGACATTTTGTAGCATAAAAGTCAAGTGTTTTTTCTGTACGGCTGAGAGTAAAGTTTCTGGTGTTTTCCCAGATCTTACCTGACACATCCTGTCATTCAGTGATAAAAGCTTTCATTTGCTGAAGCACAACTTGAATATGTCTGGGCATAGTTGGGTCTTACTGGATTAGAATTGTATATGTTGAACAGATAAAAAGAGCACCAAGGTGGCATCATTTTAAGTGCCAAGTATTTCCCTTTTTCAATGGGAAATTCTGAGCTAGCAGCAAAGCAGCGCTGCCTTTCAATTCTCTTATTTGGTGCACATAAGAAGACACACTGGCACCTTTCTGGGTGTGTTCCCTGTTCCATCTTGCCTGATAAGTGCTTGGCAACACAGTGCAACCATCATTTTGTAGCTGCAAAACACAGTTTTGACGTGAGGCAATGGTGCTCAAAGTAGCCAGCACAGCCATTCTGCTGGTAACTGCTAAGTGCAACTTAGTGATGGAGGGGAATTCTGCTGAATGGGTAAATGTACCTCACAGCACACACATTTTAACTCGAGTCCAGAAAAATATATTCAGTATTTTGACCTGGCATACACTCTCCCCTAGTTTCAGCAAAGTCAAGGCTACATTTTGACACATTTTCTCCTATCTCCCAGTTGTTAACTTTAAGCCCAGGCAGTCAGACCAAGTCCTAATAATATGTTAATCTGTGCACCTGAAACTCATCAAGAATGTGTACATATTGTGGGATGTATTGACCCACTCTGCTATGCTGTGCAGCGTCACCCTGTCAGTTATGGTGAAAGAAATGGCAACAATGGCGGCAAAACCCTTGTGCGTGCCAAAAACCTACAAAAACCTACAAAAACCGTGTGCTTCAGCACACAAAAAGATGGCTGCACAACCTGCCACCCATGGTGCATGTGCGGTGGAATAGAGCACACCCTGCAGAAATGTGCCAGTGGGCTCCATAACCAGCAGATCGAGTGCAGAGAGAGAATCAGCACTTTGCAAGTGAAACCCCAAAATGGGCCTACAAACGACATCTGCTTTGTTGCTAAAAACTCCAAATAACACAACACTTCTCAACATTCAAAATCTTGCCTGGTGCCAAAATTCATGTATCTAATGAAGCATTGTGAAACATTCAAAGTCTGAAAACTGACAGCCTATGCCAAAATCTGGGTGCAGTACCTGGGGCCACCTGAATGACAGCTGTCAGATGAGTTACTGATGAAACTTTAAAAAGACCTAAAACTAAAAGTCTGCTGGATTATCAGACATAAAAAGGAGTGTTGCCAAAAAGGAATACAGATTTTAGTGGTGTTTTTGATCCATCAGATTTTAAGGCTAAGAAATAAATGTATTTGTTTGTTGCAACACATTTGGTGTTTGCTGGATTTAAGAAGTTAATTAGACTTGCTGAGCTACAAGAACTGGAAAAGCAGGTTTCTCACAGAAGAAGGGCCTTCCCCTCAGCAGAAACTCACGTTCTAATTGCTGGTTAGCCCAGACTTTTGTCTATGGAAAGAGAAGGATCAATGACAGAGCTTCAGCCCAGGAAACTGAAGGTATGAAGGGCGTTGTAAATGCCTCCTGGAAGGAACACACAAGGAGGGGGATGCCCCTGCACTGCAGGGAGACAAAAAAGGGCAGACCATCTGTTGCTAAACATGAACAAAGAACAATTTTAAAAAGACTCATAACTTGTTATTCAGAAGGGTGAAAAATATAAAAGGACAGAGTTGTTAATTTAATTTGTGGCTGCACGTGTGAAGAGGCTGTATAACTGTGTGACATGTTCTGGACTGGAATGGCAATATATGTGGTGTTATGTGAAATGTACACATTTTAGAATTGTGAAAATGTACATGCACATCCCTATGTTAAACACACATATATGTGGAAAGTTGCATAAAGTTTGGAAATTGTGTTCATAGCAAAAAGGACAACATTCTGTAGAAGGATGAAACAAGATCCCACAGCTGCAGGATACATAAAATATGGCGTCTTTGTGTGTGATTTGTAAAAAGGTGACCAATGTAGAAATGCACATTCAGTATAAAATCTGATTTGGAGACAAGTGGCTAAAGGGAGGTTTCTGATGATTGTAAATCAAACCATAAAAGGTGCCATCATCCGGCCTTGATCTAATCACTCAAATTGCAAGGCAGAGATGAAGTGTGGTCCTATCCCAGCTCACAGGGGCAAGCTTAACTAAGCCAGCCCATACACCCCCTTTTTGATGTCTTTTTATAGCATAAATAGAGGCAGCTGACAACACATAGGGACTCACAGATCCACTCACTTTTCTGATTCCGGCGAAGCACTCTGATCCAGCATTCTACATCCAGCTTTAATATTCTTCTAGTGGCCAAGACTCTTGCCAGCAATAGGGAACTATTGATTTCCAGCCAGGCCCAAATCCTCAAATGTATTCTCTCCACCCAATAAAGCGTTGTGGGGCGTGAGAAGGTCTTTTGAACCAGTATCCTGAAATCCTCTGGCTTGCCACCACCAGGCTTGCCTGAGGAACTCGCCATCCAGCTGATTCAAATACCCACTGACTAGGAGGGCAGATCCTGTGCAAATCCGGCGACCAGCCTCGCTGATCCAGTACCGTGCATGATGTGCTGTCTTTCCTAGACCAGACCCAATTCAATGACAGTAGCTGACGGTCCCATTTAAAAACTTATCCTGTGAGTATTAATAGGAAGAACTGTGGCCCTAGTATATTTGCATTGTTTTATCCCTATCTCAAAACCATCTTCTCTTTGCGCTGACTGTTTTCTCATCTGAAGAAGTCGAGTTTCCTCAGTAGGTTACACTGATCATGTAACTGTAAGATTCCTCTGCGGTATTCGCTTTTTCATAGTCATCCTCTAGCGTAAGCTAACCCATTTGTCATTTTCAAAAGTGCATTTCTGTTTTCCATTCTCGCGCCTATTTTACAAAAACAACCTTAACTAAAACCTCTATAACTCTCCCGTTATAGCAAAAATCGTGCAAGGAAAAGTTTGCCACGATTTTAAAATCTGAAAGGTTTTTCACATGTGAAATAGCTGTAAACTGCTTCCAACTTGGACTTTAAGATTTTAAATGTTTTCTTTGGACTAAATCATTGCTGGTGATTGTGTGCAACTGTTCAAAGCGGCTCCCATAAGAATTTATAACAATTTAAGTATTTTTGACCACATTTGGTGTTTTTGCCCAGTCAATTCTCAAGACAATTGTAAAAGCCATTTTGACAGCTGAAAAGTCAATTCCGTTTTTCTCTTGTGTTTTAAAGGGGGAAGGTGGGACTGATATTCTATTTCATTTGTGCTATTCCTGAATACCTGATCTCTCCTCCCATCTCTTCACATTTCCTATTGGGGGTTGAGGGGTGTTTCAAGGGGAACCTCTAACCATAGTGCTATCTGATCTAACCAACACAAAAGTATTGTTTTCTGTGCTGCATTTGCTTTGCTCCTTACTTATTCCTAGTGTATTAAAGATATTCTTCGGTGTTCTGTCACCTCAGTGGTGATCGTTGTTTTTCTATTAAAACATATTGTGATTCAATTTTGAATACATAAATACATATTTACCTTTGCAAACTAGCCTGATTCCTGGTTCAGTGTGACCGGGGGCGAGGGAGATGGGTTCCAGGAGAAGGGTGTGATAGGAGTGGTATATCGTTCAGAATATTGAACTTATAGACAAGAATAAATAAGGGTTTCAGTTGTTCACTACATGCTGGGCTTTGACTTGGGTGTGTGACGGAATGAAATCACTTACAATATTAGAAGTGGAGTGACCCTTTGCCTTCCATGTCATTAGATGTCTCCAAAGAACATCATCATCACATATTTTCAGCTCCATCAATGCCAGTCTTAATCTACAATATGCTACATAACTGCATCCATGAAGGTCATTCGAAGTTACTAAATTGTGGAATGGGTGCAATTTATTGTCCTTGATCAGGTCTCTGATCCACTGTACTGCACCTAAGAACCAGTCCAGCCAGAAAAAAAACATTTTCCATTGATTCTTACATTTGTATTCGACCAAACTGGTGTCCCTGCCAGAACTGTGTCCTTTTGCCCAGTCATCTCCTTCAACTTTTGCCATATTCTCCTAAAAATATATGTCTCTGCCGACGCTGCTTGACCGTTTGAGTTCACTGATGTCAAGAGTCCCTCTAACAGGGGTGTTTAAATTCAGTTTATGCCCTTGCACACTCATCTGGGGAATTCTCCATAAACAGCAACTGGTGATTGGCAGAGAATTATAGATGGTATAGCACAAAATCAGGGATCCTGAGATCGCCTTTCTCACAAGAGAGTTGTAACTTCCATAGTTTAAGATGCGACTGTTTGTTTTCCCACAGGACATCGATCTTCCTAAAATGTTTCTTCTTTATCTATAGTGGTAACATGCTCAACACATCATTTATGTGAGGTGCAGAGGACATTTTGATGGCATTAACACTCCCCCAGAGCGATAACTTTAATTCAGACCTTCTTGTCAGTTCCATCTTCAGCTTTGTTTATATTGCCTTCATGTTAACATCTACCATTCGGCACACCTTATTTGTTAGCCAAATACCTAGATATTTCATTTTCTCGAGACACCAATGAAATCTGAGCCCTGTGACACAAGTGCTGGAGCAGGCAGGTGAAGCCGGCATTGCTTCAGATTATCCCAATTGATTTTGTATCCTGAATACAATTGAAAATCTTCTATTTGCAGCATTGGAGCCATCAGTGAGGAGTCCAGAGTCTGCAGCACCAAAAGCATGTCATCCGCATATAGTCATACCTTCTGTAACACATTGCCATACTGTACTCCTAGCTCCTCATCACACCAGATCCTCTCTGTCAGTGGCGCCATTGCCAGTACAAAGAGCAGCAGTGACAACGGGCAACCCTTTCTTGTTCCACAGCCTAATTCAATTGCTATGGATGACCACCCAATACTATACACAGCAGCCATCGGATTTGAGTAAAGCAACAATAGCCATTGTATGATTTCACTACCACATCTATAGTGTTTCAGTACTGCAAATAGGAAATTCCACACGTTTTTGTCCAGTGCCTTTTTGGCAACCAGCAAAAACACTGCTATGTCAGAATCCAACTGGTTGTATTCCTGCAATGTCAATATTCATTTGCACATGTTAGTGGAAGGGCTCCTTCCTCTCACAAAACCGGAATGGTTGGGTTTGATTAGGTGCACTAGGACGCCCTTGAGCCTCAAAGAAATTGCTTTGGCCAGGATTGTATTGTCAGTATTGATTAGACTGATTGGCCTGTAATTTCTCACAGAAATCAGTGGCTTCCCATCCTTTAATAAACCAAAATCGAAGCATGTCTTGTGATTGCTGGCAATACACCTTGCTGTCTTAACTCGAAGAGCACCTCAGGTAGAAGCTCAAAGACTACCCTCGCCATGATTCTGTAAAACTCAGCAGGCAACCCATCTCGACCATGGCAGTTCTCGCTGTTTATTTTGCATATCCCACCCATCAATTCTTCCACAGAAAGAGCTTAGTCCAATGAGGTTTTCAACCTGTCAGGCAATTTATTCAAGCCACAAACATCCAGGTAATTCCTTGGACTTTCACCGGCTTGTAGATCTTCAGAAGTATATGATATAGACTATAAGTCACACAATTATCTTAGCAGGATCAAATGTTAGCCCTCCTGAAGCTTGATTGATTGCAATTTTGGTTCAATCAACTTCCTGGACACTCAAGTGATGTGCTGACAGTCTGTTCCATGTTTAGCCACCTTCACAGTAATTACACCTGTTTGTAAAAAGGAGTCATACTGCCCTTTCAGATAAAAGCTTGTTCAGCTGATTTCCTCTACAGGTTAACACCTCCCTTGCTTCAATTGTAGGATTACACACAAACTTCCTCTCTAGCTCCAGGATTTCAGCTTGCTGATCATTTAATTCAGTCTTCAACACTCTCTTTCTCTTGCTGGACAAACCTATGAACAATCACTGCATATAACATTTGAATTCCTCCCGGGTCGATACCCCACACACATCTGGTGCCCAATTCACAGAAATAAAAAAAAAACTCTTCCTTCACAATCTTCTCAACCCGATCATTGTCATTCAGCATGGCAGTATTCATTTTCGAGTAATTGAATTTCAGGAATATAAAAAATAATAACATCTCTTTCCGGACTGACGCGTGATCAGAGATTAATATAACATTCACATCTGCATGCAGAATGTTTTCTGTACACTGGCCAGTAATAAACAAATATCAATTCTTGAAAAATCATTGTGGCATTCTGAGTGACAAGTATAATTTTTAACAGTAGGATTGGATAATCTCCACACATCTGAAAATTTGAACTCATCCACAAATACATGCAATTAAACATTTTTATCAACCATACTATTTGAAATCCCCCCACTCCAATCCACATATGAGGGGGGAAAGCTCAGAGGCAACATTTGGTTTTGGAAGCAAGACAACACAGCGCGACACAGGTTCGAATCCGATACCATTCTTAGAAAGCAATCCCTGGTATTAAGCATGTTATAAAACATCAATTATAATTGTTTCATTAAAGTCTCCATCCAGAAGCAAATCAACCTGCCCGACACTGTTAAAAAACTGGGCACGAGACGTAAAAAAGGAACCATCTCCCCCATTTGGGGCATATATATTACAGATCCCAAAGGTGGAGTCCTGTAGATGATCCAGCCCTCAACATCCTTTTTAGTTGCAAACAGAGTCAAAGTCAGGCCTTTTGTCAGCAAAATACATACCCCTCTTAAATTTGAACAGTGGCAAGATGAGAAAACAGACCTCACCCATTCCTTCTTCTTCACATACTCACTGGCATGCACCAAATATGTCTCCTGCAGTAGGGCCACGTCCACCTTCATTCTGTCTAGATGATCTAGTACCCTTACGTTTATTCAGATCATTGAATCATTCACATTCCACGAAATTACTTTCAGACTGTGCTTGCCCTGAGTTGTCATCATAGATAAATCGGTTCCCTTACCAGCCTCACAACACAAATACACAGACTCACAAGAAACAATAAGACAACAAAAAAACACTTCCTGGTATTATCACACCAGGCTGCGATGCTCCCCACCATTTCAATTGTGTTCCAAAATTCCTAACACCCCACCCTCCCCCTGCAGAAATAACACCCAATGATAAGATTCAACCCCTATTTCGATATGCCATCAAACCCAACTGAACCCAGTAAGGCCCTTTGATCATAGACCAGTTTGCCATGTCAAACACATGACATACGAGGTCCAGTAACGTAAACCCTTTCAATTTGAACTAAATTACATTTTATGAATTCATTCAAATTGCTATATACCAGTTTCCTTCTAGGCATAACATAAAGCTTGCATTCCAACATTTACTTCATCTATATAAAGGTTCATGAATGGTTCTTATGGCTGCCATTCCATACATATGGGGGTCCAGTAATTGAAACCCTTTCAATTTGAAGTAAGCACATCCAAAGCAATAATACACATTTCTAAATGCTAGTTTCTTGTTGGCATTACATAAAGTTTGCATTTCAATACTGACTTCACCCTATATGAAAGTTTATGAATTATATTAAATGCCGCCATCTTTTGTAATGTGTTTGTTGCCCTACCATTTGCTAAATTCCTCATAGGCAGAGCAGAACACTGCACAAGAGAGTTTCACGCATATTGTAGCGCTGGAATAATTTAAAATCTTCATTTCATCCTTACACAAATGGAAACAATAATTGTCCCACTCACACTCAACACGTATGACCACACATAGACCCTTGGACAGTAAGAACACTGAACACAACAATAATGGGGTTCCCACTCTTCCATGTATAATTGTGATTCAGTCAAGATGTATCTCTTTCAATGACACCCAGAAAGCATAGTGTACTTACAGGGTCAAACATGCCCAATTCCATTTATACCTCTGTGACATAACTAGTGCAAAGCTAAATTGTTGTCCCTCCCAGATATTCCATTTAACATGACAAGAAACTGCCTCAGCAATTCAGTGCACTGTATTCCATGAGCTTAAGCTCCTTTTAATATGTAATTCATTTACAATTATTCATAATTCTGTGATAATTGAAAACCCTTCCAAGTGCACACCCTACATATACCTTCTTTGGAATACACACAAGCACATCATCAAAACGTCCCTTTAACCTGCATCGGTATACATCTTTGGGTTACAAATCACGTGTGTGTGTGTGATTTCACAAAATAGCCGGTGCATATGTTACAATATTGTGTCATGTTATAGATTTGAAAGCACAGATCAAATGTATCTTTTAATAAGTCCAGTCCAGTCTCAAATCTTGATGAAACATAGTGCATCCCTGATAATTGAGTAAACGTGCAAAAGTATTCTTTCGCTTGTGGGATGTACTGACCCACTAGCTCTGCCCTGCGACATCACTGTGTGCTTGTTACACCAGAACCAGTAAAATGGCTGCAAAAGCCCTATGTGCGCTAAACCTCTGAAAATTGTGCTGTGAAACCAGAAAGTTGGCTGCCAATCTACATTGCCTGTGTCAGTGGTGGAACAGGAGACCACACTGCTGAAACCTGTCATTGTGCTGCCCACAGAGTGCAAATGGAAACTTCATGAAAGGCAGTGCTTTATTGCAAGGAAACCCAAAGGTGCTTTGAAATCATTTCTTCCTTGGCTGCTGAAATTGCAAAATAATGGTTCAAAACATCAGGAAATGTCCAACATCCTTGCTGGGTGTTACCCATCACTTCATTTAAAGAATTAACAGAAGCACACAATGTCAGGAGAAGCAGAATCCATCATAAGAATTTATACGGCCGCCTGTATAAAAGCTGTCATTTAATTACACTGGAAGCTTAAACTTGTGCAGTTAAAATCAAATAGTTGGAATTATCAGGGTAATTCATAGAATTTCGCAGAAAAGTGTCGCAAGCGGCTGGCGCAGTGTGTCCGCGTGCGATTGTCTGCGCCAGGCACGTGCGCTAAAACCGATTTCCGCGCACAGCGTATTCATGGATTTCAGGCTCCCAAACCAGCCGTGGCGCAGAGTATCGCAGCGACCCTGCAGCAGCGCCAGTAACGCCCCCAAAAACGCCCTCGCGCAAGGAAAAGCCATCAAAATCGCTAAATCATCGCAAAGGGCTGCGCTAACCCTGGACCAGTCTACAGGGCTGCCAAACAAGGAACGCAAAGCGGGTAACGTGCATATCAGGGGTACGCGTGAAGTCATACACGCGATTAGCCAGGGTACGTGTATTACATGGGTACGCGGGAAGTTCTACACGCGGTTGGCCAGGGTACGTGTATTACAGGGGTGTGCGGGAAGTTCTACACGCGATTCGGCTGGGTACGTGTATTACAGGGGTGCGCGGTAATTCTCACATGCGATTTGGCCAGGTACGTGTATTACAGGGGTGCGCGGGAATTATCACACGCGATTTGGCCTGGTACGTGTATTACAGGGGTGCGTGGGAAGTTCTACCCGCGATTGGCCAGGGTACGTGTATTACAGGGGTGCGCGGGAATTATCACACGCGATTTGGCTTGGTACGTGTATTACAGGGGTGCGTGGGAAGTTCTACACGCGATTGGCCAGGGTACGTGTATTACAGGGGTGTGCGGGAAGTTCTACACGCGATTCGGCTGGGTACGTGTATTACAGGGGTGCGCGGGAATTCTCACATGCGATTTGGCCAGGTACATGTATTACAGGGGTGCGCAGGAATTATCACACGCGATTCGGCTGGGTACGTGTATTACAGGGGTGCGCGGGAATTATCACACGCGATTTGGCCTGGTACGTGTATTACAGGGGTGCGTGGGAAGTTCTACACGGGATTGGCCAGGGTACGTGAATTACAGGGGTGCGCGGGAATTATCACACGCGATTTGGCTTGGTACGTGTATTACAGGGGTGCGTGGGAAGTTCTACACGCGATTGGCCAGGGTACGTGTATTACAGGGGTGTGCGGGAAGTTCTACACGCGATTCGGCTGGGTACGTGTATTACAGGGGTGCGCGGGAATTCTCACATGCGATTTGGCCAGGTACATGTATTACAGGGGTGCACGGGAATTATCACACGCGATTTGGCCAGGTACGTGTATTACAGGGGTGTGTGGGAATTATCACACGCAATTAGGCTGGGTGGGTCCTCACAGGTGTTCCCTGTACACCCTCCACGGCCCCTGCAGGCAGCCCACAAAACAGGGGACTACCCTGCACACCTGCTCATGTCCCCCTGCACACCCACCCCCCAGCAGTGCAGGGGCAGCCTCCACCAGGCCCCCACTCATGTCCCCTATCACCCCCACCCCCCCGCCACCAGGGGCACCCTCCACCAGGCCCCCACCCATGTCCCCTATCACCCCCACCTCCCAGCCACCAGGGGCACCCTCCACCAGGCCCCCACCCATGTCTCCCAACACCCCCACCCCCCAGCATCCAGGGGCACCCTCCACCAGGCCCCCACCCATGTCCCCTATCACCCCCACCCCCCAGCAGTGCAGGGGCACCCTCCACCAGGCCCCCACTCATGTCTCCCACCACCCCCACCCCCCAGCCACCAGGGGCACCCTCCACCAGGCCCCCACTCATGTCCCCTATCACCCCCACCCCCCCGCCACCAGAGGCACCCTCCACCAGGCCCCCACCCATGTCCCCTATCACCCCCACCCCCCAGCAGTGCAGGGGCACCCTCCACCAGGCCCCCACCCATGTCCCCTATCACCCCCACCCCCCAGCCACCAGGGGCACCCTCCACCAGGCCCCCACCCATGTCCCCTATCACCCCCACCCCCCAGCCACCAGGGGCACCCTCCACCAGGCCCCCACCCATGTCTCCCAACACCCCCACCCCCCAGCATCCAGGGGCACCCTCCACCAGGCCCCCACCCATGTCTCCCAACACCCCCACCCCCCAGCATCCAGGGGCACCCTCCACCAGACCCCCACCCATGTCCCCTATCACCCCCACCCCCCAGCCACCAGGGGCACCCTCCACCAGGCCCCCACCCATGTCTCCCAACACCCCCACCCCCCAGCAGTGCAGGGGCACCCTCCACCAGGCCCCCACTCATGTCTCCCACCACCCCCACCCCCCAGCAGTGCAGGGGCACCCTCCACCAGGCCCCCACTCATGTCTCCCACCACCCCCACCCCCCCACCACCAGGTGCACCCTCCACCAGGCCCCCACCCATGTCTCCCACCACCCCCACCCCCCAGCCACCAGGGGCACCCTCCACCAGGCCCCCACTCATGTCCCCTATCACCCCCACCCCCCCGCCACCAGGGGCACCCTCCACCAGGCCCCCACCCATGTCCCCTATCACCCCCACCCCCCAGCAGTGCAGGGGCACCCTCCACCAGGCCCCCACTCATGTCTCCCACCACACCCACCCCCCAGCCACCAGGGGCACCCTCCACCAGGCCCCCACTCATGTCCCCTATCACCACCACCCCCCCGCCACCAGGGGCACCCTCCACCAGGCCCCCACCCATGTCCCCTATCACCCCCACCCCCCGCCACCAGGGGCACCCTCCACCAGGCCCCCACCCATGTCCCCTATCACCCCCACCCCCCAGCAGTGCAGGGGCACCCTCCACCAGGCCCCCACTCATGTCTCCCACCACCCCCACCCCCCAGCCACCAGGGGCACCCTCCACCAGGCCCCCACTCATGTCCCCTTTCACCCCCACCCTCCTGCCACCAGGGGCACCCTCCACCAGGCCCCCACCCATGTCCCCTATCACCCCCACCCCCCAGCAGTGCAGGGGCACCCTCCACCAGGCCCCCACTCATGTCTCCCACCACCCCCACCCCCCAGCCACCAGGGGCACCCTCCACCAGGCCCCCACTCATGTCCCCTATCACCCCCACCCCCCCGCCACCAGTGGGCACCCTCCACCAGGCCCCCACCCATGTCCCCTATCACCCGCACCCCCCAGCAGTGCAGGGGCACCCTCCACCAGGCCCCCACCCATGTCCCCTATCACCACACCCCCCAGCCACCAGGGGCACCCTCCACCAGGCCCCCACTCATGTCCCCTATCACCCCCACCCCCCGCCACTAGGGGCACCCTCCACCAGGCCCCCACCCATGTCCCCTATCACCCCCACCCCCCCGCCACCATGGGCACCCTCCACCAGGCCCCCACCCATGTCCCCTATCACCCCCACCCCCCAGCAGTGCAGGGGCACCCTCCACCAGGCCCCCACTCATGTCTCCCACCACCCCCACCCCCCAGCCACCAGGGGCACCCTCCACCAGGCCCCCACTCATGTCCCCTATCACCCCCACCCCCCGCCACCAGGGGCACCCTCCACCAGGCCCCCACCCATGTCCCCTATCACCCCCAACCCCCCCGCTACCAGGGGCACCCTCCACCAGGCCCCCACCCATGTCCCCTATCACCCCCACACCCCAGCAGTGCAGGGGCACCTTCCACCAGGCCCCCACTCATGTCTCCCACCACCCCCACCCCCCAGCCACCAGGGGCACCCTCCACCAGGCCCCCACTCATGTCCCCTATCACCCCCACCCCCCAGCAGTGCAGGGGCGCCCTCCACCAGGCCCCCACTCATGTCTCCCACCACCCCCACCCCCCCGCCACCAGGGGCACCCTCCACCAGGCCCCCACCCATGTCTCCCACCACCCCCACCCCCCAGCAGTGCAGGGGCAGCCTCCACCAGGCCCCCACTCATGTCCCCTATCACCCCCACCCCCCCGCCACCAGGGGCACCCTCCACCAGGCCCCCCACCCATGTCCCCTATCACCCCCACCCCCCAGGGGCACCCTTCACCAGGCCCCCACTCATGTCCCCTATCACCCCCACCCCCCAGCAGTGCAGGGGCACCCTCCACCAGGCCCCCACTCATGTCTCCCACCACCCCCACCCCCCAGCCACCAGGGGCACCCTCCACCAGGCCCCCACTCATGTCCCCTATCACCCCCACCCCCCCGCCACCAGGGGCACCCTCCACCAGGCCCCCACCCATGTCCCCGATCATCCCCACCCCCCAGCAGTGCAGGGGCACCCTCCACCAGGCCCCCACTCATGTCTCCCACCACCCCCACCCCCCAGCCACCAGGGGCACCCTCCACCAGGCCCCCACTCATGTCCCCTATCACCCCCACCCCCCCGCCACCAGGGTCACTCTCCACCAGGCCCCCACCCATGTCCCCTATCACCCCCACCCCCCCGCCACCAGGGGCACTCTCCACCAGGCCCCCACCCATGTCCCCTATCACCCCCACCCCCCAGCAGTGCAGGGGCACCCTCCACCAGGCTCCCACTCATGTCTCTCCCCACCCCCACCCCCCCGCCACCAGGGGCACCCTCCACCAGGCCCCCACCCATGTCTCCCACCACCCCCACCCCCCAGCAGTGCAGGGGCAGCAGGCAGTCAGGCAGCAGCAGGTGGGAGCGTGCTCGGGGCTCTGGGGGGCAGTAGTTCGGCCTTCCGGGCAGGAGCGTGGTATTCCGTGTGCGTAGGTGTGGCCAGCTTGGTACGGAGTGATTTGGCACGTGAAAATCCTGCACGTCAGCGTGAAAACCGAGGAAAGGCCCTCAGCGCGTAAGCGCGTCTGTGACGTGACCCGCACGGGTGTTTCCCACACAGCACGTGATGACAGAGCACACGTGGAAAGACTGCACGTCAGAGTGTAATCGCGTGTGATTGTTGGAAATGGCCCTACACGCAGAAGTGACAAAGCGTGTGATTGGTGGAAATGGCCCTACACGCAGAAGTGACAAAGCGTGTAATTGGTGGAAATGGCCCTACACGCAGAAGTGACAAAGCGTGTAATTGGTGGAAATGGCCCTACACGCAGAAGTGACAAAGCGTGTAATTGGTGGAAATGTCCCTACACGCAGAAGTGACAAAGCCTGTAATTGGTGGAAATGGCCCTAGCGCGTACACGCCGCGTAAGTGACGCTGGACGTGTGGCCCTGTATAAAAGGTATGTGTAGAACACGTTTTCTTTGTACGTGCTTTTCGTGGAGAGCGAGTGGGTGAATTCTGTACTTCTTGTCGTTTCACACGCGATTTACTTCACGGCGTTTCAAGTTCGTATTCCCTGTTACCTCTGACAGCTTTTTCTCTTTTTTCGCTTTTACTGGTTTACCTGGGCCTGTTCCCTCAAACAGTGTTCCCTTCTACTGTTGTCCTGTCTCCTCAGACAGCGTACAAATCTTCTTTTGGCGGGGGTGTCGCCAACCAAACGTGCTCCTTTTACACGCTCCTTTACCAGGCAGACGGTGAGTCACGCACGTATCTAACATCTGTGCTTGCCCCGTGTGTAGCCTACCCCTTCAGAGGTCATTCTAGGCTGCGTGTGACACGCATACGTTCATTCTTGTGTTACTGGGTGCCACAGCGTAGTGCAGGTTTTTCTTTCTGCACACGTGGTCTAGGAGGGGTTGCGTGCACGTCATCTCCCTTTTTTGGGGCTCCTGTGCGTAGCGTGACCCGTCATCTTTCCCCAGGGGTTACAATCAGCCTTGCAAGAGCACTAGGGTACAATTACCATCTGGTACCCAACCCCTTTGACCCCCAATTGCCCAGGACAATAGTTTCCAGCCACTCCCATACGCACATTTACATCAGTGCCATGGCTGGGAGGCGAGGATTCCGTAAGGGTGGCAAAGGTGGAAGAGCCACAAGTGGTGGCCGTGGTGGATCCGGTAGGGGACGTGGTTGTTACTTGCAGGGTGAGCCTGTCCCCCCATGTGTGGAGGACCAGTTAAGGGCACCCATAATCCCCCCCCCTCCCGTTGAGGCTGATGTGGCTGACACCATCCATGCTCAGCCCTTGTTGGACCAGCCCATTGTGGCACCAGATCTGGCTGACTCCATGGCTGACTTCCAGGTCAGCAGGCCTATGACACGTGCGCTGGTGCACGTTGATGTCACCATGCCACGTGCATCTGGGCCAACAAGGTCATCTGCTGCACCAAGGAGGCAGGGCGGAGAGGCTGCAGGGGCAGCTGCGGCTCCATCCACCCCAGCCCTCACACACCCAGCCAGGACAGTGTCGGTCCTAGTCCATGCTGCTGACATTCCCCCTGACACCATCACACTAGAGCCAATGCCTGCACCAACTCCCATGCTGAGTGTGCAATCCCACACTCCTGATACAGAGTCCACCAGGGCTCCTGCCCCTAGTGTCCAGAGCGGCGCCGGACACTCAGGATCACCACCACCTTCCAAGCGGAAGAGGAAGAGTGCTCGTCCGGCACAGGCTGATGCCCCAGACACGGCTACACAGTCCGGCCCATCCAGGAAGCCCAGCTTCACGGATGACAAACTGAATGCACTTGTCGAGTATGTGTCCGGACATGACAACGAGATGGTCATTGTTGCAGGATCCAAGACCACACCTGCACAACGCCAGGCACACTGGCAGACCGTTGCGGACATCGTAAGTGCCCTTGGAATCGTGAGGCGCACAGCCAATGATTGCTATAAGCGCTGGAATGACCTAAAGCGCAGGGCAAAGAGTAAGCTGGCCTCAAGTCATGCCGCAACTCTAGTGACTGGAGGTGGGTCTCCAGTAGTAGACATGGAACTCACTCCACATGAGTCAGTCGCTGGGACCTACGTCACGGAGGAACAGATCCAAGGCGTGGGAGATCTGGCTGATTACGAGGCATTGTCCGGTGAGTGCACATGCATGTGTGTGTCATCCATGTGCATGGTGTGTGTGTGAGGGCTTCTGTTTGTGTGCCAGGTGAGAGTGTGTGCGCCTGAGTCGTATGGGTCAGCCATGTGCTTCATGCAATACTTCCTGCGCAGCTGCATTTGGCCATAGCAGTATCCCTTCTGCCAACAGTAGACATCTAGCCCAACTGCACGCCAGTTGCCCTTGAAGTGTCACCTTGCCACAACATAGTTGCTTATTTTTCACTGTTCATTCAGTCAGTTTGTTTGCATTCCACCACTTTCACTAGGCATGTCGCTGTCCACTAGTCACATGTCTGACATGGCTATGGTAAAGTGGAGTGACTTTGTTACCTGGATATCATTTGTACACACATGTCCCTGTGCAATTGGTTCTTTTCAGACTGGCAGCTCCAGGTGAAAAATCTGACCTGTTAGAATTAGAAAAGCGATTACATGCGGGAACTGGACTGAATGAATAGGTGCTGCCCTCCTCTCCATCTTCACTCAATAGCAATGGTACATGCCATCTGTGTGATGGCATGTGTGTTTCACCTGGCAATCACAGGCCAATGTGTGATGCCACTGCCAGGCAGCATGCAGAAAATGTGTTCATCTTCCATCTTGGTGTCATCAGTGTGTGTCATTTGCCTGCACTTCATACGCAGTGAGGGTGCATGCATGGGAGGGTTTTAGTCATGTGGGACATGTGTCAATCAAGTACTGGTTATCTTGCTTCTCAGCCCTCATTGTGTGCCATGGTGCTAATGCCTGTTTCCATTTCTTTGTTTTCATGTCTTTGCAGGGGAAGACGCACCTGATACTGCTGGGGTTGTGGAGATGGTGCAGACCCACGAGGGGTCCGAGGGCCGACCAACCACCAGTGAGGGACGTGGTGTGGTGGTGGGGGAGAACCCACAAGTGCTGCAGGTCGTGCTCTCAAGGGGTGTCTCTGGCTGCACCTCCCCCGAGCTGTACTCAGGTGTTGATTCGGATGAGACCTACGTGCCGTCGCAGGTGAGTGTTCCAGAGAGGGATTCTGTTCTGTCTCACCCACCTGCACCAGGGTCAGAACCCTCCATGGGGATGTCAGTGTTGGCAGCTACGCCTTCGGTGGTTACGGATGCAGGGTCACACTGCGCGACATCTGATCCTGTTCCTGGGCCAGCAGATTAGAGGGGGAATGCAGTCCTGCAGCCTCAGGCAGTGCCGGCACAGCAAGGCGCAGTTCGCCTTGCCCCAGACAGGTGTGGTGCCCGCCGACGTGGTGGCCGTACGCCACCCGGCAATACCGCATGGGAGCAATCCATTTACGGTATGGCAACCCAACAGGCTGCATCATCCGAGATGATGGCTCAGGCCATGGATAGGGTGGCCACTTCCATTGTCCCCCAAGAAAGGCTGATGGAGCGACTAGAGCAGGCAACCGACTCCATCTGCCAGTCACACAGGGAGGACATGTTGGGGTCCAACAGGGACAGGCGGGCGGCACTGGCGACTCTGCAGGAGGCCATCTCCATTGAGTCCCAGGGCCACAGGGAAGCCCTGAGGCAGGAGCTCCTTCACCTCAGGACGACTCTTGTTGAGCTTGAGGCTTCAACACACCAAAGGACAGAACAGCAGCTGGAGCGTCTCACCCGTACGCTCTCAGCTGAGATGCAGGCAACGAGGGCGGAGGTCCGGGCATCCCGTGAGTTGTTGCATGGGGACCTCCGCACACTCATCCTCCAGAACCAGACCTACCACACCCGCATGCTTGCAGCCATGGAGGAGCAGACTAGGGCCTTGCGTGGGCTGCCTCCCATAGAGCAACCACCTCCGGATGCAGCTGCACTGGGTGATAATAGCGACAGCAGTGATACTCCCACAATAGGGTAGCCGTGTGGGCCATGAGCCCATGGAGGTGTTTTATCTTCCCAGGATCCACGCAGGTGGGTTCTGGTGTGCATCCTGTCCTTGGACCTCCTGGGTGGCCTCCCCAACCCCCCCGGGCCCATCAATGGCCATTTTTGATTGTTTCTTATTTTTATTTTTATTTTTATTTCTTTTATTCCCAATTTTTTTGGGACGATTTGTTGGCTTCCGTGGTTCCTGTGGGCATACGCTGCATTGTGGCTGGGCACATGCAGGCTTGTAATGTATTTGGTTCAGATGCTTGGGTTTGAGTCACACACACCCCTCCTGCTTCCCGTTTCCATGGGCTTGCAAAGGGTGTGCCCAAGTGACAGTGAATTACACAGTGACGTTGGACTCCCATGAGCTGTGTGGGCAGTCTGTAGTCAATACTGTGTATACATTCCTAGTGCATGTTGCTGTTGTGTTGTACACAGCATGTTGCATTGATGTGTAACTCTTCTTCTGTGTCTACCTCCCAATTTGCAGGTCCCTTCCTCATGTCTACACAAGGACCTCTAGTCTGGAGATGGCGTCCATGTTGGCAGCAGTGCACCTACAACTCTACATGGCGCCAACACTGCACAGTTGGTAGTGGTGGGAGTGCAGGCATTTCCAGGTGGTGAGACTACTAATATGTAACATTTGTGATGTCATGTTAATGGTAGTACGTGCTCAAGTATGTTGTTGGTCCGGCATTGCTGTGAGCATTTCAGGTGTTGCAGGTTTCTAATAGGGACACTGTACATAGTGAGACTAGTGTCATGTTGTGGGGATTTCTTTGTTTACCTGCAATTAGCATGACATGGCACGGTGTGTCGTGTGGCGGTGCTGGGGTTGGGTTGGCTGACATGGCACTGTCCTCTTGTTGCATTTTGCAAGTGGGTATTCATTTTAGCTGCTTGAATGTGTAACTTCACAAAACTGCATTGGTGGTGTCTGTGTGGGTAGGGATGCACACATTGTGACACTTCCAGGTGAACAATCTCAGGCTGATATGGTATTCACGGTTCATTCTCCAGACATTCAGGATCAGTGTCAGGTTGAGTCATCATTGATTGTCAGATGGAATGTGCCAGGGCAGTGTGCACTCCACAGGGGTGTGATTTCTATGTGAAGTAATTAGCCAGTAGCTGTGTACGGGCTGCCTCTCCCCGTGCCCTTTCCCCTCCCATGCGCAGCGGCTGTGCATGTGGTTGGGGATGTGGGGCCACCACCATGTCCACGGCCAGGCCCCGGCGTGTTGCAACATTGTGCAGGACACATGCTGCCACTATGATCCTGCACACTACTGGGGGAGCGTATAACAGCTGCCCGCCAGAACGGTCAAGGGAGCGAAAGCGTGACTTTAGCACTCCGAATGTGCGCTCCACTATGCCCCGGGTCGTAATGTGGGCTGTGTTATATCTTACCTCGGGTGGCGTGGTGGGGTTCCGAATTGGCGTCATCATGTGGGGGCTGAGAGGGTAGGCACTGTCCCCTGTGGAGGTGGTGATTGGTATCATTGGTGGGGTTGTGACCTTGCTCAGTATACAACATGCATGCGTGTGCAGTGGCATACATACTCACCAAGCAGCCATGTATCGCCATGCCGCCCAGCTTCTAGGTCCCGGCTTAGGGTGGACATCCGGTAAATGAAGCTGTCGTGGGTGTAGCGGGGATAGTTGGCATATACTGAGGTGATGATTCCCTTGGCATTACATGCTACCTACACGTTGATGGAATGCCAGTGCTTGCGGTTCCTATAGATGTGCTCAGATGCCCTGGGGGGACATAGAGCCACATGGGTGCAGTCGATGGCAACTAGCACTTTGGGGAATCGTGCCACACCGTAAAAATCCAGGGCGGCAGCATGCCTTTCTGCAGGTGTTCTGGGCAGGTATATGTGCCTGCGGACTGATGGGCGTACAGTGATGATGTTCAAGACCTAGTGTAGGCAGCGTGACTGGGTGGCCTGTGACACCCCACCCACTATGGCACTTGTCCGCTGAAATGATCCAGTGGCTAAGAAGTGCAGTACATTGAGGACCTTCTCCAGGGGGCTGAGTGCTTGGGAGCACAGGGTGGGTGATGTGAGGTCATCCTCCCACTCACTCACCAGGTCCAGTATAATGTGTGGTGGAAACCTGTACCTTCCATACACCTGGTCATCAGGCATCCCGAAAAGGCTGGTTCTGGGTGTGAATATTCTGGCCCTGACTATCCTCCTCCTCCTCCTTTGGTAGCCCACTGCCACTGCTGCTAGGAACGGTATGTTCATCCTGGTGTCTGAGCTTGTTATTGTTAAAGTGCGCAAATTTATGCTTTGCGCGTGTTCTAGGCGAGCGTGTGACCCCCGCACCCCTGGAATCCAGTTCCCAGTCCAATAGCGTGTGGAAATTCACACGCACCACGGGATACAGGTTCGCTGACGTACTTGCGTGTGTAAGTGCCCGCGCACCCATGAAATACACGTACATAGGCCAATCGCGTGTACGCACACTTTTGTCCAATTACACGCGATGACACTCTGACGTGCAGTATTTCCACGTGTGCTCCGTCATCACGTGCTGAGTGGGGAACACCCGTGCGGGTCACGTCACAGACGCGCTTACGCGCTGAGGGACTCTGGTCCAATAGAATCGCGTATGCGTGCTGACGCGCTTACGCGCTAAGGGCCTTTCCTCGGATTTCACGCTGACGTGCAGGATTTTCACGTGCCAAATCACTCCGTATCAAGCTGGCCACGCGAAAACACACGAAAGACCACGCTCCTGCCCAGAAGGCCGAGTTACTGCCCCCCAGTGCCCCGAGCAGCCTCCCACGTGCCATCTGCTGCTGCCTGCCTGCCTGCCTGCCTGCCTGCTGCCACCGTGCCCTGCCATTTGGTGCCTGCACATCAGCCATCTGCAGGGGTCCAGTTGCTGTGTCCACCCCTGCTGGAACTGAAGACTCCCGACTGGGATTACATCGCTCCACAGCCCAGCCCCAGGACCCAGTTGCCCACCCACACCTGCCTCTGGGGTTGCCATGTCGGGCACTTCCACATCTGGCACCAGTGGCAACCCCAGGCCAGAGGGGCAGAGGGGCACCAGCTTCACTGACACCGAAGTTGGTGTCCTGGTGGAGCATGTCCTGGGGCAGTATGATGCCCTCTTTGGATCGTCCCGCGCCAGCAAGGAAGGACGGGAGAGGATCTGGGCCGACTGTGTGGTTGCCATCAACGCGGAGGGGGTGGCAACCCGCAACGTCCTGAAGATCAAGAAGCGCTGGGAGGACTTGAGGTCCAGGACCCTTGTGAAGGCCCGGCGCCTCGTGGAGGGGGGCCGGGGCCGCATGAGTTCCATCCAGATGAGGGTCCTGGAATGCATACGCCCAGCGCTCCACGCCCAGATCCTTGAGAGGGAGGCCCATCTGGAGTTGAGCGGTAAGTGTCCAAGCATTACTGTGTGAGACAGGGCATGTTGCGGTGTGCTGGTTCTATGATACTTGCCTGTATGTGTGCCATAGGCCATGTATGCATGTATGTGTGCAGGGACATCATGGTAATGCATGTGCGACCAGTGATGTGTGACCCACATGGTTGTTGCATGTGTTCAAATGCCGCATGGGGAGCCCTATGCAGATTTTGAACATGAGAGCATGCCAGTCTCTGTACCTGGACATGGGTGGGGGTGAGGGATGGGTGCTGATGCCAGGTACATATATGGTAGCCATGTCTGTGTGCCTGACCTGCGTGTCTGTGACTTGTGCATGCCATGGATGCATGACACATGTGTGTGACAATGCACAGATTCAGTGAAGCAGCCAAATTACCCTTGTATCCGCTGTGTTTGGTGTGTTTGGGGCCAGATGGATGTGACTGAGGTGAAGTGTGTGCATGTGATAGGCATGAGCCATGATGCATGTGAGTTACATATCATTGAATGTTTCAAGAGTCCATTGGACATGCATGGAAATGTCCATGGCATGCACCATGCCTGTTACTGTGTGTGTTTTGCTTGGACTGACCCATGTGTTGTGGAGGGACATGATGGAAGTGTACTTTGACAGTGGTGCTCATCTGCTATTGCTTCCTGTCTAGGGGACCATTGTACAGTGCCCTGATGCTTGTGTTCTTTGTCTCCCTCTACGCAGCGGCTAGTGAAGAAGAGGGCGGAGACGGCGCTGTGGAGCAAGGCGGCGGGGATGCCCCCACGGCTGCAGTGGAAGGGGTGGGTGAGCCCCCACAGGGGCCTGCTACGGTGGGAGACGGTGAGGAGCCATCCAGGTTGGTGGTTTGCACAGAGGAGGAGGAGGCCGCCACTGGGACACACATGGGGCCTGGTGGGGGCATCCCTGCTGGTGCAAGTGGTGCAGTCCAGGGCCAGGGGCAGGAGGCAGCACAGGTCTCCGTGGAGGGGCCTGTGCATGTCGCTGTCCCTGACCCTGTGAGTGCACCACCATGCACCAGCAGGGATGCCCCGTCCCAGGCCCGTCCGCAGGTAGAGGGGATGTCCATGTCACCTGACTCCCCTCCACCTGCGGACGTGGGAACCCCTGGCCGTGTGGAGAAGGTCCTGATTGGGGTCGCGATGGGCACGGCTGTGATTCGTGATGCAGTGCGTGCTTCCCAGGAGGAGGACGCACGTCATCACGAAGTGCACCGTGCCGACGTGGCCCAATTGGGATCGGCCATGTTCGGGGGTTTCCTGCATGTGTTGTCCAATCTGGCGGCCCTCTCCTCCTCTGTGCAGGCTATACACCAGTCGTTCTCCTTGCCGTCTTCCGGCCCAGATGCCACCAGGGCCCCCTGTGGACCTGCCCCGACCAATGCAGCCAGCTCGGTGGGGATCCCATCCCTGCCACAGTTGGGAGTCGGAGATCCAGCAGGGGTGGACAACACAGCAACTTGACCCCAGCAGATGGAAGATGTGACAGCATCATCAGGCAGGGCACGTGCACGACGGCGTCGGTGGTTTCCATCAGCCTGGATGCCGTCGTGCTGGCAGAGGCAGTGGCGTCGGAGGCAGCAGCAGGCTCGACGTGGGAGGCATCATGGCTCGGGGCCTTCAAGATCAGAGGGGCAGGCATCGGCCGGAGGGCAGGGCAACCCTGGGATGGTGGTGTCTTCCGTGTGGGAGCAGTTGGTCCAGCGGATAGGTGCGGAGCGGCAGCGGGCGGAAGAGGAGCGGCTCACCATGGTCAGGGCGGAGTTCTCCATGCGTCGGGCGTTGAGGCGGGCTGAGTGCCTCGAGGAAGCTCGCAGGGAGTTTGAGCTGGACATGGGGTTATCCCTGCGAGTCCTCGGGGCCAGGACAGAGTCCCGCCTCCAGGACATCGACATGGAGTTCGATGATGCCCTGGCTAGCAACATCACCGAGTGAGCCGCAGGACTTGCCCGCTGCCTTTGTATATAGTTATTTAGTTAGTTAGTGTTAGGTTTCCTTTATTAATTTTTGTTTTTTTGGACCGCTCGGACAATGGCCACTTTTTTGTATATATTATTTTCATTAGGTAGTAGTAGGTTTCATTTATGGTGTTGGGCTCATGGACCCTGGAATGTTCGTGTATATAGTTTGCTTTTTGAAGAAACATTTTTTTTATTAATTATTGTGTTCACCATGAGGAAATGGTTTTTCATTATTTTACTTCCACATGATTTTGCTTTGGACAACATTTGTTTTTGGATTACTTTGTTTTTTTTATTTTTACATGTGTTCTCGGACATGGACCATTTATTTTGTTATCCCCATTGTTGTATGTTTGATTTTTTAACTTATTTTTCATCTTTAATACATGTTTTTTTAACTTTCACTTGTGGTATTTTCTCATTGGTTTCATACATGTCATGATATGGGTTTTGACATTCACTTGCACCCATTGTGTATGTGTGTGTGACGGACATGTGTTCATTTACAGACTTGCCATTGGGGTTGTATCATGTAATTGCATTCACTATGTGGGTGGATGCAATCCTTGCCTGGGTGTTTGTGCTGGGTATGCTGGCCATTACTGCCATGATTGAGTATCGTCAGGACCTGGAGGCAGGGGGACATGTGTGCGGGCCTGGTGGAGGCTGCCCCTGCACTGCTGGGGTGTGGGGGTGATGGGAGACATGAGTGGGGGCCTGGTGGAGGCTGCCCCTGCACTGCTGGGGTGTGGGGGTGGTGGGAGACATGAGTGGGGGCCTGGTGGAGGCTGCCCCTGCACTGCTGGGGTGTAGGGGTGGTGGGAGACATGAGTGGGGGCCTGGTGGAGACTGCCCCTGCACTGCTGGGGTGTGGGGGTGGTGGGAGACATGAGTGGGGGCCTGGTGGAGGGTGCCCCTGCACTGCTGGGGTGTGGGGGTGGTGGGAGACATGAGTGGGGGCCTGGTGGAGGGTGACCCTGGTGGCTGGGGTGTGGGGGTGGTGGGTGATATGAGTGGGGGCCTGGTGGAGGGTGACCCTGGTGGCTGGGGGGGGGTGGTGGGAGACATGGGTGGGGGCCTGGTGGAGGGTGACCCTAGTGGCTGGGGGGTGGGGGTGGTGGGTGACATGAGTGGGGGCCTGGTGGAGGCTGCCCCTGCACTGCTGGGGGGTGGGGGTGGTGGGAGACATGAGTGGGGGCCTGGTGGAGGCTGCCCCTGCACTGCTAGGGTGTGGGGGTGGTGGGAGACATGAGTGGGGGCCTGGTGGAGGGTGCCCCTGCACTGCTGGGGTATGGGGGTGGTGGGAGACATGAGTGGGGGCCTGGTGGAGGGTGACCCTGGTGGCTGGGGTGTGGGGGTGGTGGGTGACATGAGTGGGGGCCTGGTGGAGGGTGACCCTGGTGGCTGGGTGGTGGGGGTGGTGGGTGACATGAGTGGGGGCCTGGTGGAGGGTGACCCTGGTGGCTGGGGGGTGGGGGTGGTGGGAGACATGGGTGGGGGCCTGGTGGAGGCTGCCCCTGCACTGCTGGGGGGTGGGGGTGGTGGGTGACATGAGTGGGGTCCTGGTGGAGGCTGCCCCTGCACTGCTGGGGGGTGGGGGTGGTGGGAGACATGAGTGGGGGCCTGGTGGAGGGTGCCCCTGCACTGCTGGGGGTGGGGGTGGTGGGTGACATGAGTGGGGGCCTGATGGAGGCTGCCCCTGCACTGCTGGGGTGTGGGGGTGATGGGAGACATGAGTGGGGGCCTGGTGGAGGGTGCCCCTGCACTGCTGGGGTGTGGGGGTGGTGGGAGACATGAGTGGGGGCCTGGTGGAGGGTGCCCCTGCACTGCTGGGGTGTGGGGGTGGTGGGAGACATGAGTGGGGGCCTGGTGGAGGGTGACCCTGGTGGCGGGGGGGTGGGGGTGATAGGGGACATGAGTGGGGGCCTGGTGGAGGGTGCCCCTGGTGGCTGGGGGGTGGGGGTGGTGGGAGACATGAGTGGGGGCCTGGTGGAGGGTGCCCCTGCACTGCTGGGGTATGGGGGTGGTGGGAGACATGAGTGGGGGCCTGGTGGAGGGTGACCCTGGTGGCTGGGGTGTGGGGGTGGTGGGTGACATGAGTGGGGGCCTGGTGGAGGGTGACCCTGGTGGCTGGGTGGTGGGGGTGGTGGGTGACATGAGTGGGGGCCTGGTGGAGGGTGACCCTGGTGGCTGGGGGGTGGGGGTGGTGGGAGACATGGGTGGGGGCCTGGTGGAGGCTGCCCCTGCACTGCTGGGGGGTGGGGGTGGTGGGTGACATGAGTTGGGTCCTGGTGGAGGCTGCCCCTGCACTGCTGGGGGGTGGGGGTGGTGGGAGACATGAGTGGGGGCCTGGTGGAGGGTGCCCCTGCACTGCTGGGGGTGGGGGTGGTGGGTGACATGAGTGGGGGCCTGATGGAGGCTGCCCCTGCACTGCTGGGGTGTGGGGGTGGTGGGAGACATGAGTGGGGGCCTGGTGGAGGGTGCCCCTGCACTGCTGGGGTGTGGGGGTGGTGGGAGACATGAGTGGAGCCTGGTGGAGGGTGCCCCTGCACTGCTGGGGTGTGGGGGTGGTGGGAGACATGAGTGGGGGCCTGGTGGAGGGTGACCCTGGTGGCTGGGCGGTGGGAGTGGTGGTTGACATGAGTGGGGGCCTGGTGGAGGGTGACCCTGGTGGCTGGGGGGTGGGGGTGGTGGGAGACATGGGTGGGGGCCTGGTGGAGGGTGACCCTGGTGGCTGGGGGGTGGGGGTGGTGAGTGACATGAGTGGGGGCCTGGTGGAGGGTGACCCTGGTAGCTGGGGGGTGGGGGTGGTGGGTGACATGAGTGGGGGCCTGGTGGAGGCTGCCCCTGCACTGCTGGGGTGTGGGGGTGGTGGGAGACATGAGTGGGGGCCTGGGGGAGGCTGCCCCTGCACTGCTGGGGTGTGGGGGTGGTGGGAGACATGAGTGGGGGCCTGGTGGAGGGTGCCCCTGCACTGCTGGGGTGTGGGGGTGGTGGGAGACATGAGTGGGGGCCTGGTGGAGGGTGACCCTGGTGGCTGGGGGGTGGGGGTGGTGGGTGACATGAGTGGGGGCCTGGTGGAGGGTGACCCTGGTGGCTGGGGGGTGGGGGTGGTGGGAGACATGGGTGGGGGCCTGGTGGAGGGTGACCCTGGTGGCTGGGGGGTGGGGGTGGTGGGTGACATGAGTGGGGGCCTGGTGGAGGGTGACCCTGGTGGCTGGGGGGTGGGGGTGGTGGGAGACATGGGTGGGGGCCTGGTGGAGGGTGACCCTGGTGGCTGGGGGGTGGGGGTGGTGGGTGACATGAGTGGGGGCCTGGTGGAGGGTGACCCTGGTGGCTGGGGGGTGGGGGTGGTGGGAGACATGGGTGGGGGCCTGGTGGAGGGTGACCCTGGTGGCTGGGGGGTGGGGGTGATGGGTGACATGAGTGGGGGCCTGGTGGAGGCTGCCCCTGCACTGCTGGGGGGTGGGGGTGGTGGGAGACATGAGTGGGGGCCTGGTGGAGGCTGCCCCTGCACTGCTGGGGTGTGGGGGTGGTGGGAGACATGAGTGGGGGCCTGGTGGAGGGTGCCCCTGCACTGCTGGGGTGTGGGGGTGGTGGGAGACATGAGTGGGGGCCTGGTGGAGGGTGACCCTGGTGGCTGGGGTGTGGGGGTGGTGGGTGACATGAGTGGGGGCCTGGTGGAGGGTGACCCTGGGGGCTGGGGGGTGGGGGTGGTGGGAGACATGGGTGGGGGCCTGGTGGAGGGTGACCCTGGTGGCTGGGGGGTGGGGGTGGTGGGTGACATGAGTGGTGGCCTGGTGGAGGGTGACCCTGGTGGCTGGGGGGTGGGGGTGGTGGGAGACATGGGTGGGGGCCTGGTGGAGGGTGACCCTGGTGGCTGGGGGGTGGGGGTGGTGGGAGACATGAGTTGGACATGGGTTGGGGCCTGCTGGCAGGTGCCCCACAGTGCTGGGGGGTGGGGGTGGTGGGCGACATGAATTGGACATGGGTGGGGGCCTGCTGGCAGGTGCCCCACAGTGCTGGGGGATGGGGGTGCAAGGGGACATGAGTTGGTGTTCATTAGTTCAAGGAGACATGTGCCTTTGCTGGGGGGCATGCCCATGTTGGGTGGGCTGCCTGCGGGACATGACCAGGGATGCAGGGTAGTCCCCTGTGGTGTGGGCTGCCTGCAGGGGCCGTGGAGGGTGTACAGGGTACACCTGGGAGGACCCACACTGTCAAATCACATGTGGGTCTCCCCGGCACCCCTGAAATACACGTACCGTGCAGAAATCGCGTGTAAAACTTCCCGCGCACCCCTGAAATACACGCGCACAGGCTATTCGCGTGTGGAACTTCCCGCGCACCCCTGAAATGCACGCGCCCAGGCTATTCGCGTGTGGAACTTCCCGCGCACCCCTGAAATACACGCGCCCAGGCTATTCGCATGTGGAACTTCCCGCGCACCCCTGAAATACACGCGCCCAGGCTATTCACGTGTGGAACTTCCCGCGCACACCTGAAATACACGCGCCCAGGCTATTCGCGTGTGGAACTTCCCGCGCACACCTGAAATACACGTGCCCAGGCTATTCGCGTGTGGAACTTCCCGCGCACCCCTGAAATACACGCGCCCAGGCTATTCGCGTGTGGAACTTCTCACGCACCCCTGGAATACACGTAGCCCGCTCCCCCAGGCTCGATCGCGTGAGGAACTTCACGTGCACCCCTGAAATACACGCGCCCAGGCTATTCGCGTGTGGAACTTCCTGCGCACCCCTGAAATACACGCGCCCAGGCTATTCGCGTGTGGAACTTCCTGCGCACCCCTCAAATACACGCGCCCAGGCTATTCGCGTGTGGAACTTCCCGCGCACCCCTCAAATACACGCGCCCAGGCTATTCGCGTGTGGAACTTCCCGCGCACCCCTCAAATACAGGCGCCCAGGCTATTCGCGTGTGGAACTTCCCGCGCACCCCTGAAATACACGCGCCCAGGCTATTCGCGTGTGGAACTTCTCACGCACCCCTGGAATACACGTAGCCCGCTCCCCCAGGCCCGATCGCGTGAGGAACTTCACGCGAACCCCTGTAATACACGTAGCCCGCTCCCCCAGGCCCGATCGCGTGTGAAACTTCACGCGAACCCCTGAAATACACGTAGCACGCTCCCCCAGGCCCGATCGCGTGAGAAACTTCACGCGAACCCCTGAAATACACGTAGCCCGCTCCCCCAGGCCCGATCGCGTGAATGACTTCACGCGAACCCCTGTGATGCACGTACCCTGCTGAAATCGCGTGTGAGACTTCCCGCGCACCCCGGTATACACGCACACGTATTTTTTGTCAGCGGGTGTCCGTGTTTGTGGGTACCCCTTTGCACGTCATTTTTCCTGGAGGGCCACAGTATGGGACATTCATCATGGCAGTATATAGGTGCTATTTGTTGGCGCACCTTTTGGCGCACATTTCTTACAGCCGCAGAGACGCTACCGCCTGCTTTCTTGTGGCGGTCGTGTTTGTGCCTGTGCGCTGGTTTGAGCGTGCGCTTTTTTCCCCTATTCTATTCCATGAATACGTGTTGTAGGCGAGCGTGTGGGCGTTCCGCGCACTTGTGCCCTGTACTTCCCCCTTGACGCCCACGTTTTGGCAAGTTGTTCCCCATTCCGAGTGTTACGCCCGTGTTCCGCCTACTTTTGTTGCGTGCGCCGCGCTATGTGCGAATTTCGCTGTGGCCTGTGCGATTTTCGCTGTGACCTGGCGCACGCTGTTAGATGGCCTGTGCGCCAACGTGCGCCGCGCACTTTTTTATCGCACATCCGCTGGTTTTCTCGCGCACGGCCTTCCATGAATCGACATGCGCTGCTTTTCGTGCGATTTTCGCACTTGCACTGCGATTTTCGCTATTCCACTGCGATTCGCACGTTTTTGCCCACTTGCGCTGCGCTAATTATTCCATGAATCGGCCTGTATGTGACTTGCCATCTAAAGCAATATAGGTTGAAACTATTAAATGTCTATTTTTAAACAGACTGGAATTAGAGATCTGTTGGCCTGTTTTGAAAAATTGTAAGTTTATTTTGCAACTAAGAAAAATGTAACAATTGACTTTAAAGTAAATCTGATGCAAGCCAAAGAACTTCAAAGCAAATTCCACAGTTGTCCCAACTAAAGCCATCTCTCCTGCTTCTCATAATGCCCAGGAACTCCCAGTCAGGTATTAATGAAGAGGGCAGGGGATTTTGCTCTGCTGCTCCTGGGAGAGACAAAGGACTCCCTTGGCTGAAAAGAATATGCAGACGCAAGTGTCAACAGAAACTCCTGCCAGAGGAAACAGGCAGGTATTGCTCTTGACCCACCAAATGTTTGGGGGCGGGACAGACAATGTTGTATATTCTGAAAACACATAAAAGTATATTTTTGAAAAGGACTGACACAGAACTATGCAAAATTGTAAAAATTGTAAAATGACAGTATTGTTAATATGAAAATTCTGGTCACGTTTTAAAAGTACTCAGAACTCTGTGCTATGTTCAGGGACAAGACTACACAATTTGTGTTTTTGTAGCAATTGTGGTGATGCCAGAAGCACAAAACTTTGCATGATTATGCCCAGATATCATGCACACATATGTGTAAAATGGGGGATAAATCTGACATTGGGTACCAGACCAAAAGTGTGAAAAATTGCCAAATCTAGACCCAAGCTCTCACCGTGACGGGGCTCGGATGAATACTTGCTCCACTAAATATGGGATATAAATATGCTATTGTTAGCAAGTTTGTAAAATTGTAAATATTTCTTGTATGAAAAATAGATTGTCTGTGCAGAAACAAAGGGGAGGTTCTCCCTGGATCATACAACACAGCGTCATGATGACACCCTATTTTCTTCTCAAATTAAGGGAGAGGAAAGACCCTAACTAATAAAATACAAGGGTGTGTGCATAGTATAATTCAGCATATCCACCCCTTTAGAAAATACATAAATAGAGATAGCTTAGGACCTAGAGACACACATTCACCCACCAACCGATTGCTGGTGGAGCACTTTGCAAGATAAATCCACATCCCAGACTCCAGACTCCAGAACTCTGAAAGCAGAAAGGCCCATTTCCAAAGTGAACCATTCTCCGCTTGGCCTTTAAAATTCTTAAAACCAGATATTACCCCGATCTCTAAGGGGAACCCAAGAACAGCCTGGCTGTGCTGTGCTGCTTTCTTGCTTAAAACTATTGGCAAAATCCCAAGATCCAACCCAGTAGAACAGTGCTGTGACCAGATAGCTGCGAGCCAGAACCAGAACCCATTAGATCCAGTCCAATCCCACTGTGCGGTGTCCAGAGTGCCTGCTGATTGCAGAACCAGAGCACCTTGAGTCCAGTCCGGTGTGCTAGCAGAATTCCAGTAAAGAAGTATCTTTGACCAGATCCCTGCCGGGTCCATTCCAAACATTGGTAGTGAATATCCATAGCATAGGATTATCACTGGCATATGTATTATCCATAAGTCATCCTATCCAAATCCATTCTCTTATTTCCAGAACTGCATTGTTAGAATCTTTTGTCTTAACTGAACTCTTTCTCTTACCCTATAGTCCTTTGTAATAGTAGTGTTAAAAATCATCTTTGCGCTAATATATTTTCTGAAGAAAGGCGAGCGTCTCGGAAGGCCAAATCAACCAGTGATATCCTGGGCTGGTGGCTGCGCTGTACTGTAGTTTGCATCTTCATAGTCTACCCCTAGTGTAAAGAAATCTTGTTTGTCATTTTAAAAAGCGCATCTTCCTTTTGCAAATTTTGACTCTTTCTGAAAAAAACGACCTACACAAAAACCTTCATAACTTCCTTGCAGAAGGAGTACCAAGAAAGTTTTGACTCTCTACTGCAGAGCCAGAAAACGCTGGAACAGCAAATATATTTTAAGAGGGCGTGCACAGAGAAGATAGTCACCCTGCAAAGCCGCCTAGACAAAGAAAAAGAAGACAATAATAAACTAATTAAAAGACCTGGACACCCAGGCAGAATTTGATGAAGAGTGCCAGAAAGCTGGTGCGCTCCAAAGACAGAGGGATGACCTGTCTGCACAGAGGCATACTTTTGCTCAGGAAAGGGACACCTTAGGCCAGGAAGTCTGTTATTTTAAAGAGAAGATAGAAGAAAATCACCTGGCCCTTCAGGGACTGGGTGACCTTCAAAAAGACCATGAAAAATTGTTAGAGCACACCAGGAGGGTGGAAGATGCTTTAGCAAGGAAGGACCAGGCCAGTATGGACAGGACTCAGGAGGTAACCCTCCTGCAGCAAAAACTGGCCCAGTACTCTAAAACAACACAGGAAGCACAGAGAGACAATGAGGCTCTCTGTGGGAACAATGACAGGCTCCACAGACAGGTAGCTATGCAAGAGCAATTGATATAAACTAGCAAGGCTTTGATAGAGGAACAGAAAGCTCAAGTTCTTGCAAGGCAACAGGGAGAAGGGGCCGAGAGAGATGAGGTTCGCTGGGAAAGGGAAACACCTGAGCATAACCTCAGGAACCCTAGTACCAGAGGCCTTCATTTCTTCCAATCCCTGGACTCTGCCATCCCCATGTGCACTGGTGCACATGAGCCAAGGGCCACAGGGATAGCAGACTTCAATCCAATGAGGAATATGGGGCTCATGGATCAGTGCCGCCCATGAATGGATGGGCGGGCATCTGGGTATGGGTTCCCAAGTACTGTAAAATTTAGTGGGGAACGCCATGAGAGTAGGCCAACTACGGGCATCCTGAAAACCTCTGCCTAGCTAGGACAGCGGGGGGGGGGGTACTCATCAAATCCTGGGAGTAAGGAGGAATCAGAAGACTCCTCTGAGCGCTCCAGGACACAGGAAACTATGCCCCCACATTCTGCCAGCCATTTCCAGGCTCGCAGAATCCGGGAGAACCTAGAAGACCAGCAGTGCCTCTGAGTCAGAGTAGGAGAGGACCAGGGTCATCCGAACCAAAAAAGCAAACAAGGTCAGAAGATCCTTGCTCAAGGATCCCTTAAAGCAAATCAAAGTGATAAGGAGCGTCATCACGCCCTATCATAAGAACATGAAGTATTCAGTTTGGGAGCACCTAGAGCTCTTTGAACAGATGATGGAAATCTTCCATTTGAAGGACAGCCAAAGCTGTATTCAATATGTGAAATGAACCTTCTCTCCAGAGTACTCCAGCTTCTTTGCGGGGCTGGAGGACCAGAATCATTCTAGATGGTCCACCTATAGGGCAGCCATCTTGAAAAATGTTTCTGTGCACAGGAATCCTCAGGAGGCTCGCAAGGCAGCCTACAACTTACAATGTGGGGAAGATCAGGCCCTACGAGAATTTGTTCAAGAATTAAAGCCTGCCTTTGCGCAGACCACCAGAAAGGTGCGCACTGACAGCAAAGAGTTTGTGAATGCTTTCTTCCATGCTCTCCCCAAGTACATCATGACCCAGCTAGTGAGAGACTTTCATGAGAAAAGATCACTAGACTGGATCACTGAACAAGCCACAAACATTTATGAGGTGCAAAAGCCTGTGGAAAACCAAAATAATCCAAAAACCCCCAAACCAACCAACACCCCTGCTGCTGCTAAGGTGGCAGAGGTGAAGGTTGCCCCCATTTTAGATTTGGAGATGGGGGGGCTAAACACCTGCCTGCACAGAATCAAAGCAAAGCCAAGCCCAGAAGGCCCTCTGGCCAGTCACAAACAGGGAGCCAGGGAAGCAACCCCACAAATGGGACCCCTAACTCCCCTGACTACATCAGCCCTTGCTACAAGGGGAATAGACCCATCCTGGGTTATGTGTGGACTCCTCCAGCCCAGGGGGCGGGGGTCCAACAAACAGCAGCTAACCCAGGGAACTTCCCTCCTCACTTCCCCCAGGAGGGCTGTAATACCCCAAATACTGGACAGAATTTCTTCCCAAGGTACCCGCAAAACTTTCTACCCCAAAACAATCCATTCTACTTTCCCCACTTTCCTGAGCACAGACAACCCAATACAGGAGAGGGGAGGCCAAGGGTGGAGAGGTACCCAAACTTTCCAAACCCAGGGTATTTTGGGAGAAGGGATAGCTACCCTTCCTGGGATCAGCCCAGGGGAGAAATGAGAACCCCGCATCAGCCTGAGCGGGTGTCACAACTAAAGCGCCAGGTCCAAAACATGGCACAGGATCTGTGTTGCATGCTAAGGGCTCAACAGAACCCTCAGATGAGCATGCCGGTGCAGAATGCCTCAAACTCTGGTCCTGGTGCTCCAGAGCAATGACGGGGAAGTACGCCGACAACCCACCGGGTCCGAGGGAGGAGGCACATGGGGAAGGGAGGTGTGAAGACTTGGAAGAAGCTTCCTTCCCCACCTGTAAAAAGCCCCTGGAAACACAGGAACCAGAACAAAAATCTCCTGCCCCTGAAAATCTCCTGCCCCTGAAAGTCTGCCACCCAAAGAGCAGAGAGGGGGTAGGAGAAATCAAGAACCCAAAACGACCCATTTTGAGGAGGAGGTACAAGTCTTCCAATGTGAAGGAGAGGGGTCCTCAGAGGATTCTGGGAGAAGGATCTTCTCCTTCAGAGATGGGGGAACTCCTACCAAAGAAAAATGGGTCCCAAAGGATTCAAATCCAGACTGCATAGATGTGGGGATTGAGTTAGCACCACCCATCATCCAACCCCAGAACCAACCACATGAAAATCCCCTGGTTCAAACCCATCCTGGTGACTGCCTCCCAAAAGGGGGGGGCAGCCCAGAATCAGAACCAGGGGAACCCAAAACCTCCCCCATATCTAGCTGTCACCTTTTCCTTTCAGATTCCCAAGACTCCAAACAGAATTCAGCCCAAATCACCTCTCTATCAGTGTCCAAAACCAAGAAACTAACTCATCACTTGTCCAAAAATGTACATTATCTGTGCCCCCTTGAGGAGAAGGAAGGAAGATTCTATGCCCCCGTCCAGATACAGAGGCAGTGTACAATTTTGGCACTGGTGGACGCTGGATCCCAAGCTACCCTTCTTTCAAAAAGGGCCTTTTATCAACTAAATTTGGGAAGGGGGGAGAATTACCAAATTCCTCTCACCCCTCTTCCTGGAAAACTTCAGAACTTTGGCAGGAAGGAAATTCCTGTCGAGGGGACTGCGGATTTGGATATTAAAATTGTAACTCCAGAGGGCACACCTTGTTTTCTAGGGAATGACCTCCTGCAAAGGTTGTCTCCCATAATAGATTGTGTAAACTCCTCTGGACCCATACTAGCCGACCAATCCAATTAAAACAGAGTGTCGAGAAGCAACGCCTCGCGATTGAGCACTTGGCCCAAACCGTGAAGGCAACCCCACGAAACCCAGCACAAGAGAAGGAACACCTTCGGCAGGCAGAGGTGCCCCAGCTCTCCGACGCAATGAGAGATGAACTGGAGGAGCCCATCACGGGGGAGGAAATTGAGGACGCCATCAAATCTCTCAAAACACGGGCCCCTGGCCCGGATGGCTTCTCAACCAGGTTCTACAAGCTATTCAGGTCGCAACTGACCCCCCATCTCACCACCCTATTCAACTCCTTCAGGGAAAGGGGGGCGGTGACCCCATCGATGCAGGAATCGACCACCATCCTTCTGCCCAAACCTGGAAAAGACCCAAGAAGCATAACTTCTTATAGACCCATCGCACTCTTGAACATAGATGCGAACATTTACTCGAAAATTTTGGCGACCCGCTTGAATCGCATCCTGCCGAACATCATTCATCCAGACCAGGCTGGGTTTATCCGGCACCGGACCGCAGGCGATAATATCCGGAGAACCCTGAATCCGGTGGACCTCGCCTCCCGGAACTCCCAAAAACTAATCCTGGTGGCCCTCGATGCAACTAAGGCGTTTGATAGGGTGGATTGGACGTTTATGGGACACACTTTAGGGGCCTTCGGCTTCGGACCGGCGTTCCGAACGATGGTGCTGGCCAACTATGATCGGCCTACAACAAGTCTGAGGATCAACGGCCACTTCTCGGCTCCAATCCCCTTGTCATGCGGGACTCGGCAGGGCTGTCCGCTGTCGCCCTTACTTTTTGCACTCACCATGGAGCCCTTCGCACAAGAAATTAGGCGGAATGACCAAATCAAGGGCATAACAAGCGGCCCTTCACATCATAAACTTGCCCTATATGCGGATGACATTTTACTTACGATCTCGGCGGCCCCCTCATCGCTTGAACATGCGATTCGCGAAATCACCAGCTATGGCGAAGTCTCGGGCCTCACCATAAACTTCGATAAATCCTCCGCCTTGGGCATTGGCCTCACCCCAGCAGAGCGAGAACCGCTGACTAGGATGTGCCCGATAGTATGGGAAAGGAGCGCCATCCCCTATTTGGGGGTTTACATTCCGGCTGATCCAAAAGAGACATACAAATCCAATTTTCCCCGATTTCTCAAGGAACTGGAAGGCGACTTGAAGCGATGGGGGACCCAGGAGATTTCGCTGCTTGGACGCATCACGGCATGCAAGATGAACCTTCTCCCGAGATTTTTGTACATATGCGCCTCACTGCCAGTGGCAATCCCCACTCCGATTCTCCGAGGGATCCAGAGGAAAATGCTGAACTTTATCTGGAGAGGTAAGAAAGCGAGAATCCCTCTCAGAACTATGTTGGGGAGTCCCAAACTGCAGGGACTGGGGGTTCCAGACCTTCAGGCCTACAGAGTGGCAGCCCAACTGGCCCGGGTCCAGGCCTGGCAAAATACGACAGACCGCCCGAGATGGGTGGAGCTGGAACAGTCGCGGACCCCCCTGCCTCTGCGATTTCTGCCACACATCCCGCCCCCCCTCAGGTCCCATGGGGGAGAGCTCCTGCTGTCAACCAAACACACCCTTAGCACTTGGGACTGGGCGCTGAAACGAAAGGGAGTGCCAAGAGGACTGAGCCCACACTCCCCGGTCTTTCTCAACCCAATGTTCGCACCGGGCATGCATCCCCGCAATTTCCAAAATTGGACCAAAGGTTGGCTAGAAACCATAGACCAGCTGTATACAGGGGAGAAACCGCTCACTTTCGCCCAATGTAAGGAGAAGTTCCAACTTCGGGAATGTGACAGATTTACTTACATCCAACTACGCCACTGGTGCTCACACCCCCAAACCTTGCAAGCAGCGACCCGTCCTCCCACTGCCCTGGAACTCACCCTAGGAGACCTTCCGACTCGCGGCAGCGTATCCACCCTCTGCAGACGCTTCTTAAGCGACTTCCTAACCACAAGAACCCGCTGTATGGCCCAATGGGAAGCGGACCTGGGACACCCGATAGAGGATCAAACCTGGGTGGACATATGGACCCGAACACATACCGCATCCACCTGCATCACCAACAGAGAATGCGCATACAAAATCATGCTGCGATGGTACTATTCGCCCCTCAGACTCCACCATATGAACCCCCAGATAGACCACGCTTGCTGGAGAGGATGCGGCCTCCCTGGCTCTTTCTTCCATATGTGGTGGGACTGCCCGAAGATCCGACCATTCTGGAAAGCTTGTCTAGAGTCTATTTCGCTGATTACCGGAACAATGATTCCCTCGAAACCGGAACCGATCCTGTTAGGAGCTCCAATTCCCGGGATCTACCCGCGCTCCGGACCCAGAGCGAAACTATTGACTCACTGCCTACTGGCAGGGAAAACGGTGGTGGCCCGAACCTGGAAATCCCCGGAGGGCCCCCACATTGCCCAATGGTGGACCAAAGTATGGGACATTCTGATAGCGGAGAAGGTAACGGCAGCACGAGCGGGGATGCTACATCGCTTTCAGAACATCTGGGCCCCAGTCCTGGAATTCGACCAGCGCTTCCCCGCCCTGACCTATAGGCCCGCCAGAGCCCTCTGGATCTTGACGAACCAGGCGAGCCCGGAGGAAGACTCCTGACCGCTGAGGCTCCAGCCGGACCGCCCGGGCGGGAGGAGCCCGCTCGCAGAGCCTGTGGGACTGATAACCCAGGGAGGAGGATAGAGAGAGAAGACACAGGGGGGGTCTAAAGACTGGGGGTCAACTTGCTGAGATAACCCTTGCATATAATGTCTGTATTTATATTCTGCCTTGATTTAAAATAAACAAAGTTAAAAAAAAAACAGAGTGTCAACCAGGTTTGATTAAATGGCACATGCCACAAGTTTAAACAAAAAATCTGGCCAAGTAGAATTTCACTTCCAGAACAGCCAAATCCCAGACGTGACAGTAATAGCAGTAGGACAAGAAACTGGTGATGGGGGGTCCTCTCTATTTCTGAAAATCAACCTTGCTTCCAGTTTAAGGTGGCATTCCACACTGGCAGGAAATACTCTGAAATTCTTTACAAATTCACAATCAGAAATTCCCACTCCTATAGTCCAGAAAGATGAGAAATCAGTTCAAAGCCTGGCTGATATTCAGAAAATTGGAGAGCAGTTGTTCATCCCTATTCAGTTAAATGAAGGGAAGGACTCTGTTCTTGACCGAGTGTGTGTGAACAACGATAAGAGCTTCATCAGCAAGGCCATGTGCCGCAAACTCCCAAAAGATCCAGCCATTCCCACATTTAAACTAATAGACAAATGGGAAATGGATCTGGAAACACCCAATTCCAAACATATTTCATGCCAAGCAGGCGTATGCTCAAAATCTCCATAGGCAACAAGAGCATAGTCTATAATTGTTGGGTCGTGCGAGACGTCACTGCCGCCTTTTACTTAGGCAGTGACATTCTCAATCGCTTTGCCATTAGTTTGGACCTAATACACTTCAAAGCTTGGTCCCAATTAGCGGATAATCCCATGGGCTTTGATGACCCAGAGAAAGCATTTAGGTCAGCTCAACTGCTGCCTTATGCAGTTGAAATTCAGATTGGAGAAGAAGTCACCCTCCCAGAAAGGACCCGACAATTCTCCCTGGAAGTGAAAGTTAAAAGAGGACAGAAATTGAAAAACCCTGACGCCTATATTCATCTTAATGCTTACTTCCAACAGCAAGGGTTGGGGGTAAACCCAACACCACTAGTCAACATAGAACATGACACCATTCTAATAGAGGTGGATAACAGCGACTTAAAGAGTATCACTTAAGCCACAGACACCATTATTCGAATGGCGGTTGATGACTGACATTTTTCCATAGATTTAGGTAATGAACTGTTAGGACCAATCCCCAAGGACTGTTTTGACAGTGATAGTGATGACAACACAACATGAGACAGAATCTTTGCCCGGCATGGGGGGAAATTCCTGGTGTACACTTCCCGCCCTTGTCGTAGGGAAGATGTGACCTGTGACTTCAGGAGGGATGAGGTGATATTCCAAGTCCATGAGGCTGCCTCCCCCACCTGAAGCCACCGTCCAAATCAGAACTTTGACCAGGGACTTCTCCACCCAGCTGGAGCAGGCTGCTGAGATAGCAAAACCGGAAGTCTTTCCAGGCTTCATACAGATGATTGACGAGAGAGTCAACCTAGCTGATGCCTGTGAGACTCTGGAGCAGAAGCAAAAATTGAAACAAGTTTTTTTGGATTTTCAAGATCTCTTTGCGGTGGACTCATATGACTGTGGTCGCACTGACATCCACACAGCAACAATTCCCACGGACCTTGGCATGACTCCAGTGTTTGTGAAGCAATATCGCTTGCCTCTCGCATCAATGGAGTCCCTTACTGAAATAATTAAGAACCTTGAGTCCCGGGGGATAATCCGTCCAGTCCGCAGCACCTTCAATAATCCAGTGCTGGGGATTTTGAAGCCAAACGGCCAGTGGAGACTCTGCGCTGACCTTAGGGAGCTCAATAAACGGGTCCATACTTCCCGATGGCCTCTTCCCTACATTGACCAAGGGCTGGCCCAGATCCAGGGGTCACAGGTATTCACTGCAATTGACCTGACCAATGGGTACTGGACTGTACCTGTCAGTAGGGAGGACCAATACAAGCTGGCTTTCACCTTCGGGGGGCAGCAGTACACACGGACCCGGACTCCCTTCGGATACATCAACTCCAGCAATTAATTTAACATTTTTCTACATAAGGCCATGCCCGACCTGGGTGAAAGGGGTAACCTGGCCTATGTAGATGATGTTTTAGTCAAAGGCTCGACTGTGGAGGAACACATAGCGGAGATCCGTTATGTTCTGACACAGTTGACGGTTGCCAGAGCAAAACTTTCCTTTCAAAAGGCACAGTGGTGCAGAACCCGTGTCACTTTCATGGGGCATGAGATTACTCCTCAGGGTCTCTGTCCCCAGGAAAAGAAAGTGGAAGCACTCCAGTAATTAAAAGACCCCACAACCCTGCGGGAACTAAGGAGCCTCCTTGGACTGACTAATTACAGCAGAAAGTTCATCGAGGACAACGCAGATATCACAAAACCCCAGATCCATCTTTTGAAGGGGGGGTCAAGTGGGAGTGGGGTCCAGAACAAGCAGAGGCAGTAAGACAACTCAAAAGAAGCCTCTCACAAGCGCCTTGCCTAGCTTACCCTGTCAAAAACAAGGAGTTCTTCTTGGAGACACGGTTCTCAAATACATGCGTGACTGCAGTATTATACCAAAAGCATGACAAGGTCAAGTAATCTCCTATGCGAGTAAAACTTTATCCTCAGTGGAAGAAAAATTCAACGATTGTGAGAAGGTACTCCTAGCAACGGTGTGGGCATTGAAGTATTACCGACCGTTTATCCAGGGGGAACACATCATAGTGGAGACTCCACACCAGCATCTGCAATATCTCCAAAGTGACAGAATCCGGGCCGTAAATGTGAGGAATTCCCGAATTACTTCATGATTCTGTCAATGCAAGGCTTTCCTGGGGAGGTCAGATGTGGCCAAAACAAGAAGAGTCCCCTTGCGGAAGGTCTGTCTGACTTGCATGATTGTGCCAGAGAGAACTGTCTAGAGGACGAGAGTCTAAAAATCAAGGACAACATGGAGGCATACCTTAATTCCCCACACAAAGTCTTTGAAGAAGACAAGTGTGAGGGGATGCCCTCTGTCTATGTTGATGGATGGTCATACCATGTTGACAACAACGGGTAAAAATAACTTGTGCCGGCATAGCGAATGCCTGGGTGAATGATGCCCCAGAACCCTCCGCTGGGTACAAGATTGGTCCCCGAAGTAGTCAAGAGGAAGAGTTGATGGCTGTGCATCAAGCCATCCTCACTGCTGTCCAACACCAACTCCACAAACTGGTCATAATCACTGATTCGGATTATGTACAGAACAGGTTCGTGGAGCACCTGGTTAACTGGAAAACCAGAGGCATGTTATGTGCTAATAACAAACCATTGAAACATGGGAAACTAATCCAAAATATTGATGATCTGGTCACCTTGAATGGGATGACCATCTACTGGAAAAAGATCAACGGTCATTCTAAAATAGAGGGACCAGACAATACTGGAAATGACCTAGGTGATCAGCTGGCCAAAACCGGAGCCATCCAAGGGGATCTATTTGAGATCAAGTCCCTGTTGGGGGAAATCCAGGTCACTGATATCACTATGTCCCAGACAAATGCTCACGATGAACTCTCAACTGCACAGTGCAGTAGGGAGGCCCCAGATGCTGATTTGATTACGGCTCAAAAAGGGGATCCATTAATTGGTAAGTTTTATCAACACATTGAGGACCCTGAGAACTTTCCCCTGATGGATAATGATTACACAGGGAAAGAGGACCTCTCCAAAAGAGGGGGATGACACTGCCTTGGTCAGATTTACAAGTCAATTTGATTAGCTCCTCTAGGGGCAACAAGTACATGTTGACGTGACATGCTTGTTTACTAAATGGGTGGAATGTCTCCCGGCCCCAAATTACAAGGCAGAAACAGCAGCTGCCCTGATGATCAACCACATCTTCTCGCGTTTTGGACTACCCCAAAGTATCGAGTCAGACTGAGGTAGCCACTTCACTAGCGAAGTAATGAAAAAGATGTGGGAGATACTTGGGTTCATAAGGAAACGACACATTGCCAACCGGCTAGCCTCTCGTGGTGCAGTGGAGAGATACAACAAGACAATTGTGAGCATATTAAAAAAGTTTGTGGCAGATTCTGGGCCAAGTTGGGATATTCGATTACCTCTTGTCCTGATGGCCATCAGATCTACCCCTTCATCTGCAACTAAAATGTCACCGTTTGAGCTGATGACTGGATGCAGGATGGTTGTTCCCCAGCATCTGCTCTACAGAACCCAAGAGCAGACATTGATCAATGCCTCCCTCATAAGTATGTTGAAAATCTGAGAAAACACCTTCAACATGCTTTTGCCTATGCTCAGCGAAATCTAGAAAGATCTGCAGACAGCATGAAGACTCACTATGACTTAAAGACTACTAGAAAAGAATACCATGTAGGAGACCGGGTCTACTTATACAATTTCCAAAGGAACCAGGCCAAACAGCGCACATTTTTGCCTAGCTGGAGGGGTACTTTTGAAATTGTAGACAAAATCTCACCAGTCGCCTACAAAATCCGTATCCCCAAAGGCAGTTTGGCAGAGGGGGAAGATAAGTGGGTCCATATCAACCAACTGAAGTGTTTCATCCTAGGCACACTCTGCAGCAAGTAGAGGATTCTTCTGGATCCCCAGAGGGGATCACTCCAGCTCCCTAGAATTCCAAATAGAAAAAACTATTCCATCTGTATAATCAATAAATTGCAAATAGAACAAATTGTCCTCATATGTTAAAATGTATGTATCTGCCCCACTACATAAATAGTGGTGGGGAAATGTCTACAAATATGCTTTTGCTTTGTCAGACTAGAAATGGAAACCATGGAGACTAAAACCAAGGAGGACCACCCAGGGACTGGAAGGAAAGATCCAAGGGGCCCAGGGTATCGCTCCCTACCCTAATCAGGAATCAGCGAGGAGAACGGGTCGATCCGCCACCGATGGGAGAAGCAGTACATTTTGCCATTTGGACCAGAAAGAAAAGAAACTGAACATCCCAATCTCGCGACTTCCCATTGACGGGCGGCCAAAAGCCCTATGCGTGATAAACCTCTGCGCTGTGAAACCAGAACGTTTTCTGCCAATCTACATTGCCTGTGTCAGTGGTGGAACAGGAGACCACACTGCTGAAACTTGTCATTCGGCTGCCCACAGACTGCAAATGGAAACTTCATGAAAGGCAGTGCTTTATTGCAAGGAAACCCAAAGGTGCTCTGAAATCCTTTCTTCCTTGGCTGCTGAAATTGCAAAAAAATGGTTCAAAACATCAGGAAATGTCCAGCATCCTTGCTGGGTGTTACCCATCACTTCAGCACACATTGTCAGGAGAAGCAGAATCCATCATAAGAATATCCACATTAAAGAGTGAGCTTGTGAAAATCTGTATAATATGGGCGCAGTACCGCCGGCCGCCTGTATGAAAGCTGTCATTTAATTACACTGGAAGCTTAAACTTGTGCAGTTAAAATCAAATAGTTGGAATTAAGTGACTTGCCATCAAAAGCAATATAGGTTGAAACTATTTAATCTCTATTTTTGAAAAGACTGGAATTAGAGATCTATTTGCCTGTTTTGAAAAATTGTAAGTTTATTTTTCAACTAAGAAAAATGTAACAATTGACTTTAAAGTAAATCTGATGCAAGCCGAAGAACTTCAAAGCAAATTCCACAGTTGCCCCAACAAAAGGTATCTCTTCTGCTTCTCATCAAAGCCCAGGAACTCCCAGTCAGGTGTTAATGAAGAGGGGAGGGGATTTTGCTCTGCTGCCCCTGGGAGAGACAAAGGGCTCCCTTGGCTGAAAAGAATATGCAGATGCAAGTGTCAACAGAAATTCCTGCCAGAGGAAAGAGGTGGAGATTGCTCTTGACCCACCAAAACTTTGGGGGCGGGACAGACAGTGTCGTATCTTCTGAAAACACAGAAAAGTATATTTTTGAAAAGGACCGACACAGAACTATGCGAAATTGTAAAATTGTAAAATGACAGTATTGTTAATATGAAAATTCTGGTCACGTTTGAAAAGTACTCAGAACTTTGTGCTATGTTCCTGGCCAAGACTACAGAATTTGTGGTTTTGTAGCAATTGTTATGATGCCAGAAACATGAAACTTCACATGATTATGCCCAGATATTATGTGCACATATGTGAAAATTGGGGATAAATCCGACATTGGGTACCAGACCAAAAGTGCAAAAAATTGCCAAATCTAGACCCCAAGCTCTCACCGTGACGGGGCTCGGATGAATACTTGTTCTACTAAATATGGGATATAAATATGCTATTGCTAGCAAGTTTGTGAAATTGTAAATATGTTGTGTATGAAAAATAGATTTTCTGTGCAGAAACAAAGGGGAGGTTCTCCCTGGATCAAAAAACACAGTGGGCCTCATTACGACTCAGGCGGTAAGGGGTTTACAGCGGCGTAAACAGCGCCGACCCTTACCGCCTGATTCCGAGGTCCCTTAGCGCCATGGAGGTTTTAACACCTGCTCTTAGCAGGTGTTAAAATCCATGGCGCTAAGGGACCTTGATGTTAATTACGCCACCGTAATTTACGGTGGCGTAATTAACGCCTTCCCCACTCCCATTATGCCCTATGGGGCAAAAATGGGAATGGGGAAGGGTAAATGGGGATTGGGGACTTACCGCCCCGCCAACCTCGGAATGGGGCGGTAAGTCCGCCAACCACCATGGCGTAAACATAGTTTACGCCACGGTGGTAAAGGTACGACCCAGGCGGTAACTTACCTCCTCGGTCGTAATGAGGCCCAGTGTCATGATGACACCCTGTTTTCTTCTCAAATCAAGGGAGAGGAAAGACCCTAATCAATAGAATACAAGGGGGTGTGCCTAGTATAATTCAGCATAACCACCCCTTTAGAAAATACATAAATAGATATAGCTTAAGACCTAAAGACACGCATTCACCCACCAACCGTTTACAGGCGGAGCACTTTGCAAGAGAAATCCCTATTCCAGACTCCAGACTCCAGAACTCTGAAAGAAGAAAGGCCCATTTCCAAAGTAAACCATTCTCAGCTTGGCCTTTAAAAATCCTGAAACCAGATTTTACCCCAGATCTCTAAGGGGAACCCAAGAACAGCCTGGCTGTGCTGTGCTGCTTTCTTGCTCAAAACTATTGCCAGAATCCCAAGATCCAACCCAGTAGAACTGTGCTGTGAACAGATTGCTGCGAGCCAGAACCAGAACCCGTGAGATCCAGTCTAATCCCACCATGTGGTGTCCAGAGTGCCTTTCTGATTGCAGAACCAGAGCGCCTTGAGTCCAGTCCATTGTGCTAGCAGAATTCCAGTCCAGAAGTATCTTTGACCAGATCCCTGCCGGGTCCATTCCAAACATTGGTAGTGAATATCCATAGCATAGGTTTATCACTGGCATATGCATTATCCAAAAGTCATCCTATCCAAACCCATTCTCTTATTTCCAAAACTGCATTGTTAGAATCTTTTGTCTTGACTGAACTCTTTCCCTTACCCTATAGTCCTTTGTAATAGTAGTGTTACAAATCATCATTGTGCTAACATATTTTCTGAAGAAAGACGAGCGTCTCGGCAGGCCAAATCAACCAGTGATATCTGGGCTGCTGGCTGCACTGTTTTGTAGTTTGTATCTTCATAGTCTACCTCTAGTGTAAAGAAATTGTGTTTGTCATTTTAAAAAGTGCATCTTTCTTTTGCAAATTTTGACACTTTGTGAAAAAAAACGACCTCCACAAAAACCTTTATAACTTCCTCACTGTGTATGCTAGAAACTAAATCTAACTGTATAATTGAAGCTAACATCCTCAGCTTTCCAACGAACACAAAACCGCATCCCAACTACATCCTTATAGTTTTTCCGCAATCGTGCTTACCGCGTGCGGAAAAGTTTTCAACCTGCTAGTTACTCAAAAATCATTGCTAGTGTTTGTTTGCTACCATACAAAGAGGCTCCCACTAGTATTGAAACAATTTCAGTAATTAAATCCATTTTCAGTATCTGTTTACCATTCCATTCAAAGCCACATTCAAAACCATTTTGACAAAGTTTGCAATCATTCCTGTGTTTTCTCTGTGTTTGCTGGGGGGAAATTGGGATTGATACTATTTTGTTGAATTCTGTATTCTAGAAACCTGTTTTCTCTCCTTCCATCTCTCTATATTGCATATTGGGGGATTGAGTAGTGTGCAGGGGGGAAAAGTAATCACATTGCATTTTCATTGAATCCACACAAAGTATTATTCTATGCTGCATTATTTTTCCTATCATTACTCTGTTTGATTAAAGGGATTTGTTGCGACATCACCCGTTTGGTGATCATTGTATAACCATTAAACTAGTGTGATATATGTAAACATTGTGAAATCCATAAAACAAATATTTTTAACTTTGCAAAACAGCCTGCTTCCTGGTTCAGTGTGACCGGGGGGATTCAAAGAGAGGGGCATGATATAAGGGTACATCATTCAGAAATAAGTCAACTTACAGACATAAATAAATAATTAAGGGTTTCAGTTGTGCATCCCACGCTAGGCATTGACTTAGGTGAAGTGCCGGGTTGAAATCACTTACACCTAAATCATAATGCACACAAATCTGCGTTGCGTTACTGTTTCAGCACAATCCTAGTCATCCTAGTTGATGTGTTTGCCCCTCAGAGCTCGCTGCTACAACCACCAATACATTTGCAGTGACCATAAATGTTCTTCAGGAAGTGACCACTCCCAGCCAGTCAGACACGTTCCACTTCATGATCCCTCTTTAAAACTAGAAGAGTTGAGTGTTCCCAGCAGTGGCCCGAATCTAGGAGCTCCCAATCCACTCCTCCCACACGACCACCATTACAGCAAAGTGTCAACTAGAGGAAGGAACCTTATTAAATGTTGAAGCTTGTTCATTCAAGCAATACCTCCACTCGCACCGAGCATAGAACGCAGGCTACATTTGATATGAAAAATAAGCAAACAAAAGGAACTTCAATAAACAGTAAAAAAAACGCAAAGGTTATTTCAGCATTTTAGCTCAATAGTTTGAATTTATCACATTAAAACAACTGTAGCATCATAAAACTAAAATCAGAGAGATGTGCACACATCAGCATTTAAAATGATACGAAGCCTCACAAACAGGACACACACAAAACAACACAAAAAGGGTTCACAACCAGCAAAACAAGTAATGAAAATAACTCCTCCAGTTAATCCTTGATCCAGAATCCATTAACCATTGTACTGCCTCACGTGGGTTTTCAGTGCTCCTAGTTTCTTTATCAAAAATTAATTTTAATGTTGCAGATTGGTTCAAAATCACTCAAATGTTTTTCTCCTCGGCCAGTGACTTTGCCCCTATAAAATCCCTTCGCTTCTCAACAACTTCCTGAGCGTAGTCAGGATAAATATTTAGGAAATCTCCTTCATATAAAATCTTTTCCTTCATTGCAGCCTTCAAAATCTTCTCCTTGGTACTAGATTTATTCAAGACCAGAATAACATGTAGAGGTTTGCCACTTATAGGTCTGCAAGCTCTGAATGCACAGTCCAGGTCTGTGTTTTCAGCTAGACTCTCCCCAAAGACCTCATGAAGAAGTTTCATTCTTCTGGTAGGCCAGAGGTCCTTCTCTCCAAAAGGTGAAGATAAGGCCTCACTTTAAAGACATATTTTAGGGAAAATAAAGTTTCTTCAGAAAAGTTGAGTTAATGCTTGGGATGTGGAAACAAACTTCAGAATGTCTCTGTTTCTACTGGTGATCTATGTTCATAACTACAAAACAAGGCAATGCATACACAATAAATAACTATATAAGGCTTTGAATGCCAATAAGGGTTGCAGCTATTTATTACAGCTCTGATACTTACTGTAGATCACTCTGCTTAGAACAACCAAGTGTAAAATAAAAACAATGAGAACTGTCTTTTTTTCTAAAAAATGGCAATGCACCTTCCAAGTGTATCATATCAAAATACCTGCTTGGTTCTGTATTCGTGTGTCAGTTTCCCCACACTTCAGTTTAGTGCAATATGAAATAAAGTCAATAAATACAATAATACTAATAATAATAACAGATACAATATTGTATCCACCTAAATGAAGATAGTAATTACCGCACAATGCACAAGACATCTCAAAAGGAAAATAAAATGGGAATGGTCATGTTGAAGGGGGAAAACTGGCAAGATTTATACATTCATTTGCAGGATACCATTCTCAAAAGTAAATCAGCATGCCTGTAGTATGGGCCCCACTATGAGCATCGGTCACTTAGGAGGGATTCAACTAGGTAAATGTCTGTTTTTAGACCGATGCTGACCTTCTACTGCCTCAACAAGTTCCCCTAGACTAAATGCCCTGCCCGAGTTTTGCATCAAGTTTTAGGTACATGCTGTAGAGAGTAACTGCTAAGTGACTTCTTTTATAAGATAGTCCGACATGTCTGCCACTTATGACTCTGCTCAAAAGTGAGCATTGACTTTTGATGCTGAAATGGGGAGGAAAGACCTTATGAACACTCCATATTAAGAATGTGTATTAACAATGAGCCAATGGGAACTGAGCATTCTTATAGATCCATATGTATAGTCATCCTTCACCTTAGTCTAGCCCTTCTCTTCTAAAAATCTGCAAAGCTCTCCAACCTAGGGATGATCTTTTCATATGGGAAGGGACACAGTAGCTCCAAAACGTGAATGGCTCATGAAAGCAAAAACAGAGATAGAAGTCATATCCATTTTATGCTCACGTCCAAACTTTGAACCTGTGCTAAGGAATATACATGGTTCATTGTTTTAAAAATTGTAATGTTAGGTGGCTGATGTGAAAATCTGAATGAACACCAAGTCCACCGTGCATTGCATAATTAGTGATTCAACTTACAATCTTATTTTCACAGATATATTTGTAAACAATAACAATCTCTGGTCATTCGTATGATTACAAAATGTTCTTTGGTTTTATGCAAAGAACCAGGAACCCTCATTGGTGCTATACCTTTCCCCATAGAAGCCCCACCAGTGCTTATCTGCCTCCAGACTCATCTTCTATATGGACAAAGCACTCTAAGTGTAATAACAGTAGTCCTGCAAGACACATGTCGTGTCTCTGCCCAATTTCAATAATTTTGAAAAACCAAAGCACCCCCTCCTTTAAGTTTTCCTCTTGTAGACCTGCTGTCAGCAATCAATTGGGTGGCCCTAGCAAATGCACGCCCGATAATGCAATTCTCCCTCACAGAGAGAGAGCCAGATAGGTATATAAAGTGCTGGGTACAGCTAGTCTCTTAGGTATAGACATGTGTCATTTTCTTAGGATGTCTGTGCATTTGGAACTGAACATGTGCACAGCCCTCCTTGGCTCCATTTCTGAACATGCTTCAATGCTCAATGTAGTGAACAATGAAAAGGGTGCCAAGTCCAGTGTGCATTATGTCTTTAGTGATTCAAGATAAGAACCTTTTTGACACCGTTGTCAAAAATAAATATATGTTTGTGATCTAATCTCCCCAAAATGTTCAAAATGTTATTTGATTTTATGCTAAGTGGCAGGTACTGTTTCTAGTGCCATTGGCCCGCTTCTCCTTTCTCACATGGTTAATTTTAAAGGTAAAAAATATGAGCGGATACAAATCAAACCTACTGACATTTTAATTTAATTTGTTCATTTGTAAGATGCTTATACATCAATAAATTGGGTTTCAAAGCGCCCACAGGGCAACAGGGATGGAACGAAAAGGCAAATATAACAACAAAAGAAAGAGGCAGTCCTACTAGGTCTTCAGAACGTTCAAGTTCAGACAGAGAGAGGGGTGGGGGGGTGCTGGGAGGTCCATGGAAAGAAGTGCTAGGGAGGAAGTTGCATGCAACTGATAAGTGCCTTCCAGAGATCACTTGGTAGGAATGGTCATCTGCCAATATATTAAGTGCAGGCCTGCGAGACATCACGGACCAGTGGGAGCTGAAAGACAAGTGCTGGGAGTGGGCAGAGGCTGCAGGCAATTAGGGTGGTGAGGAGGCCATAACCCAGGTGGACACATAAGGGCCCTGGTCATCAATCTAAACAACTGTGGGGTTTAGCAAGGAAGAGAGAGACAGAAGGAAGAGATGAAGAGGAAAGTCTTGAGAAGCTTCTGGAATTTGAGAAGGTACGTTTGAAGATGGAAATGAAGGGAAAGGCTGTTCCAGAGGAGGGATCAGCTGAGGAAAGAGATCAGCCACCAGCTTGCTTTTTAGAGAAGTGCCTGACATGCAGAGAGTTGGTGCCAGAGGTATGTAAGGATCTGGAGGGAGAGAATGTGGTGAGAGCCAATTGAAGATAGCATGGTCACCAGCCCCAGACAGCATTATGGATGATGCAGAGGCATTTGAATTTGATCCTTGCAGCAACCGGGATCCAGTGGAGAGATTTTCCGGCTGGAGAGATGCAATTCCAGGGCTTGAGGCCAAGGATAAGTCTTTCAGCCCTACTCTGGATCATCGGGAGGGTACGTAGGGAAGAAGAATGTCGTTTCTGTAAGAGGATGTTGTTGTGGTCCAGCCTAGAGGGTACCAGAGCTCTACAGACATTTAGCTTCTGGGGGAAAGCGAGGAAAGGAAGGATTCATTTGAGGAGGTAGAGTTGAAAGTGGGCCTTCTTGACAAGGTCCTGGATGTGAGGGAGGATAGAAAGAGAGGAGTTGAAGATGACTCCAAGGTTTCTGTCTTCAGAAGTATGAGAAGACGGGGAGACCATAGAGGGTGGCCAGAGTGAAGTGTAGAAGGAGATGCAGTAGTCCCAATGGGAAGGATCTCAGTGTTGCTTCCATTGAGACAGAGATCATTGGAAGCTTACCAGGACTGGATGGCAGATAGGTGGTCAGAAATGATGGAGGAAGGAAGGAGAGGATCAAAGGGAATTTTGAAATCGAGTTGTGTGTCATCTGCATAACATTGGAAGTAAGGGGAGAAAGTGTAAATTAGGTGAGCAAGCAGAGCAAGATAGATGTTAAAGAGCCAGGGGGACAGGCTGGAGCCCTGGGGGACACCACAGGTGGAGATAGAGGTGGAACAGGAGAAAGAGCCCAGGATAACCTGGGAGGGCGGGTCAGTGAGGAACGAGGTCCACTCTGAAATACCAAGGAAATCGTGGAGTCGTTTTATGAACATGGAGCGGTGACTGTATCTATTGCAGAGGAGAGATCTAGTAGAATGAGAAAACCTGGAGAGTTACCGTCAAGAGAAGCAAGCAGTTCTTCACGGGTGTTTAGGAGAACAGTTTCCGTGCCCCTGAATGCTCTGAAACCAGATTGATGGTCATATCGGCAGCCGGCAAGCTCAGTATGATGGGTGAGTTGGGGGGAAGACGTGCTTCTCCAAGAATTTCCCAAGGAATGGGGTGATAGAGATGGGCCATTAGACGGACACAAGGGGTTGGAGGAAGGTTTATTCAGGCGGGGGCACACAAGAGTGTGCTTGAGGAGGAGGGAAAGGACCCAGTAGCATGAGAGTTATTGCAGAAATCTGCAGGGGCAAGGGAGATGATATTGTCCTCAATAGTTCTGGGGGAACAGGGAGAAACCTGTTTGGAAGAGACCTTCATAGAGAGGACAACCCTAGTGACCTCATCAGCTGTGATAGGTGAGAAGGAGAAGAGAGAGGCAGAGGGGGGTGGGAGGCCATAGGTGGCAGGGGGATGGGAGGAGGAGATGGTAAAAAGGAAGAAAGAGAAATCAGCGTGTCCTGATTTTGTAGTGAAGTGTGTGGCCAATGTATTGCAGATGGTCTGAGAGAGAAGAGGCGAGGTGGAGACTGCAGAAGTGTTCACTAGTTCATTGCAGATTTTCAAAGAGTTCAGCCGTGCTGTTGGATGCACTAGAGATGCAAGCCTGGATGTGGGCCCTTTTCTTGGAAAGAATGGAGAGTCATATTGCCTCTGGAGAAGGCGTCAGGCCAGTTTGTCAGAGGGTGAGCCAGAGGTCTGACACTTAATTTCTGCAGCTCGGCACTTGCTTTTTAGGGCTGCAAGTTCACAATTGTACCAGGTGTTGCACTTGGTGGCATGTTCCAGGTGGATCTTTGTGACTGGGGCAAGAATGTTGAGAGTGTTATTGAGGGCAAGATGGAGGTTGCTGAGGGTGGAGTCAGAGGTGGCGTCTGCTGTGGGAGGAGAAGGGGGATGAAGGTGGATGTGAAGGCTGCAGCTGACACGTGCATCATCGGACGAATGTCCATGAATGAGATTGGCAGAGCTGGGGGAGGTTCAGTCAGAGAGCATAGAAGCCCCAGGTGAGAAGAGGGGGTGGTCTGACCAGGAGAGTGGGGTGCTGAGTGGGGCAGAGAACAACAGATCAGTGAAGATCAAGGAATCAAGAGTGTGTCCAGCTGAGTGGGTAGGACCAGAGGGGAGAATGGAGAGGGAGGGGGAGGTGAAGAGGTCACAGAACAGAGTGGTCACCATGATAGAGGAGTCAAGGTGGATGTTGAAGTCGCCCAGGAGAAGGAGTTTAGAAGTAGGTGTGAGGAGACAGGAGTACAAATTAGCCAATTCAGAGAGTCACGGGGTGATAGAGCCAGGAGACCTGTAGATGGTGGCAATTATCTGGGATGAAGTGGGAGAGATAACCAACTTGAAAACCAGGCTCTCGAAGGAGGAGTAAGGCTCGGTGGGTATGAGGGAAGAAGGGACACACTCAGGAAAGATCAGGGCAAGCCCACTGCCAGCACAGTTAGGGAAGGGCTTGGAGATGATCTTGTAGCCATCCGGTAGAAGGGAGTCAAAAGCAGTGACTGCACTGGTATTGAACCACTTCTCAGTAAGAGCAAGGATGGCAAGGGCTTCAAGGTGTCGGCAGGTGTCAGCAGAGTGTTTGATTGCAGAACAAGCATTAAGCACGGCTTGATGCAGCAGGTTACTGCCTTTGGGGACAGAGAGAGAGGAAGAAGGAGTAGACGGTGTAGGAAATAAGCTGATGAGGGAGGTTAGGTGCCAGACAAAGAGGAGGAGGTTAGTTTGAGGACACTGAGCCATGATAGTGCCATTGCGATAGGCATTAATGAGACACCAGGATGATGAGAAGCCCGCAAAGATTACTTTCCCAACTACTGTAACCATTAATGAGTGAAGATGTGAGAGGAGAAAGAGTAGAGATAAGATGAGGAGTCCAGAGATCCAAGAGAGAGGACAAAAAAGAGGAGATCACTGACTACCTGTCTGGAAGGTGCGCTGATGTGGTTGTCTGCACTGGGTAGACAGGGGTTAGGACTTCTTTTTTAAACTTTTTCCTTTCAGACTTCGTGAGAGAAGGAGGATAGGTGATAGCATAGAGGTTAGGGCATATAGGGGAGATGGTGAGTGCCATAAGGGTGGCAGAGAGAAAGGGATGTGAATGTGAATGTTTATTATTTGATAATGCACTCCAAACCCAGGGGTAGCCGGGCGCAGCAGGTACAAGATTACTTAAGCCTAGGTTATATACAGAGGATACAAACAGCTGATGCAATACATGTCATGTCATGTTACCATATTTACAGTACATATATACAAAGGTACAAGATAAGGGTACCTCACAACCCACAGAGGGCAGTGAGATGGTCTGTAGTCCAAGTTTCAGAAGTATCAAGGCAGTTGTATGCAGTGATCCAGAGCCTAATGCAAGGGTTCAGTTTGTTAGTTGTCGTTGGTCCAGATCCAAATTTTCACCTTGCATCTAAATCTGGAGTAGGGTGGATTAGCTTTCAATGCAATAGGAAGTGCATTCCAGGCTTGGGCAGCTCTAACAAGGAAGCTTGCTCCACCCGCTTTTGTTCGCCTAAATCTAGGAGTTTCTAGTAGGAAATGGTTAGAGGCTGTGGTGTGGTGACTGGAAGATTTTCTGGTCAGTCTGGCCGAGATGTAAGGAGGTGCAGTATTGTTCAGTCCTTTATGGGTGAGAGATAGCGTCTTGAGAAGAATTCTGTCACTGATTTTTAACCAATGGTGGTCTTTCCTAATATTAGAGATGTGCGCTCTGCGGGGTATGTCCAAGGCTGCTCTAAGTGCATTACTTTGCAATATTTGCATTTTGTTTATGACAGTTTTATTGGCGCCCGCGTAAAGGGCGTTACAGTAGTCCAGCTTAGACATTACTAATGCGTTAGCTAGTGTGATGCATTTGGTTTTAGAGAGGTAGGGTCTGCAGGTCCTAATTAATTTGCAGGTGTACGCTGTAGAGGTAGCCAAGGTGTTAACTTATTTTTTGAGAGATAAAGTGGAATCAAGGTAAAAAGCTAGTGTTTTTACCTCAGTTGCCACCTTAATTATATTGCCATCTATATTGAAGGCGAGATAGTTGGGGCTGAGTTTTTTAAGGTTAGAGTCGGAACCCAGGATCAGTATCTCTGTTTTGTCATCATTTAGGCAGAGGCCGTGGGAGGCCATCCATGCCTGAATGAGGAGGTAAATCTTGTTTACTGTAGCTGTGTCTTGGACAAAGTTACCAGATAGTGGTATGAGGATATGTGTATCATCCGTGTAATTAGTATAAGTTACCCCCAGTCTGTCAAGTTTGTTGAAGAGTTGCTTAGTGAAGATACTGTACATTGTGGGGGAGACACATGAACCTTGTGGGACACCACAGGTGATATGTATTGTGTCCGCTGAAGCTAAGGGGGAGAACACTCTCATCATACGGTTGGCTAGGAAGGATTGTACCCAGGCTATATCTTCTCTTGAGAAATGGGCGGCAGATGCTAGATGGTTGCATAACACTGCATGATCCACCAGGTCAAAAGCCACTGATAGGTCAAGGAGGAGGAGCATAGCTGTTTTATCTTTATCCTTCAACTCGTCGATTTGTGTCTTGAGGTCTATTAAGGCCGTTTCAGTACCATGTAGTGGTCTGAATCCAGATTGTCGCGATCCTAGTAGTTGGTTTGACTCCAGATAGTTTTGAATTTGGAGGTATGCTACTCTGTCAATAATTTTAAGGAGAAATGGGACTGTGGTAATAGGCCTATAATTAGCGGGGATGGCTGGGTCAATAGTCTGTTTTTTAAGGAGAGGCAGTACCCAAGATTCTTTGAGGTTTGTGGGAACAGTACTAGAATTAAAGGAGGCGTTGATTAATTTAGAGATGAAGGGTGCTAAATCTCTGGCTGCGTCCTTAATAACTTGTGCAGGGCAGCTGTCGCCTTGGCAGTTCGATGGTTTCAGGGATAATATAACCTTTTCAGTTTCCAATATGGATATGTTGGAAAACCTGAATGGTTTGCAATTGCTTTGTGTAGTTGTACTTGGTGTATCTGTCAAGAGGGTGGTATGTGTTACAGTAGAGCTCAAGGAGGCTTTTATCTTTGCAATTTTGGATTGTAGGGTTGTGATTTTATTTGCTTAGGCATTTTGTATGCTAGTGCACCATAGTTTGTCCTTAGGGACATTGTCTGTGGGAGCAATTGGGTTTTCCATTTCTCGGAGAATGGAGAAGAGTTCTTTGGAATTAGAGTTAGCATTACTAATTCTCTCATTAAAAGTGTCTTTTTTAGTTTGGATGATTTCCTTCTTGTATTTTTTGGCAATGTTGGTTTGGCAAGCGGCTGGCGCAGTGTGTCCGCTTGCGATTGTCTGCGCCAGGCACGTGCCCTAAAACCGATTTCCGCGCACAGCGTATTCATGGATTTCAGGCTCCCAAACCAGCCGTGGCGCAGAGTATCGCAGCGACCCTGCAGCAGCGCCAGTAACGCCCCCAAAAACGCCCTCGCGCAAGGAAAAGCCATCAAAATCGCTAAATCATCGCAAAGGGCTGCGCTAACCCTGGACCAGTCTACAGGGCTGCCAAACAAGGAACGCAAAGCGGGTAACGTGCATATCAGGGGTACGCGTGAAGTCATACACGCGATTAGCCAGGGTACGTGTATTACATGGGTACGCGGGAAGTTCTACACGCGGTTGGCCAGGGTACGTGTATTACAGGGGTGTGCGGGAAGTTCTACACGCGATTCGGCTGGTGGCGGGGGGGGTGGGGGTGGTGGGAGACATGAGTGGGAGCCTGGTGGAGGGTGCCCCTGCACTGCTGGGGGGTGGGGGTGATAGGGGACATGGGTGGGGGCCTGGTGGAGAGTGCCCCTGGTGGCGGGGGGGTGGGGGTGATAGGGGACATGGGTGGGGGCCTGGTGGAGAGTGCCCCTGGTGGCGGGGGGGTGGGGGTGATAGGGGACATGAGTGGGGGCCTGGTGGAGGGTGCCCCTGGTGGCTGGGGGGTGGGGGTGGTGGGAGACATGAGTGGGGGCCTGGTGGAGGGTGCCCCTGCACTGCTGGGGGGTGGGGATGATCGGGGACATGGGTGGGGGCCTGGTGGAGGGTGCCCCTGGTGGCGGGGGGGTGGGGGTGATAGGGGACATGAGTGGGGGCCTGGTGGAGGGTGCCCCTGGTGGCTGGGGGGTGGGGGTGGTGGGAGACATGAGTGGGGGCCTGGTGGAGGGTGCCCCTGCACTGCTGGGGGGTCGGGGTGATAGGGGACATGAGTGGGGGCCTGGTGGAGGGTGCCCCTGGTGGCTGGGGGGTGGGGGTGATAGGGGACATGGGTGGGGGGCCTGGTGGAGGGTGCCCCTGGTGGCGGGGGGTGGGGGTGATAGGGGACATGAGTGGGGGCCTGGTGGAGGCTGCCCCTGCACTGCTGGGGGGTGGGGGTGGTGGGAGACATGGGTGGGGGCCTGGTGGAGGGTGCCCCAGGTGGCGGGGGGGTGGGGGTGGTGGGAGACATGAGTGGGGGCCTGGTGGAGGGCACCCCTGCACTGCTGGGGGGTGGGGGTGATAGGGGACATGAGTGGGGGCCTGGTGGAGGGTGCCCCTGGTGGCTGGGGGGTGGGGGTGGTGGGAGACATGGGTGGGGGCCTGGTGGAGGGTGACCCTGGTGGCTGGGGGGTGGGGGTGGTGGGAGACATGAGTTGGACATGGGTGGGGGCCTGCTGGCAGGTGCCCCACAGTGCTGGGGGGTGGGGGTGGTGGGCGACATGAATTGGACATGGGTGGGGGCCTGCTGGCAGGTGCCCCACAGTGCTGGGGGATGGGGGTGCAAGGGGACATGAGTTGGTGTTCATTAGTTCAAGGAGACATGTGCCTTTGCTGGGGGGCATGCCCATGTTGGGTGGGCTGCCTGCGGGACATGACCAGGGATGCAGGGTAGTCCCCTGTGGTGTGGGCTGCCTGCAGGGGCCGTGGAGGGTGTACAGGGTACACCTGGGAGGACCCACACTGTCAAATCACATGTGGGACTCCCCGGCACCCCTGAAATACACGTACCGTGCAGAAATCGCGTGTAAAACTTCCCGCGCACCCCTGAAATACACGCGCACAGGCTATTCGCGTGTGGAAGTTCCCGCGCACCCCTGAAATACACGCGCCCAGGCTATTCGCGTGTGGAACTTCCCGCGCACCCCTGAAATACACGCGCCCAGGCTATTCGCATGTGGAACTTCCCGCGCACCCCTGAAATACACGCGCCCAGGCTATTCACGTGTGGAACTTCCCGCGCACACCTGAAATACACGCGCCCAGGCTATTCGCGTGTGGAACTTCCCGCGCACACCTGAAATACACGTGCCCAGGCTATTCGCGTGTGGAACTTCCCGCGCACCCCTGAAATACACGCGCCCAGGCTATTCGCGTGTGGAACTTCTCACGCACCCCTGGAATACACGTAGCCCGCTCCCCCAGGCTCGATCGCGTGAGGAACTTCACGTGCACCCCTGAAATACACGCGCCCAGGCTATTCGCGTGTGGAACTTCCCGCGCACCCCTGAAATACACGCGCCCAGGCTATTCGCGTGTGGAACTTCCTGCGCACCCCTGAAATACACGCGCCCAGGCTATTCGCGTGTCGAACTTCCCGCGCACCCTTCAAATACACGCGCCCAGGCTATTCGCGTGTGGAACTTCCCGCGCACCCCTCAAATACAGGCGCCCAGGCTATTCGCGTGTGGAACTTCCCGCGCACCCCTGAAATACACGCGCCCAGGCTATTCGCATGTGGAACTTCTCACGCACCCCTGGAATACACGTAGCCCGCTCCCCCAGGCCCGATCGCGTGAGGAACTTCACGCGAACCCCTGTAATACACGTAGCCCGCTCCCCCAGGCCCGATCGCGTGTGAAACTTCACGCGAACCCCTGAAATACACGTAGCACGCTCCCCCAGGCCCGATCGCGTGAGAAACTTCACGCGAACCCCTGAAATACACGTAGCCCGCTCCCCCAGGCCCGATCGCGTGAATGACTTCACGCGAACCCCTGTGATGCACGTACCCTGCTGAAATCGCGTGTGAGACTTCCCGCGCACCCCGGTATACACGCACACGTATTTTTTGTCAGCGGGTGTCCGTGTTTGTGGGTACCCCTTTGCACGTCATTTTTCCTGGAGGGCCACAGTATGGGACATTCATCATGGCAGTATATAGGTGCTATTTGTTGGCGCACCTTTTGGCGCACATTTCTTACAGCCGCAGAGACGCTACCGCCTGCTTTCTTGTGGCGGTCGTGTTTGTGCCTGTGCGCTGGTTTGAGCGTGCGCTTTTTTCCCCTATTCTATTCCATGAATACGTGTTGTAGGCGAGCGTGTGGGCGTTCCGCGCACTTGTGCCCTGTACTTCCCCCGTGACGCCCACGTTTTGGCAAGTTGTTCCCCATTCCGAGTGTTACGCCCGTGTTCCGCCTACTTTTGTTGCGTGCGCCGCGCTATGTGCGAATTTCGCTGTGGCCTGTGCGATTTTCGCTGTGACCTGGCGCACGCTGTTAGATGGCCTGTGCGCCAACGTGCGCCGCGCACTTTTTTATCGCACATCCGCTGGTTTTCTCGCGCACGGCCTTCCATGAATCGACATGCGCTGCTTTTCGTGCGATTTTCGCACTTGCACTGCGATTTTCGCTATTCCACTGCGATTCGCACGTTTTTGCCCACTTGCGCTGCGCTAATTATTCCATGAATCGGCCTGTATGTGACTTGCCATCTAAAGCAATATAGGTTGAAACTATTAAATGTCTATTTTTAAACAGACTGGAATTAGAGATCTGTTGGCCTGTTTTGAAAAATTGTAAGTTTATTTTGCAACTAAGAAAAATGTAACAATTGACTTTAAAGTAAATCTGATGCAAGCCAAAGAACTTCAAAGCAAATTCCACAGTTGTCCCAACTAAAGCCATCTCTCCTGCTTCTCATAATGCCCAGGAACTCCCAGTCAGGTATTAATGAAGAGGGCAGGGGATTTTGCTCTGCTGCTCCTGGGAGAGACAAAGGACTCCCTTGGCTGAAAAGAATATGCAGACGCAAGTGTCAACAGAAACTCCTGCCAGAGGAAACAGGCAGGTATTGCTCTTGACCCACCAAATGTTTGGGGGCGGGACAGACAATGTTGTATATTCTGAAAACACAGAAAAGTATATTTTTGAAAAGGACTGACACAGAACTATGCAAAATTGTAAAAATTGTAAAATGACAGTATTGTTAATATGAAAATTCTGGTCACGTTTTAAAAGTACTCAGAACTCTGTGCTATGTTCAGGGACAAGACTACACAATTTGTGTTTTTGTAGCAATTGTGGTGATGCCAGAAGCACAAAACTTTGCATGATTATGCCCAGATATCATGCACACATATGTGTAAAATGGGGGATAAATCCGACATTGGGTACCAGACCAAAAGTGTGAAAAATTGCCAAATCTAGACCCAAGCTCTCACCGTGACGGGGCTCGGATGAATACTTGCTCCACTAAATATGGGATATAAATATGCTATTGTTAGCAAGTTTGTAAAATTGTAAATATTTCTTGTATGAAAAATAGATTGTCTGTGCAGAAACAAAGGGGAGGTTCTCCCTGGATCATACAACACAGCGTCATGATGACACCCTATTTTCTTCTCAAATTAAGGGAGAGGAAAGACCCTAACTAATAAAATACCAGGGTGTGTGCATAGTATAATTCAGCATATCCACCCCTTTAGAAAATACATAAATAGAGATAGCTTAGGACCTAGAGACACACATTCACCCACCAACCGATTGCTGGTGGAGCACTTTGCAAGATAAATCCATATCCCAGACTCCAGACTCCAGAACTCTGAAAGCAGAAAGGCCCATTTCCAAAGTGAACCATTCTCCGCTTGGCCTTTAAAATTCTTAAAACCAGATATTACCCCGATCTCTAAGGGGAACCCAAGAACAGCCTGGCTGTGCTGTGCTGCTTTCTTGCTTAAAACTATTGGCAAAATCCCAAGATCCAACCCAGTAGAACAGTGCTGTGACCAGATAGCTGCGAGCCAGAACCCATTAGATCCAGTCCAATCCCACTGTGCGGTGTCCAGAGTGCCTGCTGATTGCAGAACCAGAGCACCTTGAGTCCAGTCCGGTGTGCTAGCAGAATTCCAGTAAAGAAGTATCTTTGACCAGATCCCTGCCGGGTCCATTCCAAACATTGGTAGTGAATATCCATAGCATAGGATTATCACTGGCATATGTATTATCCATAAGTCATCCTATCCAAATCCATTCTCTTATTTCCAGAACTGCATTGTTAGAATCTTTTGTCTTAACTGAACTCTTTCTCTTACCCTATAGTCCTTTGTAATAGTAGTGTTAAAAATCATCTTTGCGCTAATATATTTTCTGAAGAAAGGCGAGCGTCTCGGAAGGCCAAATCAACCAGTGATATCCTGGGCTGGTGGCTGCGCTGTACTGTAGTTTGCATCTTCATAGTCTACCCCTAGTGTAAAGAAATCTTGTTTGTCATTTTAAAAAGCGCATCTTCCTTTTGCAAATTTTGACTCTTTCTGAAAAAAACGACCTCGACAAAAACCTTCATAACTTCCTTGCAGAAGGAGTACCAAGAAAGTTTTGACTCTCTACTGCAGAGCCAGAAAACGCTGGAACAGCAAATATATTTTAAGAGGGCGTGCACAGAGAAGATAGTCACCCTGCAAAGCCGCCTAGACAAAGAAAAAGAAGACAATAATAAACTAATTAAAAGACCTGGACACCCAGGCAGAATTTGATGAAGAGTGCCAGAAAGCTGGTGCGCTCCAAAGACAGAGGGATGACCTGTCTGCACAGAGGCATACTTTTGCTCAGGAAAGGGACACCTTAGGCCAGGAAGTCTGTTATTTTAAAGAGAAGATAGAAGAAAATCACCTGGCCCTTCAGGGACTGGGTGACCTTCAAAAAGACCATGAAAAATTGTTAGAGCACACCAGGAGGGTGGAAGATGCTTTAGCAAGGAAGGACCAGGCCAGTATGGACAGGACTCGGGAGGTAACCCTCCTGCAGCAAAAACTGGCCCAGTACTCTAAAACAACACAGGAAGCACAGAGAGACAATGAGGCTCTCTGTGGGAACAATGACAGGCTCCACAGAAAGGTAGCTATGCAAGAGCAATTGATAGCAACTAGCAAGGCTTTGATAGAGGAACAGAAAGCTCAAGTTCTTGCAAGGCAACAGGGAGCAGGGGCAGAGAGAGATGAGGTTCGCTGGGAAAGGGAAACACCTGAGCATAACCTCAGGAACCCTAGTACCAGAGGCCTTCATTTCTTCCAATCCCTGGACTCTGCCATCCCCATGTGCACTGGTGCACATGAGCCAAGGGCCACAGGGATAGCAGACTTCAATCCAATGAGGAATATGGGGCTCATGGATCAGTGCCGCCCATGAATGGATGGGCGGGCATCTGGGTATGGGTTCCCAAGTACTGTAAAATTTAGTGGGGAACGCCATGAGAGTAGGCCAACTACGGGCATCCTGAAAACCTCTGCCTAGCTAGGACAGCGGGGGGGGTACTCATCAAATCCTGGGAGTAAGGAGGAATCAGAAGACTCCTCTGAGCGCTCCAGGACACAGGAAACTATGCCCCCACATTCTGCCAGCCATTTCCAGGCTCGCAGAATCCGGGAGAACCTAGAAGACCAGCAGTGCCTCTGAGTCAGAGTAGGAGAGGACCAGGGTCATCCGAACCAAAAAAGCAAACAAGGTCAGAAGGGCCTTGCTCAAGGATCCCTTAAAGCAAATCAAAGTGATAAGGAGCGTCATCACGCCCTATCATAAGAACATGAAGTATTCAGTTTGGGAGCACCTAGAGCTCTTTGAACAGATGATGGAAATCTTCCATTTGAAGGACAGCCAAAGCTGTATTCAATATGTGAAATGAACCTTCTCTCCAGAGTACTCCAGCTTCTTTGCGGGGCTGGAGGACCAGAATCATTCTAGATGGTCCACCTATAGGGCAGCCATCTTGAAAAATGTTTCTGTGCACAGGAATCCTCAGGAGGCTCGCAAGGCAGCCTACAACTTACAATGTGGGGAAGATCAGGCCCTACGAGAATTTGTTCAAGAATTAAAGCCTGCCTTTGCGCAGACCACCAGAAAGGTGCGCACTGACAGCAAAGAGTTTGTGAATGCTTTCTTCCATGCTCTCCCCAAGTACATCATGACCCAGCTAGTGAGAGACTTTCATGAGAAAAGATCACTAGACTGGATCACTGAACAAGCCACACACATTTATGAGGTGCAAAAGCCTGTGGAAAACCAAAATAATCCAAAAACCCCCAAACCAACCAACACCCCTGCTGCTGCTAAGGTGGCAGAGGTGAAGGTTGCCCCCATTTTAGATTTGGAGATGGGGGGGCTAAACACCTGCCTGCACAGAATCAAAGCAAAGCCAAGCCCAGAAGGCCCTCTGGCCAGTCACAAACAGGGAGCCAGGGAAGAAACCCCACAAATGGGACCCCTAACTCCCCTGACTACATCAGCCCTTGCTACAAGGGGAATAGACCCATCCTGGGTTATGTGTGGACTCCTCCAGCCCAGGGGGCGGGGGTCCAACAAACAGCAGCTAACCCAGGGAACTTCCCTCCTCACTTCCCCCAGGAGGGCTGTAATACCCCAAATACTGGACAGAATTTCTTCCCAAGGTACCCGCAAAACTTTCTACCCCAAAACAATCCATTCTACTTTCCCCACTTTCCTGAGCACAGACAACCCAATACAGGAGAGGGGAGGCCAAGGGTGGAGAGGTACCCAAACTTTCCAAACCCAGGGTATTTTGGGAGAAGGGATAGCTACCCTTCCTGGGATCAGCCCAGGGGAGAAATGAGAACCCCGCATCAGCCTGAGCGGGTGTCACAACTAAAGCGCCAGGTCCAAAACATGGCACAGGATCTGTGTTGCATGCTAAGGGCTCAACAGAACCCTCAGATGAGCATGCCGGTGCAGAATGCCTCAAACTCTGGTCCTGGTGCTCCAGAGCAATGACGGGGAAGTACGCCGACAACCCACCGGGTCCGAGGGAGGAGGCACATGGGGAAGGGAGGTGTGAAGACTTGGAAGAAGCTTCCTTCCCCACCTGTAAAAAGCCCCTGGAAACACAGGAACCAGAACAAAAATCTCCTGCCCCTGAAAATCTCCTGCCCGTGAAAGTCTGCCACCCAAAGAGCAGAGAGGGGGGTAGGAGAAATCAAGAACCCAAAACGACCCATTTTGAGGAGGAGGTACAAGTCTTCCAATGTGAAGGAGAGGGGTCCTCAGAGGATTCTGGGAGAAGGATCTTCTCCTTCAGAGATGGGGGAACTCCTACCAAAGAAAAATGGGTCCCAAAGGATTCAAATCCAGACTGCATAGATGTGGGGATTGAGTTAGCACCACCCATCATCCAACCCCAGAACCAACCACATGAAAATCCCCTGGTTCAAACCCATCCTGGTGACTGCCTCCCAAAGGGGGGGGGCAGCCCAGAATCAGAACCAGGGGAACCCAAAACCTCCCCCATATCTAGCTGTCACCTTTTCCTTTCAGATTCCCAAGACTCCAAACAGAATTCAGCCCAAATCACCTCTCTATCAGTGTCCAAAACCAAGAAACTAACTCATCACTTGTCCAAAAATGTACATTATCTGTGCCCCCTTGAGGAGAAGGAAGGAAGATTCTATGCCCCCGTCCAGATACAGAGGCAGTGTACAATTTTGGCACTGGTGGACGCTGGATCCCAAGCTACCCTTCTTTCAAAAAGGGCCTTTTATCAACTAAATTCGGGAAGGGGGGAGAATTACCAAATTCCTCTCACCCCTCTTCCTGGAAAACTTCAGAACTTTGGCAGGAAGGAAATTCCTGTCGAGGGGACTGCGGATTTGGATATTAAAATTGTAACTCCAGAGGGCACACCTTATTTTCTAGGGAATGACCTCCTGCAAAGGTTGTCTTCCATAATAGATTGTGTAAACTCCTCTGGACCCATACTAGCCGACCAATCCAATTAAAACAGAGTGTCGAGAAGCAACGCCTCGCGATTGAGCACTTGGCCCAAACCGTGAAGGCAACCCCACGAAACCCAGCACAAGAGAAGGAACACCTTCGGCAGGCAGAGGTGCCCCAGCTCTCCGACGCAATGAGAGATGAACTGGAGGAGCCCATCACGGGGGAGGAAATTGAGGACGCCATCAAATCTCTCAAAACACGGGCCCCTGGCCCGGATGGCTTCTCAACCAGGTTCTACAAGCTATTCAGGTCGCAACTGACCCCCCATCTCACCACCCTATTCAACTCCTTCAGGGAAAGGGGGGCGGTGACCCCATCGATGCAGGAATCGACCACCATCCTTCTGCCCAAACCTGGAAAAGACCCAAGAAGCTTAACTTCTTATAGACCCATCGCACTCTTGAACATAGATGCGAACATTTACTCGAAAATTTTGGCGACCCGCTTGAATCGCATCCTGCCGAACATCATTCATCCAGACCAGGCTGGGTTTATCCGGCACCGGACCGCAGGCGATAATATCCGGAGAACCCTGAATCCGGTGGACCTCGCCTCCCGGAACTCCCAAAAACTAATCCTGGTGGCCCTCGATGCAACTAAGGCGTTTGATAGGGTGGATTGGACGTTTATGGGACACACTTTAGGGGCCTTCGGCTTCGGACCGGCGTTCCGAACGATGGTGCTGGCCAACTATGATCGGCCTACAACAAGTCTGAGGATCAACGGCCACTTCTCGGCTCCAATCCCCTTGTCATGCGGGACTCGGCAGGCTGTCCGCTGTCGCCCTTACTTTTTGCACTCACCATGGAGCCCTTCGCACAAAAAATTAGGCGGAATGACCAAATCAAGGGCATAACAAGCGGCCCTTCACATCATAAACTTGCCCTATATGCGGATGACATTTTACTTACGATCTCGGAGGCCCCCTCATCGCTTGAACATGCGATTCGCGAAATCACCAGCTATGGCGAAGTCTCGGGCCTCACCATAAACTTCGATAAATCCTCCGCCTTGGGCATTGGCCTCACCCCAGCAGAGCGAGAACCGCTGACTAGGATGTGCCCGATAGTATGGGAAAGGAGCGCCATCCCCTATTTGGGGGTTTACATTCCGGCTGATCCAAAAGAGACATACAAATCCAATTTTCCCCGATTTCTCAAGGAACTGGAAGGCGACTTGAAGCGATGGGGGACCCAGGAGATTTCGCTGCTTGGACGCATCACGGCATGCAAGATGAACCTTCTCCCGAGATTTTTGTACATATGCGCCTCACTGCCAGTGGCAATCCCCACTCCGATTCTCCGAGGGATCCAGAGGAAAATGCTGAACTTTATCTGGAGAGGTAAGAAAGCGAGAATCCCTCTCAGAACTATGTTGGGGAGTCCCAAACTGCAGGGACTGGGGGTTCCAGACCTTCAGGCCTACAGAGTGGCAGCCCAACTGGCCCGGGTCCAGGCCTGGCAAAATACGACAGACCGCCCGAGATGGGTGGAGCTGGAACAGTCGCGGACCCCCCTGCCTCTGCGATTTCTGCCACACATCCCGCCCCCCCTCAGGTCCCATGGGGGAGAGCTCCTGCTGTCAACCAAACACACCCTTAGCACTTGGGACTGGGCGCTGAAACGAAAGGGAGTGCCAAGAGGACTGAGCCCACACTCCCCGGTCTTTCTCAACCCAATGTTCGCACCGGGCATGCATCCCCGCAATTTCCAAAATTGGACCAAAGGTTGGCTAGAAACCATAGACCAGCTGTATACAGGGGAGAAACCGCTCACTTTCGCCCAATGTAAGGAGAAGTTCCAACTTCGGGAATGTGACAGATTTACTTACATCCAACTACGCCACTGGTGCTCACACCCCCAAACCTTGCAAGCAGCGACCTGTCCTCCCACTGCCCTGGAACTCACCCTAGGAGACCTTCCGACTCGCGGCAGTGTATCCACCCTCTACAGACGCTTCTTAAGCGACTTCCTAACCACAAGAACCCGATGTATGGCCCAATGGGAAGCGGACCTGGGACACCCGATAGAGGATCAAACCTGGGTGGACATATGGACCCGAACACATACCGCATTCACCTGCATCACCAACAGAGAATGCGCATACAAAATCATGCTGCGATGGTACTATTCGCCCCTCAGACTCCACCATATGAACCCCCAGATAGACCACGCTTGCTGGAGAGGATGCTGCCTCCCTGGCTCTTTCTTCCATATGTGGTGGGACTGCCCGAAGATCCGACCATTCTGGAAAGCTTGTCTAGAGTCTATTTCGCTGATTACCGGAACAATGATTCCCTCGAAACCGGAACCGATCCTGTTAGGAGCTCCAATTCCCGGGATCTACCCGCGCTCCGGACCCAGAGTGAAACTATTTACTCACTGCCTACTGGCAGGGAAAACGGTGGTGGCCCGAACCTGGAAATCCCCGGAGGGCCCCCACATTGCCCAATGGTGGACCAAAGTATGGGACATTCTGATAGCGGAGAAGGTAACGGCAGCACGAGCGGGGATGCTACACCGCTTTCAGAACATCTGGGCCCCAGTCCTGGAATTCGACCAGCGCTTCCCCGCCCTGACCTATAGGCCCGCCAGAGCCCTCTGGATCTTGACGAACCAGGCGAGCCCGGAGGAAGACTCCTGACCGCTGAGGCTCCAGCCGGACCGCCCGGGCGGGAGGAGCCCGCTCGCAGAGCCTGTGGGACTGATAACCCAGGGAGGAGGATAGAGAGAGAAGACACAGGGGGGGTCTAAAGACTGGGGGTCAACTTGCTGAGATAACCCTTGCATATAATGTCTGTATTTATATTCTGCCTTGATTTAAAATAAACAAAGTTAAAAAAAAAAACAGAGTGTCAACCAGGTTTGATTAAATGGCACATGCCACAAGTTTAAACAAAAAATCTGGCCAAGTAGAATTTCACTTCCAGAACAGCCAAATCCCAGACGTGACAGTAATAGCAGTAGGACAAGAAACTGGTGATGGGGGGTCCTCTCTATTTCTGAAAATCAACCTTGCTTCCAGTTTAAGGTGGCATTCCACACTGGCAGGAAATACTCTGAAATTCTTTACAAATTCACAATCAGAAATTCCCACTCCTATAGTCCAGAAAGATGAGAAATCAGTTCAAAGCCTGGCTGATATTCAGAAAATTGGAGAGCAGTTGTTCATCCCTATTCAGTTAAATGAAGGGAAGGACTCTGTTCTTGACCGAGTGTGTGTGAACAACGATAAGAGCTTCATCAGCAAGGCCATGTGCCGCAAACTCCCAAAAGATCCAGCCATTCCCACATTTAAACTAATAGACAAATGGGAAATGGATCTGGAAACACCCAATTCCAAACATATTTCATGCCAAGCAGGCGTATGCTCAAAATCTCCATAGGCAACAAGAGCATAGTCTATAATTGTTGGGTCGTGCGAGACGTCACTGCCGCCTTTTACTTAGGCAGTGACATTCTCAATCGCTTTGCCATTAGTTTGGACCTAATACACTTCAAAGCTTGGTCCCAATTAGCGGATAATCCCATGGGCTTTGATGACCCAGAGAAAGCATTTAGGTCAGCTCAACTGCTGCCTTATGCAGTTGAAATTCAGATTGGAGAAGAAGTCACCCTCCCAGAAAGGACCCGACAATTCTCCCTGGAAGTGAAAGTTAAAAGAGGACAGAAATTGAAAAACCCTGACGCCTATATTCATCTTAATGCTTACTTCCAACAGCAAGGGTTGGGGGTAAACCCAACACCACTAGTCAACATAGAACATGACACCATTCTAATAGAGGTGGATAACAGCGACTTAAAGAGTATCACTTAAGCCACAGACACCATTATTCGAATGGCGGTTGATGACTGACATTTTTCCATAGATTTAGGTAATGAACTGTTAGGACCAATCCCCAAGGACTGTTTTGACAGTGATAGTGATGACAACACAACATGAGACAGAATCTTTGCCCGGCATGGGGGGAAATTCCTGGTGTACACTTCCCGCCCTTGTCGTAGGGAAGATGTGACCTGTGACTTCAGGAGGGATGAGGTGATATTCCAAGTCCATGAGGCTGCCTCCCCCACCTGAAGCCACCGTCCAAATCAGAACTTTGACCAGGGACTTCTCCACCCAGCTGGAGCAGGCTGCTGAGATAGCAAAACCGGAAGTCTTTCCAGGCTTCATACAGATGATTGACGAGAGAGTCAACCTAGCTGATGCCTGTGAGACTCTGGAGCAGAAGCAAAAATTGAAACAAGTTTTTTTGGATTTTCAAGATCTCTTTGCGGTGGACTCATATGACTGTGGTCGCACTGACATCCACACAGCAACAATTCCCACGGACCTTGGCATGACTCCAGTGTTTGTGAAGCAATATCGCTTGCCTCTCGCATCAATGGAGTCCCTTACTGAAATAATTAAGAACCTTGAGTCCCGGGGGATAATCCGTCCAGTCCGCAGCACCTTCAATAATCCAGTGCTGGGGATTTTGAAGCCAAACGGCCAGTGGAGACTCTGCGCTGACCTTAGGGAGCTCAATAAACGGGTCCATACTTCCCGATGGCCTCTTCCCTACATTGACCAAGGGCTGGCCCAGATCCAGGGGTCACATGTATTCACTGCAATTGACCTGACCAATGGGTACTGGACTGTACCTGTCAGTAGGGAGGACCAATACAAGCTGGCTTTCACCTTCGGGGGGCAGCAGTACACACGGACCCGGACTCCCTTCGGATACATCAACTCCAGCAATTAATTTAACATTTTTCTACATAAGGCCATGCCCGACCTGGGTGAAAGGGGTAACCTGGCCTATGTAGATGATGTTTTAGTCAAAGGCTCGACTGTGGAGGAACACATAGCGGAGATCCGTTATGTTCTGACACAGTTGACGGTTGCCAGAGCAAAACTTTCCTTTCAAAAGGCACAGTGGTGCAGAACCCGTGTCACTTTCATGGGGCATGAGATTACTCCTCAGGGTCTCTGTCCCCAGGAAAAGAAAGTGGAAGCACTCCAGAAATTAAAAGACCCCACAACCCTGCGGGAACTAAGGAGCCTCCTTGGACTGACTAATTACAGCAGAAAGTTCATCGAGGACAACGCAGATATCACAAAACCCCTGATCCATCTTTTGAAGGGGGGGTCAAGTGGGAGTGGGGTCCAGAACAAGCAGAGGCAGTAAGACAACTCAAAAGAAGCCTCTCACAAGCGCCTTGCCTAGCTTACCCTGTCAAAAACGAGGAGTTCTTCTTGGAGACACGGTTCTCAAATACATGCGTGACTGCAGTATTATACCAAAAGCATGACAAGGTCAAGTAATCTCCTATGCGAGTAAAACTTTATCCTCAGTGGAAGAAAAATTCAACGATTGTGAGAAGGTACTCCTAGCAACGGTGTGGGCATTGAAGTATTACCGACCGTTTATCCAGGGGGAACACATCATAGTGGAGACTCCACACCAGCATCTGCAATATCTCCAAAGTGACAGAATCTGGGCCGTAAATGTGAGGAATTCCCGAATTACTTCATGATTCTGTCAATGCAAGGCTTTCCTGGGGAGGTCAGATGTGGCCAAAACAAGAAGAGTCCCCTTGCGGAAGGTCTGTCTGACTTGCATGATTGTGCCAGAGAGAACTGTCTAGAGGACGAGAGTCTAAAAATCAAGGACAACATGGAGGCATACCTTAATTCCCCACACAAAGTCTTTGAAGAAGTCAAGTGTGAGGGGATGCCCTCTGTCTATGTTGATGGATGGTCATACCATGTTGACAACAACGGGTAAAAATAACTTGTGCCGGCATAGCGAATGCCTGGGTGAATGATGCCCCAGAACCCTCCGCTGGGTACAAGATTGGTCCCCGAAGTAGTCAAGAGGAAGAGTTGATGGCTGTGCATCAAGCCATCCTCACTGCTGTCCAACACCAACTCCACAAACTGGTCATAATCACTGATTCGGATTATGTACAGAACAGGTTCGTGGAGCACCTGGTTAACTGGAAAACCAGAGGCATGTTATGTGCTAATAACAAACCATTGAAACATGGGAAACTAATCCAAAATATTGATGATCTGGTCACCTTGAATGGGATGACCATCTACTGGAAAAAGATCAACGGTCATTCTAAAATAGAGGGACCAGACAATACTGGAAATGACCTAGGTGATCAGCTGGCCAAAACCGGAGCCATCCAAGGGGATCTATTTGAGATCAAGTCCCTGTTGGGGGAAATCCAGGTCACTGATATCACTATGTCCCAGACAAATGCTCACGATGAACTCTCAACTGCACAGTGCAGTAGGGAGGCCCCAGATGCTGATTTGATTACGGCTCAAAAAGGGGATCCATTAATTGGTAAGTTTTATCAACACATTGAGGACCCTGAGAACTTTCCCCTGATGGATAATGATTACACAGGGAAAGAGGACCTCTCCAAAAGAGGGGGATGACACTGCCTTGGTCAGATTTACAAGTCAATTTGATTAGCTCCTCTAGGGGCAACAAGTACATGTTGACGTGACATGCTTGTTTACTAAATGGGTGAAATGTCTCCCGGCCCCAAATTACAAGGCAGAAACAGCAGCTGCCCTGATGATCAACCACATCTTCTCGCGTTTTGGACTACCCCAAAGTATCGAGTCAGACTGAGGTAGCCACTTCACTAGCGAAGTAATGAAAAAGATGTGGGAGATACTTGGGTTCAAAAGGAAACGACACATTGCCAACCGGCTAGCCTCTCGTGGTGCAGTGGAGAGATACAACAAGACAATTGTGAGCATATTAAAAAAGTTTGTGGCAGATTCTGGGCCTAGTTGGGATTTTCGATTACCTCTTGTCCTGATGGCCATCAGATCTACCCCTTCATCTGCAACTAAAATGTCACCGTTTGAGCTGATGACTGGATGCAGGATGGTTGTTCCCCAGCATCTGCTCTACAGAACCCAAGAGCAGACATTGATCAATGCCTCCCTCATAAGTATGTTGAAAATCTGAGAAAACACCTTCAACATGCTTTTGCCTATGCTCAGCGAAATCTAGAAAGATCTGCAGACAGCATGAAGACTCACTATGACTTAAAGACTACTAGAAAAGAATACCATGTAGGAGACCGGGTCTACTTATACAATTTCCAAAGGAACCAGGCCAAACAGCGCACATTTTTGCCTAGCTGGAGGGGTACTTTTGAAATTGTAGACAAAATCTCACCAGTCGCCTACAAAATCCGTATCCCCAAAGGCAGTTTGGCAGAGGGGGAAGATAAGTGGGTCCATATCAACCAACTGAAGTGTTTCATCCTAGGCACACTCTGCAGCAAGTAGAGGATTCTTCTGGATCCCCAGAGGGGATCACTCCAGCTCCCTAGAATTCCAAATAGAAAAAACTATTCCATCTGTATAATCAATAAATTGCAAATAGAACAAATTGTCCTCATATGTTAAAATGTATGTATCTGCCCCACTACATAAATAGTGGTGGGGAAATGTCTACAAATATGCTTTTGCTTTGTCAGACTAGAAATGGAAACCATGGAGACTAAAACCAAGGAGGACCACCCAGGGACTGGAAGGAAAGATCCAAGGGGCCCAGGGTATCGCTCCCTACCCTAATCAGGAATCAGCGAGGAGAACGGGTCGATCCGCCACCGATGGGAGACGCAGTACATTTTGCCATTTGGACCAGAAAGAAAAGAAACTGAACATCCCAATCTCGCGACTTCCCATTGACGGGCGGCCAAAAGCCCTATGCGTGATAAACCTCTGCGCTGTGAAACCAGAACGTTTTCTGCCAATCTACATTGCCTGTGTCAGTGGTGGAACAGGAGACCACACTGCTGAAACTTGTCATTCGGCTGCCCACAGACTGCAAATGGAAACTTCATGAAAGGCAGTGCTTTATTGCAAGGAAACCCAAAGGTGCTCTGAAATCCTTTCTTCCTTGGCTGCTGAAATTGCAAAAAAATGGTTCAAAACATCAGGAAATGTCCAGCATCCTTGCTGGGTGTTACCCATCACTTCAGCACACATTGTCAGGAGAAGCAGAATCCATCATAAGAATATCCACATTAAAGAGTGAGCTTGTGAAAATCTGTATAATATGGGCGCAGTACCGCCGGCCGCCTGTATGAAAGCTGTCATTTAATTACACTGGAAGCTTAAACTTGTGCAGTTAAAATCAAATAGTTGGAATTAAGTGACTTGCCATCAAAAGCAATATAGGTTGAAACTATTTAATCTCTATGTTTGAAAAGACTGGAATTAGAGATCTATTTGCCTGTTTTGAAAAATTGTAAGTTTATTTTTCAACTAAGAAAAATGTAACAATTGACTTTAAAGTAAATCTGATGCAAGCCGAAGAACTTCAAAGCAAATTCCACAGTTGCCCCAACAAAAGGTATCTCTTCTGCTTCTCATCAAAGCCCAGGAACTCCCAGTCAGGTGTTAATGAAGAGGGGAGGGGATTTTGCTCTGCTGCCCCTGGGAGAGACAAAGGGCTCCCTTGGCTGAAAAGAATATGCAGATGCAAGTGTCAACAGAAATTCCTGCCAGAGGAAAGAGGTGGAGATTGCTCTTGACCCACCAAAACTTTGGGGGCGGGACAGACAGTGTCGTATCTTCTGAAAACACAGAAAAGTATATTTTTGAAAAGGACCGACACAGAACTATGCGAAATTGTAAAATTGTAAAATGACAGTATTGTTAATATGAAAATTCTGGTCACGTTTGAAAAGTACTCAGAACTTTGTGCTATGTTCCTGGCCAAGACTACAGAATTTGTGGTTTTGTAGCAATTGTTATGATGCCAGAAACATGAAACTTCACATGATTATGCCCAGATATTATGTGCACATATGTGAAAATTGGGGATAAATCCGACATTGGGTACCAGACCAAAAGTGCAAAAAATTGCCAAATCTAGACCCCAAGCTCTCACCGTGACGGGGCTCGGATGAATACTTGTTCTACTAAATATGGGATATAAATATGCTATTGCTAGCAAGTTTGTGAAATTGTAAATATGTTGTGTATGAAAAATAGATTTTCTGTGCAGAAACAAAGGGGAGGTTCTCCCTGGATCAAAAAACACAGTGGGCCTCATTACGACTCAGGCGGTAAGGGGTTTACAGCGGCGTAAACAGCGCCGACCCTTACCGCCTGATTCCGAGGTCCCTTAGCGCCATGGAGGTTTTAACACCTGCTCTTAGCAGGTGTTAAAATCCATGGCGCTAAGGGACCTTGATGTTAATTACGCCACCGTAATTTACGGTGGCGTAATTAACGCCTTCCCCACTCCCATTATGCCCTATGGGGCAAAAATGGGAATGGGGAAGGGTAAATGGGGATTGGGGACTTACCGCCCCGCCAACCTCGGAATGGGGCGGTAAGTCCGCCAACCACCATGGCGTAAACATAGTTTACGCCACGGTGGTAAAGGTACGACCCAGGCGGTAACTTACCTCCTGGGTCGTAATGAGGCCCAGTGTCATGATGACACCCTGTTTTCTTCTCAAATCAAGGGAGAGGAAAGACCCTAATCAATAGAATACAAGGGGGTGTGCCTAGTATAATTCAGCATAACCACCCCTTTAGAAAATACATAAATAGATATAGCTTAAGACCTAAAGACACGCATTCACCCACCAACCGTTTACAGGCGGAGCACTTTGCAAGAGAAATCCCTATTCCAGACTCCAGACTCCAGAACTCTGAAAGAAGAAAGGCCCATTTCCAAAGTAAACCATTCTCAGCTTGGCCTTTAAAAATCCTGAAACCAGATTTTACCCCAGATCTCTAAGGGGAACCCAAGAACAGCCTGGCTGTGCTGTGCTGCTTTCTTGCTCAAAACTATTGCCAGAATCCCAAGATCCAACCCAGTAGAACTGTGCTGTGAACAGATTGCTGCGAGCCAGAACCAGAACCCGTGAGATCCAGTCTAATCCCACCATGTGGTGTCCAGAGTGCCTTTCTGATTGCAGAACCAGAGCGCCTTGAGTCCAGTCCATTGTGCTAGCAGAATTCCAGTCCAGAAGTATCTTTGACCAGATCCCTGCCGGGTCCATTCCAAACATTGGTAGTGAATATCCATAGCATAGGTTTATCACTGGCATATGCATTATCCAAAAGTCATCCTATCCAAACCCATTCTCTTATTTCCAAAACTGCATTGTTAGAATCTTTTGTCTTGACTGAACTCTTTCCCTTACCCTATAGTCCTTTGTAATAGTAGTGTTACAAATCATCATTGTGCTAACATATTTTCTGAAGAAAGACGAGCGTCTCGGCAGGCCAAATCAACCAGTGATATCTGGGCTGCTGGCTGCACTGTTTTGTAGTTTGTATCTTCATAGTCTACCTCTAGTGTAAAGAAATTGTGTTTGTCATTTTAAAAAGTGCATCTTTCTTTTGCAAATTTTGACACTTTGTGAAAAAAAACGACCTCCACAAAAACCTTTATAACTTCCTCACTGTGTATGCTAGAAACTAAATCTAACTGTATAATTGAAGCTAACATCCTCAGCTTTCCAACGAACACAAAACCGCATCCCAACTACATCCTTATAGTTTTTCCGCAATCGTGCTTACCGCGTGCGGAAAAGTTTTCAACCTGCTAGTTACTCAAAAATCATTGCTAGTGTTTGTTTGCTACCATACAAAGAGGCTCCCACTAGTATTGAAACAATTTCAGTAATTAAATCCATTTTCAGTATCTGTTTACCATTCCATTCAAAGCCACATTCAAAACCATTTTGACAAAGTTTGCAATCATTCCTGTGTTTTCTCTGTGTTTGCTGGGGGGAAATTGGGATTGATACTATTTTGTTGAATTATGTATTCTAGAAACCTGTTTTCTCTCCTTCCATCTCTCTATATTGCATATTGGGGGATTGAGTAGTGTGCAGGGGGGAAAAGTAATCACATTGCATTTTCATTGAATCCACACAAAGTATTATTCTATGCTGCATTATTTTTCCTATCATTACTCTGTTTGATTAAAGGGATTTGTTGCGACATCACCCGTTTGGTGATCATTGTATAACCATTAAACTAGTGTGATATATGTAAACATTGTGAAATCCATAAAACAAATATTTTTAACTTTGCAAAACAGCCTGCTTCCTGGTTCAGTGTGACCGGGGGGATTCAAAGAGAGGGGCATGATATAAGGGTACATCATTCAGAAATAAGTCAACTTACAGACATAAATAAATAATTAAGGGTTTCAGTTGTGCATCCCACGCTAGGCATTGACTTAGGTGAAGTGCCGGGTTGAAATCACTTACACCTAAATCATAATGCACACAAATCTGCGTTGCGTTACTGTTTCAGCACAATCCTAGTCATCCTAGTTGATGTGTTTGCCCCTCAGAGCTCGCTGCTACAACCACCAATACATTTGCAGTGACCATAAATGTTCTTCAGGAAGTGACCACTCCCAGCCAGTCAGACACGTTCCACTTCATGATCCCTCTTTAAAACTAGAAGAGTTGAGTGTTCCCAGCAGTGGCCCGAATCTAGGAGCTCCCAATCCACTCCTCCCACACGACCACCATTACAGCAAAGTGTCAACTAGAGGAAGGAACCTTATTAAATGTTGAAGCTTGTTCATTCAAGCAATACCTCCACTCGCACCGAGCATAGAACGCAGGCTACATTTGATATGAAAAATAAGCAAACAAAAGGAACTTCAATAAACAGTAAAAAAAACGCAAAGGTTATTTCAGCATTTTAGCTCAATAGTTTGAATTTATCACATTAAAACAACTGTAGCATCATAAAACTAAAATCAGAGAGATGTGCACACATCAGCATTTAAAATGATACGAAGCATCACAAACAGGACACACACAAAACAACACAAAAAGGGTTCACAACCAGCAAAACAAGTAATGAAAATAACTCCTAATTAATCCTTGATCCAGAATCCATTAACCATTGTACTGCCTCACGTGGGTTTTCAGTGCTCCTAGTTTCTTTATCAAAAATTAATTTTAATGTTGCAGATTGGTTCAAAATCACTCAAATGTTTTTCTCCTCGGCCAGTGACTTTGCCCCTATAAAATCCCTTCGCTTCTCAACAACTTCCTGAGTGTAGTCAGGATAAATATTTAGGAAATCTCCTTCATATAAAATCTTTTCCTTCATTGCAGCCTTCAAAATCTTCTCCTTGGTACTAGATTTATTCAAGACCAGAATAACATGTAGAGGTTTGCCACTTATAGGTCTGCAAGCTCTGAATGCACAGTCCAGGTCTGTGTTTTCAGCTAGACTCTCCCCAAAGACCTCATGAAGAAGTTTCATTCTTCTGGTAGGCCAGAGGTCCTTCTCTCCAAAAGGTGAAGGTAAGGCCTCACTTTAAAGACATATTTTAGGGAAAATAAAGTTTCTTCAGAAAAGTTGAGTTAATGCTTGGGATGTGGAAACAAACTTCAGAATGTCTCTGTTTCTACTGGTGATCTATGTTCATAACTACAAAACAAGGCAATGCATACACAATAAATAACTATATAAGGCTTTGAATGCCAATAAGGATTGCAGCTATTTATTACAGCTCTGACACTTACTGTAGATCACTCTGCTTAGAACAACCAAGTGTAAAATAAAAACAATGAGAACTGTCTTTTTTTCTAAAAAATGGCAATGCACCTTCCAAGTGTATCATATCAAAATACCTGCTTGGTTCTGTATTCGTGTGTCAGTTTCCCCACACTTCAGTTTAGTGCAATATGAAATAAAGTCAATAAATACAATAATACTAATAATAATAACAGATACAATATTGTATCCACCTAAATGAAGATAGTAATTACCGCACAATGCACAAGACATCTCAAAAGGAAAATAAAATGGGAATGGTCATGTTGAAGGGGGAAAACTGGCAAGATTTATACATTCATTTGCAGGATACCATTCTCAAAAGTAAATCAGCATGCCTGTAGTATGGGCCCCACTATGAGCATCGGTCACTTAGGAGGGATTCAACTAGGTCAATGTCTGTTTTTAGACCGATGCTGACCTTCTACTGCCTCAACAAGTTCCCCTAGACTAAATGCCCTGCCCGAGTTTTGCATCAAGTTTTAGGTACATGCTGTAGAGAGTAACTGCTAAGTGACTTCTTTTATAAGATAGTCCGACATGTCTGCCACTTATGACTCTGCTCAAAAGTGAGCATTGACTTTTAATGCTGAAATGGGGAGGAAAGACCTTATGAACACTCCATATTAAGAATGTGTATTAACAATGAGCCAATGGGAACTGAGCATTCTTATAGATCCATATGTATAGTCATCCTTCACCTTAGTCTAGCCCTTCTCTTCTAAAAATCTGCAAAGCTCTCCAACCTAGGGATGATCTTTTCATATGGGAAGGGACACAGTAGCTCCAAAACGTGAATGGCTCATGAAAGCAAAAACAGAGATAGAAGTCATATCCATTTTATGCTCACGTCCAAACTTTGAACCTGTGCTAAGGAATATACATGGTTCATTGTTTTAAAAATTGTAATGTTAGGTGGCTGATGTGAAAATCTGAATGAACACCAAGTCCACCGTGCATTGCATAATTAGTGATTCAACTTACAATCTTATTTTCACAGATATATTTGTAAACAATAACAATCTCTGGTCATTCGTATGATTACAAAATGTTCTTTGGTTTTATGCAAAGAACCAGGAACCCTCATTGGTGCTATACCTTTCCCCATAGAAGCCCCACCAGTGCTTATCTGCCTCCACACTCATCTTCTATATGGACAAAGCACTCTAAGTGTAATAACAGTAGTCCTGCAAGACACATGTCGTGTCTCTGCCCAATTTCAATAATTTTGAAAAACCAAAGCACCCCCTCCTTTAAGTTTTCCTCTTGTAGACCTGCTGTCAGCAATCAATTGGGTGGCCCTAGCAAATGCACGCCCGATAATGCAATTCTCCCTCACAGAGAGAGAGCTAGATAGGTATATAAAGTGCTGGGTACAGCTAGTCTCTTAGGTATAGACATGTGTCATTTTCTTAGGATGTCTGTGCATTTGGAACTGAACATGTGCACAGCCCTCCTTGGCTACATTTCTGAACATGCTTCAATGCTCAATGTAGTGAACAATGAAAAGGGTGCCAAGTCCAGTGTGCATTATGTCTTTAGTGATTCAAGATAAGAACCTTTTTGACACCGTTGTCAAAAATAAATATATGTTTGTGATCTAATCTCCCCAAAATGTTCAAAATGTTATTTGATTTTATGCTAAGTGGCAGGTACTGTTTCTAGTGCCATTGGCCCGCTTCTCCTTTCTCATATGGTTAATTTTAAAGGTAAAAAATATGAGCGGATACAAATCAAACCTACTGACATTTTAATTTAATTTGTTCATTTGTAAGATGCTTATACATCAATAAATTGGGTTTCAAAGCGCCCACAGGGCAACAGGGATGGAACGAAAAGGCAAATATAACAACAAAAGAAAGAGGCAGTCCTACTAGGTCTTCAGAACGTTCAAGTGCAGACAGAGAGAGGGGTGGGGGGGTGCTGGGAGGTCCATGGAAAGAAGTGCTAGGGAGGAAGTTGCATGCAACTGATAAGTGCCTTCCAGAGATCACTTGGTAGGAATGGTCATCTGCCAATATATTAAGTGCAGGCCTGCGAGACATCACAGACCAGTGGGAGCTGAAAGACAAGTGCTGGGAGTGGGCAGAGGCTGCAGGCAATTAGGGTGGTGAGGAGGCCATAACCCAGGTGGACACATAAGGGCCCTGGTCATCAATCTAAACAACTGTGGGGTTTAGCAAGGAAGAGAGAGACAGAAGGAAGAGATGAAGAGGAAAGTCTTGAGAAGCTTCTGGAATTTGAGAAGGTACGTTTGAAGATGGAAATGAAGGGAAAGGCTGTTCCAGAGGAGGGATCAGCTGAGGAAAGAGATCAGCCACCAGCTTGCTTTTTAGAGAAGTGCCTGACATGCAGAGAGTTGGTGCCAGAGGTATGTAAGGATCTGGAGGGAGAGAATGTGGTGAGAGCCAATTGAAGATAGCATGGTCACCAGCCCCAGACAGCATTATGGATGATGCAGAGGCATTTGAATTTGATCCTTGCAGCAACCGGGATCCAGTGGAGAGATTTTCCGGCTGGAGAGATGCAATTCCAGGGCTTGAGGCCAAGGATAAGTCTTTCAGCCCTACTCTGGATCATCGGGAGGGTACGTAGGGAAGAAGAATGTCGTTTCTGTAAGAGGATGTTGTTGTGGTCCAGCCTAGAGGGTACCAGAGCTCTACAGACATTTAGCTTCTGGGGGAAAGCGAGGAAAGGAAGGATTCATTTGAGGAGGTAGAGTTGAAAGTGGGCCTTCTTGACAAGGTCCTGGATGTGAGGGAGGATAGAAAGAGAGGAGTTGAAGATGACTCCAAGGTTTCTGTCTTCAGAAGTATGAGAAGACAGGGAGACCATAGAGGGTGGCCAGAGTGAAGTGTAGAAGGAGATGCAGTAGTCCCAATGGGAAGGATCTCAGTGTTGCTTCCATTGAGATAGAGATCATTGGAAGCTTACCAGGACTGGATGGCAGATAGGTGGTCAGAAATGACGGAGGAAGGAAGGAGAGGATCAAAGGGAATTTTGAAATCGAGTTGTGTGTCATCTGCATAACATTGGAAGTAAGGGGAGAAAGTGTAAATTAGGTGAGCAAGCAGAGCAAGATAGATGTTAAAGAGCCAGGGGGACAGGCTGGAGCCCTGGGGGACACCACAGGTGGAGATAGAGGTGGAACAGGAGAAAGAGCCCAGGATAACCTGGGAGGGCGGGTCAGTGAGGAACGAGGTCCACTCTGAAATACCAAGGAAATCGTGGAGTCGTTTTATGAACATGGAGCGGTGACTGTATCTATTGCAGAGGAGAGATCTAGTAGAATGAGAAAACCTGGAGAGTTACAGTCAAGAGAAGCAAGCAGTTCTTCACGGGTGTTTAGGAGAACAGTTTCCGTGCCCCTGAATGCTCTGAAACCAGATTGATGGTCATATCGGCAGCCGGCAAGCTCAGTATGATGGGTGAGTTGGGGGGAAGACGTGCTTCTCCAAGAGTTTCCCAAGGAATGGGGTGATAGAGATGGGCCATTAGACGGACACAAGGGGTTGGAGGAAGGTTTATTCAGGCGGGGGCACACAAGAGTGTGGTTGAGCAGGAGGGAAAGGACCCAGTAGCATGAGAGTTATTGCAGAAATCTGCAGGGGCAAGGGAGATGATATTGTCCTCAATAGTTCTGGGGGAACAGGGAGAAACCTGTTTGGAAGAGACCTTCATAGAGAGGACAACCCTAGTGACCTCATCAGCTGTGATAGGTGAGAAGGAGAAGAGAGAGGCAGAGGGGGGTGGGAGGCCATAGGTGGCAGGGGGATGGGAGGAGGAGAGGGTAAAAAGGAAGAAAGAGAAATCAGCGTGTCCTGATTTTGTAGTGAAGTGTGTGGCCAATGTATTGCAGATGGTCTGAGAGAGAAGAGGCGAGGTGGAGACTGCAGAAGTGTTCACTAGTTCATTGCAGATTTTCAAAGAGTTCAGCCGTGCTGTTGGATGCACTAGAGATGCAAGCCTGGATGTGGGCCCTTTTCTTGGAAAGAATGGAGAGTCATATTGCCTCTGGAGAAGGCGTCAGGCCAGTTTGTCAGAGGGTGAGCCAGAGGTCTGACACTTAATTTCTGCAGCTCGGCACTTGCTTTTTAGGGCTGCAAGTTCACAATTGTACCAGGTGTTGCACTTGGTGGCATGTTCCAGGTGGATCTTTGTGACTGGGGCAAGAATGTTGAGAGTGTTATTGAGGGCAAGATGGAGGTTGCTGAGGGTGGAGTCAGAGGTGGCGTCTGCTGTGGGAGGAGAAGGGGGATGAAGGTGGATGTGAAGGCTGCAGCTGACACGTGCATCATCGGACGAATGTCCATGAATGAGATTGGCAGAGCTGGGGGAGGTTCAGTCAGAGAGCATAGAAGCCCCAGGTGAGAAGAGGGGGTGGTCTGACCAGGAGAGTGGGGTGCTGAGTGGGGCAGAGAACAACAGATCAGTGAAGATCAAGGAATCAAGAGTGTGTCCAGCTGAGTGGGTAGGACCAGAGGGGAGAATGGAGAGGGAGGGGGAGGTGAAGAGGTCACAGAACAGAGTGGTCACCATGATAGAGGAGTCAAGGTGGATGTTGAAGTCGCCCAGGAGAAGGAGTTTAGAAGTAGGTGTGAGGAGACAGGAGTACAAATTAGCCAATTCAGAGAGTCACGGGGTGATAGAGCCAGGAGACCTGTAGATGGTGGCAATTATCTGGGATGAAGTGGGAGAGATAACCAACTTGAAAACCAGGCTCTCGAAGGAGGAGTAAGGCTCGGTGGGTATGAGGGAAGAAGGGACACACTCAGGAAAGATCAGGGCAAGCCCACTGCCAGCACAGTTAGGGAAGGGCTTGGAGATGATCTTGTAGCCATCCGGTAGAAGGGAGTCAAAAGCAGTGACTGCACTGGTATTGAACCACTTCTCAGTAAGAGCAAGGATGGCAAGGGCTTCAAGGTGTCGGCAGGTGTCAGCAGAGTGTTTGATTGCAGAACAAGCATTAAGCACGGCTTGATGCAGCAGGTTACTGCCTTTGGGGACAGAGAGAGAGGAAGAAGGAGTAGACGGTGTAGGAAATAAGCTGATGAGGGAGGTTAGGTGCCAGACAAAGAGGAGGAGGTTAGTTTGAGGACACTGAGCCATGATAGTGCCATTGCGATAGGCATTAATGAGACACCAGGATGATGAGAAGCCCGCAAAGATTACTTTCCCAACTACTGTAACCATTAATGAGTGAAGATGTGAGAGGAGAAAGAGTAGAGATAAGATGAGGAGTCCAGAGATCCAAGAGAGAGGACAAAAAAGAGGAGATCACTGACTACCTGTCTGAAAGGTGCGCTGATGTGGTTGTCTGCACTGGGTAGACAGGGGTTAGGACTTCTTTTTTAAACTTTTTCCTTTCAGACTTCGTGAGAGAAGGAGGATAGGTGATAGCATAGAGGTTAGGGCATATAGGGGAGATGGTGAGTGCCATAAGGGTGGCAGAGAGAAAGGGATGTGAATGTGAATGTTTATTATTTGATAATGCACTCCAAACCCAGGGGTAGCCGGGCGCAGCAGGTACAAGATTACTTAAGCCTAGGTTATATACAGAGGATACAAACAGCTGATGCAATACATGTCATGTCATGTTACCATATTTACAGTACATATATACAAAGGTACAAGATAAGGGTACCTCACAACCCACAGAGGGCAGTGAGATGGTCTGTAGTCCAAGTTTCAGAAGTATCAAGGCAGTTGTATGCAGTGATCCAGAGCCTAATGCAAGGGTTCAGTTTGTTAGTTGTCGTTGGTCCAGATCCAAATTTTCACCTTGCATCTAAATCTGGAGTAGGGTGGATTAGCTTTCAATGCAATAGGAAGTGCATTCCAGGCTTGGGCAGCTCTAACAAGGAAGCTTGCTCCACCCGCTTTTGTTCGCCTAAATCTAGGAGTTTCTAGTAGGAAATGGTTAGAGGCTGTGGTGTGGTGACTGGAAGATTTTCTGGTCAGTCTGGCCGAGATGTAAGGAGGTGCAGTATTGTTCAGTCCTTTATGGGTGAGAGATAGCATCTTGAGAAGAATTCTGTCACTGATTTTTAACCAATGGTGGTCTTTCCTAATATTAGAGATGTGCGCTCTGCGGGGTATGTCCAAGGCTGCTCTAAGTGCATTACTTTGCAATATTTGCATTTTGTTTATGACAGTTTTATTGGCGCCCGCGTAAAGGGCGTTACAGTAGTCCAGCTTAGACATTACTAATGCGTTAGCTAGTGTGATGCAATTGGTTTTAGAGAGGTAGGGTCTGCAGGTCCTAATTAATTTGCAGGTGTACGTTGTAGAGGTAGCCAAGGTGTTAACTTATTTTTTGAGAGATAAAGTGGAATCAAGGTAAAAAGCTAGTGTTTTTACCTCAGTTGCCACCTTAATTATATTGCCATCTATATTGAAGGCGAGATAGTTGGGGCTGAGTTTTTTAAGGTTAGAGTCGGAACCCAGGATCAGTATCTCTGTTTTGTCATCATTTAGGCAGAGGCCGTGGGAGGCCATCCATGCCTGAATGAGGAGGTAAATCTTGTTTACTGTAGCTGTGTCTTGGACAAAGTTACCAGATAGTGGTATGAGGATCTGTGTATCATCCGTGTAATTAGTATAAGTTACCCCCAGTCTGTCAAGTTTGTTGAAGAGTTGCTTAGTGAAGATACTGTACATTGTGGGGGAGACACATGAACCTTGTGGGACACCACAGGTGATATGTATTGGGTCCGCTGAAGCTAAGGGGGAGAACACTCTCATCATACGGTTGGCTAGGAAGGATTGTACCCAGGCTATATCTTCTCTTGAGAAATGGGCGGCAGATGCTAGATGGTTGCATAACACTGCATGATCCACCAGGTCAAAAGCCACTGATACGTCAAGGAGGAGGAGCATAGCTGTTTTATCTTTATCCTTCAACTCGTCGATTTGTGTCTTGAGGTCTATTAAGGCCGTTTCGGTACCATGTAGTGGTCTGAATCCAGATTGTCGCGATCCTAGTAGTTGGTTTGACTCCAGATAGTTTTGAATTTGGAGGTATGCTACTCTGTCAATAATTTTAAGGAGAAATGGGACTGTGGTAATAGGCCTATAATTAGCGGGGATGGCTGGGTCAATAGTCTGTTTTTTAAGGAGAGGCAGTACCCAAGATTCTTTGAGGTTTGTGGGAACAGTACTAGAATTAAAGGAGGCGTTGATTAATTTAGAGATGAAGGGTGCTAAATCTCTGGCTGCGTCCTTAATAACTTGTGCAGGGCAGCTGTCGCCTTGGCAGTTCGATGGTTTCAGGGATAATATAACCTTTTCAGTTTCCAATATGGATATGTTGGAAAACCTGAATGGTTTGCAATTGCTTTGTGTAGTTGTACTTGGTGTATCTGTCAAGAGGGTGGTATGTGTTACAGTAGAGCTCAAGGAGGCTTTTTTCTTTGCAATTTTGGATTGTAGGGTTGTGATTTTATTTGCTTAGGCATTTTGGATGCTAGTGCACCATAGTTTGTCCTTAGGGACATTGTCTGTGGGAGCAATTGGGTTTTCCATTTCTCGGAGAATGGAGAAGAGTTCTTTGGAATTAGAGTTAGCATTACTAATTCTCTCATTAAAAGTGTCTTTTTTAGTTTGGATGATTTCCTTCTTGTATTTTTTGGCAATGTTGGTAAGTAAGGTTTTATTTACAGCTGAAGGTGTGTGCCTCCAGATAGCTTGGAGTTTGCATTTTTGGATACGTAGTTCTTTGAGGTGGGGGTGAACCATGAGTTGAGATGAGATTCTCGTTTACTTTTACAAAGTTTAATAGGGGCTATCATGTCCAGAGCTTTGGTCATAGAATTGTTGAATGTCTCAAATAGCGTGTTTGGGTCAGAGTTAATAGTGCTAGCGGTGAGAGCTGGGAGGAGTAGTGGGAGTAGTTTTTCAACAGTGATTTCATTTTTACTTCCCGTTGGCATAGGAGGTACTATTGCAGTAGTATTTAGTTTAGGAGGCTCTATGGTGGCTGAGAAGCATATGAGGTGGTGGTCGGTCCAGGTTTGTGGTAAAATATTAGAAATGGAGGTGTCGCAGTTACAGTTGGCTATCCAGTCTAAGGTACGTCATTTTATATGTGTAGGGGCTAAGACTTTTTGGGTAAGACCATGATAGACTAGGATTGTTTGGATAGAATGGGCCTGTTTATCCTCAACATCATTGAATCCCAAGTTAAAGTCACCTAGTAATAGGAGCTGGGTGGAATCTTTGATGCTACTAGTGAGGAGACTGGATAGGTCTTCCTCAACTTTACCTAGTGGGCCTGGTGTTCTGTGCACTAGGAGAATAGTTAGTGTACTATTATTGGAGATGGGTATTTTAGCTGATAGAAGTTTGCACGATGTAATTGCTGGCAGTGGGGTAAGTCTTACATCTAGCTTCGTTTTGGCAATGATGGCCAGGCCACCTCCTCTGGAGTTAGGCCGATCAACTCTTAGTATATTGTAGTTGTCTGGTATGGCAATCATGAGTGCGGGACCTGCGGCATTGTGGAGCCTGGTCTCAGAGACAGCAAGAAGATCTAAGTTATCCATAGCAAGAATGTCAGCAATTTCCGTGTTGTGAGCTATGAGGGACCTTGAATTGATAAGGGCTTCTGATAAGGTAGGAGTTGTGATTGTGTCTTGGAGGAGTCTAGGACTGGGGTGGTTTGGTCTCTTCTGTTAAGATAGAAGAGACTGCAAATCATGAACACAAACTCAGCAGGTGGTCGAGTAGACAAAAGCAAGAAAACAAATGAATTAGAAAAACTAGAGCACCAACAAAGTTGGGGTTAGAGTTGTTAAAAACCCACCAAGATTCAAATTTACCAAAATGACAGAAATACAATGCAAAATGTGGGTAAAGCGCTGTTAAAAATATCACCAGGATTCAAATGTACCAAAAGCACAGAAACGCAATGCAAAATGAGGGTGTAGAGTTGTTTAAAACACACCAGGATTCGAATTTACCAAAAGCAGAGAAATGCATCAGAGAAAAGGGATATAGTAAGGCATGGAAAGACAAAATGGCATAGGCACACCTAGATTCACTAGTATTGTGATTAGTGGAAAGGCATACACGTATCCATATATAATAAACACTAATGACCCCAACACCACTGCACTGGGCCAACAAATGTAATCTACATTGAAATTAGACAGATGCAAGATTAATGACACAAGTCTAAACTTCATAGCAGCAAATACCGTGGATCTAAAACCAGAGCACACTACACATTATATCAAAATATTTCATTGAAATTGATAGCATAAAATCAGTAGAAAGACATTTATAAAGTCGCTACACGTATCATGTGCAATTAATTAAAGTGACTTGTGCATTAGCAACTTTATTGTAAACATGCAAAAATATCTAAAACATACATCAGAGTGTAGAACATGATAGTATGGAGAGGCCTGGTTTGTTATCATTATGGAATCATTACCCATTATTAGAGAATCATTACCCATTTAGGGATCCAGTTATCCATCGTTGCATCCTGTTTAATTATCCATCATACATTCGGATTAGTACTGATTAGTAGTGTAGTGACATGAAATAGAAGTAACATTAGACTATCCACATTATTCTGCCACTTTGTATGCATTTGCAATTGAATATAGAATGAGGCCTGTTATATTTGAAGTGTCATGTAGAGACATTTAGAGACACATGTAGAGATATGATATGTATTGTGTATGCATGTAGAGAGACACGCATTGAGTGTGCACTTAGAATATGCATTGAGCTTTGAGTATAGTGCTTGGTATGAATGAATGTGTTAGCCACTACCTTCGAGAATAAAGAAAGAGCATTTAGATGGCATTATGAAGCCATTCCATTGAGACACACAGAAGCTGTTCGTTCCGCGGAGTGCAAAGATTGCTATGAGTTACAGTGTACAAGTATTCGTAAACTAGTTGCTTGGCAGAGACAGAGATAACATGAACCTTTGTCCGAGAGGAGAGGGATGCTGGCTTTATCAGCATGGCTTGTGTTCGCAGAAGAGGAAGGTGGGGGCAACGCCGTGGTCAGAGGGAGAGCTTGTGTAGGCAGAGCCATACAGCAGAAGGAGAAAGGGATTTGTATGGAGAAATATGAGGAGATGGTGCAGGCAGACAGATGGAGTTACAGCATAGATATGATGGCAAATGTCACATTGACAAAGAACACACAGTGATTGACCAGAACATGCAGTGATTTCAAAGTAAAGTACATGCAACACAGACATGTAGGCACTGCCCATATTTAGAATTGCTGACAGACATAAAAAGAGAATAACCATAGAGATTTGAATACGTCATTGAACAGTATAATGAGAGGTGAGGTTTTTGTAGTTTCTAGTTGTTGTAGATGGAGTTTTGGAGGTAGTTGCTGCTCTGGGGGTCTGCTCTATGGGATGTAGTTGGAGATATAGCTCTGAGATCAAAAGAGCTGACACTGACTTGGAAGAGAGATGTTTGGCGGTGGCATAGGAGAGACATTTGGATGACTCTGAGATCGAGAGAGCTTGGCCGAGGCATTGAGGCAGTTCGAGTGACCAGATCTTATTTATTTATTTTTATTTTATTTATTTTCATTTGTATAGAGCACTTAAAGCCCTGAGGCATCGAGGCACTGTTACATGAAGTTGTAAGAAGATTTGATTAGAGACAACAAAATGCGTTATCAGGCTTGGTTATAAAAGATACAAAAGTACAGGTGATATAGCAGCGTTGCATATGTAATACATGGGACGCAGGCAATTAAGCAGATTGTGTCCTTAACATAGGGTGACATCATTAAACAAAAAGCTTGGTTTTGATAGCTTTGTGGAATTCTAGGTGGGAATCAATCATATGCAGGTTAGTGGGAAGGTTGTTCCAATGTGACGTGGCCATAGTGGGGAAGCTAGATCCACCCGCACGTATTCTTCGTGTCCTGGGCATGGTAATCAGGTTGGAGTATTCTTTCCTCAGGAGCCTGGAGGAAGAGTGAGAGAGAGGCCTGACCCTGACACTGACTGGCTGGTTGCAGAGTTAGCGGGAGCTGAGAGACAGAGAGCTGGAAAGGGGAGTATTGCTGAATAAGACACGTGCATGGGGAATTAGAACAGACACTCACACAGAGCTATAGATGGGGTAATCAGACTGGGTTTGTCTGAGAGAGAGAGTGTAAAGTATTGTGTGAAATGGAGAGGAATAGTGTGGCTTATAGCTTATACTGTAAGGCTTACAGTTATTACACTGCATGGTAGACTTGCACCAAAAGCATAAAAGGTGCAAAATTCAAGATTTGCATTATAGATTAGTAGTGTTTGCATCATGCATTGCTATGTATGAATAAAAGTGTTTTTATTGTTGAATCAATTCTGGTGTTTTCTTTGTGTCTTATGTTAATGTGTCCATTGGAGTAAGATAGGAGTTTGTTGTTAGGAGTAATCTAGGAGTAACACAGTGCACAAAACAAAGGCCCTGAGATACAAAGGCAGGGGGGAGCATAGTAATCCACCCCCCCTAGGAGGTTGTTTAAGACCACTAGAGGTAGGCCAAAGGCAGATTTGTATTAGAAACTAGACATGCAGCACTGTACTGCCTCACACGTCAATTTAGAGAAAATAGTACGCAATAATCCTAAATCATACTTTGCTAAGAAGATCTAATCATTCCCAAGCATGCTAATATGCAACTCCTATGAACATGAATGTAAAGTTGTTGAACCCAGTGCTAACCAATGCACTATATATACAAGTGTCCAGGACATAACTCACAGGTATTCTTAACTGGAAAGCAACAATCCTGAGAAACACATTTGTGGGGTAGCTGGCTGCATCCTGGGTAACTGTTTCATGAGACAGAGAGGTGGTGGAAGTGTGAGGTGCTGCAGGAGGGGGGAGGTGAGGCCTTCCGAGCCCTTTCAGGCCCGGACAGGCACAGACATCGGCTTTGGTGGTGGGCCTTCATGCGGGTGGCACTGATTGCCTGCCAGCACCTGATAGGCCGAGATAAAGCAGGATGGGCCAATCCGGAGCCTTGTTTGTAAATTGAATGGTAACTGGCACTCTGGTGACGGGGAGGGCGGCCATCTTTTCAGGAGAGTGAGTCTCAGTAAAAACACACTCATGGGTTTGGGAGAGTGTAAATGCGTGCACTGTTGTAGTGCAATAACCCCTGCAGCTCATGATGGTAGCAAAGTAACAGACCACGCTGCTGTACTCCAGCGCTTACCAAGATGGATGCGCTCTTCTGGCCTGGAATCCCAGAAAATCCTCTGCTGGGTGTGTGGAGTGGAGGGAGGAGAGCTGCAACTTTTGAGTTCGAAGAAGAAGAAGAGAGGAATGGGTTGACTCCAGCACAGACAGGGACCTTGGTGGTGGGACTTTGCGCAGGGACCAGCTAATGGCCTGCCAACACCTGAAAGGCCAAGATAAAGTAGGTTGGGCAATAAAGAGCCTTGTTTGTAAGGCAGCATGGTAACCAACAGCAGCACTCTGGTGTCAGGGAGGGTGGCTATCTTTGCCGGAGAGCAAGCCTCATTAAAAACCCACTTGTGGGTTATGGAGTGTGTAAATGTATGCACTGTTGTAGCACAATAAATCCTGCAGCCCGTGATGGTAGCGAAATACGAAGATGGATGCGTTCCACTGTCCTGGAATGCCAGAAAAATCTCTGCTGGGGGTGTAGTATGGAGGGAGGGGAGCTGCAACCTCTGAGGTCGAAGAAGAATTCTGGGTCTACTTCCTGGCCCAACAGTGGAATGGCCGGCACATGCCCCTTCTCCAGCCCTCTTCTGACACCGGTCATAGGTGTTGACGAGGATTGGAGCAAGAGAAATGCAGAACCAGCTAATATGCCCGCTAATCACGGTGTCTAACTGGGCCTCTCAAGGGATTTCCATCCCACCCTCTAAATCCCTGCAAGGCAGAAAATCATTGACAACCATTGTCAATGATTGTTCTTTATGTATTTAGGAATGATTTATCATGTTTTACTTTTGTCATTTACGAACTTATGTATACATAGCTTTTTTACTTCCTTAAAGAGTAAGATCAACACCCCAATTAGCTTTAGTGATGTTCATTGCTCCATGTTCAACTCATCTACTTCCCATTCATCAAGCCCCTTGCACACTCCTTGATGAACGAGTCATCAAACTGAAATGTCTTGAACTTGGTCTAGGGGCAGTGGAGGAGATTTGTAGAAAACCACAAAAATGGAAAAACGAATTATGCCTATGACGTATGCACGTGGAAAGACGCAGAACTCCTTCCAAAACTAAGCAACGGGATGATGAGGAGCCGGCTTGGAGTAATGGCATGTACTATACGTGATCCTGGTATTTTTGAAAGCATAATTACACCCCAGTGACAGGATTACGGTACATCACGTGTTCCCAGATGGATAAATAACGTGATTCTTAATTTTGTTTTTAAACGTTCTGTTAAAAACGAGTGAGCCCATCAGACAAGCAGACCATTGTGTTCCAAATCAAGTCACACAAAAAAAAATATGATTTAAAAATGTAAATCCACTGGGGAATTCTTCATATAATTCTCGTGTGGCTTAAACATTTCTAGTTAAATCTGCGTACATTCCTTTCTGATATAGTTGTCTATTTTCAAGTTGGCCAATAGATGGCAGACTATGCAGTATCTGCGGCTTGGCCATCTGTTTTATGAGAATAGCAACACATTTCAAAGTTATGACAAAGAAAAAAAAGGAACAAATGAGCGGATAGGAATGAAATATTAATCAAGATCCTTTACACAATGCAAAACATTCCTGCCTTCATTCATTAGGAACAATGGCCCCAGAATAAAGGCACAAGCAGAAGCCAACGTTATGCAAACGTTCGATGCAGGCACGACCATTCATTTCTTTCAATGAGCCTCATTTTAAATGGGATGCAGTGCTAAATCAGGGCGCAAAGCAAGGCGTAATGTTTCTACACATTGGGCCTCATTACGACCCAGGCGGTAAGTTACCGCCTGGGCCGTGACTTTACCACCATGGCGTAAACTACGTTTACGCCATGGTGGTTGGCGGACTTACCGCCCCATTCCGAGGTCGGCGGGGCGGTAAGTCCCCAATCCCCATTTACCCTTCCCCATTCCCATTTTTGCCCCATAGGGCATAATGGGAGTGGGGAAGGCGTTAATTACGCCACCGTAAATTACGGTGGCGTAATTAACTCCATGGTCCCTTAGCGCCATGGATTTTAACACCTGCTAAAAGCAGGTGTTAAAAGCGCCATGGCGCTAAGGGACCTCGTAATTGGCGGTAAGGGGTCGGCGCAGCTAACGCTGGCGTTAACCCCTTACCGCCAGGGTCGTAATGAGGCCCATTGAGTTACCATTCCGCCCCATTGTTATGCAGTAGCAATGCAGAGGTGGGGCACTGGAGCAGAGATAAGATCGCCGTCATGCATTCCTTCTCCCTCGGGTCAGTGCGTATCATTGTACTTCTGCATTACACGACATTGGCATGCAGGCTTACAAGAAATGAATTCCTATGAAATGCACCTCGGTTTTGTGCATGGTCCAGACCAGGTAGTTACCCAGGAATGCATTAGTAAACGTCACCCGCAAAGGGAATTTGCAGGTAGTGTTGACCTTTTACACAAGTCAGAGAGGAAAATGAAAGAGTAAAGGTTCTTCCCTGTGGCTCCCGATTTTGTTTTGAATTGCAAGCAGGGGACCCAACAGCAGGTAGGTAGTTATGCTGGGGATCCCCCACATACAAGTTTGACATTATATAAAAAGACTGTGACTGTCTCCTGCCAAATACTCGGAACAGTATCACCATCTGAAGGTCATGGTTCCATTATCATCTCTTCAGCAGCCAAACCAGAAATTCCCAAAAGATTTTTTTCGGTCACAGACTCGAATCACTTCTTTGAGGGTGTTTGTGAGTGCAACGTATTACATTATGGATAGGTTTCTGTTAAGTGCGTCATGCCGCATTTCGGCTGCCTTGAAACGCTATGTGGAGGAGAAGGGGTTTTCAAAAAGCAGAGGTGAGGAGATATGTGAGGCCAAATCTCTACTGCGATAGAAAAAATGAAGAGTTTAACAATGAATAAGTCCATATCATGCTGATTATACTGGATGGGTCCACCCTCCAATTGCATGCTTCCTCCAGGGTGCAGCTTTGGTGTGGGGGGAACCACATTTTCCAGCGCCGTGACTGACAGGGACGGATCCATTCTTATAATTTGACCAGGTGAAGAAGGAGGACAATCTGGAGGCTAAAGCTTAAGGGAAAGCTCCACTCAGGAGAACGAAGCAGACGAGATGTGCAGGGCTGTCAGAAGATGTGTTGAGGCACGGGGCAAAACATTTGGTGAGGCCCTCTTACAATTTTTTGCACTCGGCCAGCAGCGGCACATCCGCAAACAGGAGACTTGAGAAATCTACCCTTATGTTTGTGTGCAGGATCCCAAATATGGTTTATTACTACAACTCCAAATCAACTACAGAAGAAAGGTTCATGCCAGACTAACTTTTGTATCATATGCATAAATATATATAAGATGGCATGAGCTCTCCACTGCGCCACCTCCAATTCTCTGAGGGTCAGTCACTTTTCCAAGCAAAGAGTTGAGGGCAGATCTCTTTCTTCAGCTGGGGCCTCCCTCTGGAAACAGCCTCCCTGCCTTGCTGCTGAAACTTGAGGAGAACCATCTCCAGTTCCGGAAGCACCTCAAGACCTGTCTCTTTGCTTCTGCCTTCCCTCTTCCTCTCCCTTGCTGATCACCTACCTGATTCATGCACTGGTCACCTGGTAAAGCTCTGAATTTGGGCCCAGGACCCTGCCTGTCCTGTTGCAATCCTGCACTGCCTCTTGGCTCCCCTGCACTTGTGGTCTGTATCTGTAACCCTACAGTCCCCGCTCTTGCTCTTATTCTCCAACCGTTGGCTGCATTTATGAGTACCCACACTTGCCACCCGTTAGCGGCACTCTTGTTTCTCCTTTGTTCCTGCACTTCTGCATCCTATCCCACCCTCGGCACTTCTCCCCTCCCCCCTTCCCTGCTCTTGCGCGATCTGAATGACACAAGGCCTAGTAAGATCTGTGTTTATAAATGCCATATCATATCATTAAGGAGCACCCTGCCCCTGTGTGCACATTAAAACACACATCATACACAGTGACAAATGATGTACAGTGGAGGCTGGTACATTCCTGAACTTAAGAGGCTTAAATGTTTGTGCCAATTAGGCAGGATCAACAGAGCACAGTGAGGAAGCCCAAACCAAACAAGGGTTGCTTGAGGTGGGTTCTCACTCTCAAGAACATGTTTGAAACAATGGGTTAAAGGTATGCATTTTACAGCACTTTCTTTGCAAAATTGGGTAGAAATCCATACAGTTTGCAATTGGTTTTGTATGGAAGCACATGCAAATTCTCAATAGTTGCAAATCACAAATTGTGCATAGGAACCTTTTCCAATACATTTCATGCCGCCTTTCCACGTGAGATATGCTGGTATAAAAATATATTCATGCTGGTTGTTCTTATTATGTCGATGCAGGCTGCATCAACATATGCCATTATTCCCATGTACGGACTCCCAGCCAGTAAAAATGCCATGCCACAGAAAGTATATCCAGGCTGACTGTGTACCATAAGTGTTATTACTGGCTAGATTGGTCTACATTCAATGCACGGGAAAGGCACTTCTGTATTGGTATTAGCTGGCCATTGATAGTGCCAGTGCAAAATGGTTTGAGTACCTGAGCAGCTAATAGAAGTGCCTGGTAAATGCCTAATACTTATACACAAGCCTAAACTGTTGGCTTTGCCAATTCTTATTTTTAAAAGAACTTCAGCGAAAGACACGCAGGGTGTTTTTAAATTGAGTGGCCAAAGGCAGACCTGATTAAGACATTTTTATTACACCAGTTACGTGTTTACAACTCCAATGAAGTCATGAACTCTCAGAGTCTTTGAGGAAAAACTTGCTGGAACATTGAGGGCAAATTTCGATGGCAATGCATGTTTAAAGCTAGCTCAAAGAGTTCCAGTGAGGAGGTGTTTTGGGTGGGGAGAGCAGGAACTGGATGAGAATTGACGTAGGGATTAGCTTGACCATGAGAAGTCATTTCACTGTTAGCACCTGCATTCATATCCGTACATTTTTAGGTAATTGAAATCGTGATGTGGGGTTAGCACTTGCATGCTAGGGGAGTGATTAGAAGGGAAGTGGTGACATGAGACATCTAATTCTCACAGCAGTCCTAAACTGTGACGTTTCAGAAATTAAGGCAAGAGGTAGCTGCTTGTAACATTGAAGCTTCACCAGAATAGTCTCATTTGAAATGTGGAAAGATGTTAGGTGCCCCCACACAAGGAAGTTTGCCCCTTCCTCACAGCCTCTGACGTTAGCGCCTCTCCCAACATTTGTAGTGTTAGTCCCCTTTTCCCCCTGACATTTTAGCCTAGGTGAGGCTCTGATGCCATGAACCCACCCCTTAATGAAGTGGCCCCCAGGGCGTCTACATTTAGGGGTCGTGCTGAACACACACTCACAAAAAACACTTTCACCCATGCATTCATCCACCAGTTACACAACTCCATACATGCATGCATACATAAAACCAAACACACCATTGACACAAACACCAACATGCACACATGCATTCATACATACACATATACATACTAATTTAATTTAAATACACATATACACATTTTTTTTAAAATAAAAAAACACTTAACTTACCTCCATGCACCCTTAAAAAGCATCCACGCAGCCGACACGTAGACATGTTGCCTGACAAGAGAGAACTCATCTCCCATCAGTCAGCGTGGTCACAGTGAGCAATGTGAACACACTGATTGACAAGCGAGAACTCCTCTCCCATCAGTCAGCTTTGTCACGCTGACAACATGAACACACTGACTGACAGAAGAGGAGTCCTCTCCTGTCAGTCAGCGTGGTCATGCTGAGCAACGTGAACGCACTGATTGACAAGAGAGAACTCCTCTCCCATCAGTCAGCATGATCACGCTGAGCAACGTGAACACACTGACTGAGAGGAGAGGAGTCCTCTCCCGTCAGTCAGCGTGCTCATGCTGAGCAGCGTGAACACACTGACTGACAAGAGAGAACTCCTCTCCCATCAGTCAGCATGGTCACGCTGAGCAACATGAACACACTGACTGACAGGAGAGGAGTCCTCTTGTGACAGTCAGCGTGGTCACGCTGAGCAACGTGAACACACTGACTGACAAGAGAGAACTCCTCTCCCGTCACTCAGCATGATCATGCTGAGCAATGTGAACACACTGACTGACAGGAGAGGAGTCCTCTCCTGACAGTCAGCGTGGTCACGCTGAGCAACGTGAACACACTGACTGACAAGAGAGAACTCCTCTCCCGTCACTCAGCGTGATCACGCTGAGCAACATGAACACACTGACTGACAGGAGAGGAGTCCTCTCTTGTCATTCAGCATGTCCACGTTTTCAGCTGAATGACGGGAGGCAGCAGAGCCCACTTCTGAGCCCTGCTGTCTCCCATTATTTTGCTGTTTATTGCGGAGCCAAAGCGTGAGTGTGAGGCCCGGGGCAGTTTGGCCCCCCTGCATACCTTCGTGACGGCCCTGGAGATGTGTCTTCAAGATTTCCTGGAAAGGCAACCTACACTTTTAGCTGTGGTGGAGGCCACTGCAAGGGACCATTATTGTTCCATAAAATATGTTTTCATTTTTTCCAGCTGGTGGAGACTGTGATAAATTATGTTTAGATGACATGAGACAGGTGGATGTGGTTCTATTTCTTCATATCAATATTTGGTTAACAGTCTCCTGACATATCAACATTAAATATCAATTAGGATTGTGAGATAATCCATTTTACGTTTAGTGAATCAGCAGTCTAAAGCGTTTCAAGGCGAGTACAAAAGCATTTTTTGACGCGGGACCAGAGGTGTTGGCAATGTTTCACTAACACACCAGGATAAGGTTATCTACTGAGCTGAGTAACAGGCAGACATTTCTCTTTCACTGCTGGCCCTGGACTCACACGGGGTGTAAACAGAGTGGTATCGTGCCATTTTCTTTTCTAAACATTGAAGTAATCAACTGTGACACAATGATGAATTTCAATTAACTATATAAATAGGTCAATTATCCGCAAATTGGCCCCCGCAAATTGACTCTTAGAATTGACTCCAGTGGGGGGCTGTGAGCGAGCTGTGGAGCCTGTTGACAACGATTTTATAATTAATCTTTTAGCATTAGTATTTGCCACTATGCAACTATTATAAAGTAGCAAGACTAGGTTGATGACTAACAAATCTAACATTGTTCTACTGAGGCTACGTCCAGTCTGAAACAGAGGTCCCTAATTTACCACTCAGCTATACAGTTGACAAAGTGAATACACAATATACACATAGAGATCTGTGTGTGTCTCTCTCCCCATGTGTCTCTCTCTCCCTCTCTCTCTCTCTCTCTCTCTCTCTCTATCCCTCTCTTTTCCTCAATAGTGAGAGAGATTGAGAGAGAAACTAAGACCCATAGGCCACACTCTATCATGTATCATATATCATGTATATCTCATATCATATATCATATATCATGTCACGTTCTGAACATGTGTGTTTGAGCACGATATAAATAAAATATCATATCATATATCATATCATGTCATATCATGTATATCATATATCATGTATCATATATACTTTTATAGTGTGCCATCTAGTTTGGGGGGATTGTTCACCACCCCCAAATCAGGTGCTCAAAATGTTTATTTATTAAACATTGTATGAACCTTCAACACGCTAGTTTAACAGTATTGATTCCCTAAAGCCTCCCTGTCAAGAAACACACAGGTTTGCACAGAATTATTGAAAAAACAGAAATAAGCATACCAATTTAAAATATGAACAAAATTGTACATCTCTTGTTCATTGTCTATGACATCTCAGTGTCAATGTCAATGATTACTTCAATGATGAATGATCCTGTATTGGTTAATTGAACTGTCAAAGATGTGTTTAACTTAAACGTACAGCATTTGAATAGTAATCCTGGTTGAACTGGAACGATTTTAAGAAGATTTCGGTGCAATGTTAAAAAGACCTATTTATCTTTACAAAAGTGAAAATACTAGATTCACTACATGTCATCACAGATCCCTTTCTCATGAGGATAGGGAGGTGAGGCCACTAGTCGATAGTCCCCTGGGGATGGTATAATGAGGGAGGATCTCATGGGGCAGGACACCCCCCTGAGGGATGACGGCCATCTAGGTTACATCCCTATTGAGAACATCACCCCCGCCCCCACAGACTCTAACCTTTCCCTCTTCTGCTAACCTCTTTGTAGACAGTAGACCTATAGTCTGTTTTAAAATAGACTACCTCAAGGTCCTGAAAAGTACTGAGATGAAGAAGAGGCTCAGAAACATAAGTATTCCAAGTACCAGGATGAGGTGGGACACAGGAACAATGAAGAGCAATACCAAGAAGGAACTGCAGCTATATAGACTTCCACAGAGGCATGGTTCCTTTTATCCTATTAAAAACTGAAGATGGGTTGCCTGTTGGAGAGACACAGCCCACCAAGACGAGAGACCATAAAGCCCGGGAAGCATAAAGGAGAAGCAGAGAAGACCAGGATGGAGCTGAGAGCGGTCCACTACCGGAGTCAAGAGTACAACATAACTCCTTCCGCTAATGGCTTCTAGATGGTAATGCAAGGCTGCGAGATGGTGAAGCAAATGCAAGAGGCAGCATCCAGAATGTCGGTCCAAGGGCTGGGCAGGAGATCCAAGAGGTGACACAGAGATGCCGGTGCAGCACACAGAGTAGGGAAGAGACCCCAGGAAGAACCACTGGGCATCCCAGGAACAAGGAAGTCAATGGAAGAGGCACAGGGACCGGTAGGGACCAGAAGATACAGGACGCAAAACCCCTGTATGCAAATAACGAGCACAACTCTCTTCCTCCTGTCAGTACTTGGCAAGCAAAGCAGCCAAGGCGACATAAAGAGAGGGGGAGAGAAAACGGTGTCAGGGACCCAAACCAAGAGTGCAATACGAGTCATCTTCCTCATGGCAGTACTTGGCAGGGAAGTAGACCATTTGGGTCAGACCAAATAAGAAGAGACAAGCCAGGGCCGCAGACCCTCATAACACTCTCAGATCAAGGGAGTCATTCCCCTTGGTTGTAAGAGATTGTTTTGCAAATACCAGGAGAAGGGAGTCATTCTCCTGGTAACTTGGATCAGGAGGAAGGTTCGACAGGCATGGGGAAGGAAGTAATTCCTCCTGGTATTTATTAGACTGAGACCAAACACCAAAGAAGGGGTCATTGTCCCAGGCTCTTTTAGACAAACCACCAGGAGAAGTGAGACATTCTCCTAGCCCTCCAAAGACACATGGTGTGGAGACTTGGACCATAACCTAGGGGAAGGTAAGCATGTTCCTGGGATCAGAACAGATTTATTCTTTGGCCACAAGTAGGGTTTTCTTGACATAGGACGGTGGACACCTTTACTTTAACAGACATCCTGACAGTCATTTTAGATCTTTAATTAAGGCAGGGAAACACCTCTTAGGAATGCTTTACTAATGCTTTACTACCCAATTAAGGTCTTTAGCCCCAAACATGCCACCTTTGTGTCAGGGTAACTTTTCTGTTGCTGCTTCAAATTAGTTTGGATTGTCTTGTTAAAAGAAAACTTGCAAAGAAATTGCATCTCTGTTTCTTGAATACAGAGAAACGTGTTTTGTTGTTTCCCTGGCTGCTTCTGAAGTCAGAATGTCTGGAATGCAGTCAAAATAAACAGTTAATGACATCATTTTAAACATGTGGATTCGTTGTCAAGAAGTCAATGATTACTTTTACTTACTAATTTAAGTTACAGCTTGAGGAGAGAGCAAGTACACATTACGCAACAGCAACCTGTCGCTTTGCAATTGTGGATGAGGTTTAGGAGGAATCCTCACACAGGAAGAAAGGCTACTGCACAGTTGTGTGCATCATCTTTCAGAATAGAGTTTATGTTCTCAGAATACACAGATTTCCCCAAATCACAAAACGGCCCTATTAATACATTCACTTTTCACTTCTAATGGCACCCATTGATTCCCTTATTTGTAACAAAAGTATTCTGGTTGAACTGCTTGCCCAAGATCAAACATGTGCACTCTGATGAGGTGCTGCTCCAACCCCAGTGCTGAATACTGTCCTGATTGATTTCATCCCCATGAATAGCACGCAATAGCTCAGAATACTCCGTTTGCAAAGAACACATCTATAATCTATGCATTGCATCTCTTCAACTTGTCGTTTCACCCGATAAAAATAGTCCCCACATTGTACTTTTTGAACTTGATCACGAGGTTGCACATGAAGCCTTCCATATCCAAGTGCTGATGACTTCCTTTCTCTTCCCAAGAACGTGAGAGAACTGGATATATATGATGTTCAGTATATCACAGGACACTACTTGCAACATTTAAAAACCACCCACTCTCTCCAACACAATGTTATTGTAGTACCTGTCAGACGAAGCCTTAACTGAAACACTAATACATGTCCCTTTGTATTGTGAACATCAGTTATGCCATCAGATTGCATTTCTACTGTCTAGTTCAGTTATTACTGTATAGTTGAATGTTTGAATGTTGGGAGGTCTGTGACTCGATAATTCATTCGAATGCAGTTAATATCATCTTCCATGTCAACATTTTGCCATGTGGTTTCATAAATGCAACATCAACAGTAATGTATTATTTGTTGAATGCTTTTTTGTATAGAGAAGTGGCTAGTGCTATTTTATTGCTTTCTTCAGGGTTCAACTAAATGACTGCCTACTTTGAAGGAAATGATGTGAATGATTGCTTTATGGATGCTGTCCCTCCTCCATGTATGAAAATAAACACGAAGAGCAGAAAGATGTGACAAGTGACTTCATTTCTGGCTTTCTCTGGTTGCTCTCTAAAGTTTGGATATGGAAAAACAGAAGCAGGCACAATTTAAATGGATTGCAGGGACAGAAATGAAGATATTCACACAACAGTAATGTTCTTATACTATAAAGCAGTGATTCCGTATAGCTAAGCAGTAGCTGAACCTTGTATGCAAATAAAAATCCTACGCTTCTGATAACACGATCACAGACTTGAAACACACAAGTAAACATTGAATTGCCAGTCAACACCTTCCATTGCTAGATGGTATCCATGAAAATACTGCTTAGAGCAGCAGTTACCTTCCTATTTCTTTGTTCTTTACTCACACTTTCATACAACACAAAAGTGAGAAACACATCAAGGTAAAAAGCATAATTGAAACCAAATAAGCTCTTAATTGCAACTTCGAAAAATTCTCCCCCTTGACTTAAACAGTAAAACACAGTTCAAAAATTGTCTGACACCATAAGAAAGCTTTTACCATGATGCATTTGTCATGCATCACAGGGGAGCTGATTGAGACAGCAATCAATCAAATAGATCTCCTCGAGAGCTCGGCAGCCTTCAAAATCATAACCAGTGAGCACGAGAATATTGTTAAGTAGTTGGAAGCTGACAGAACAATTTAAAATTGTGGAATGATAGATGAGATTGGGATAATTATTATCATTTAATGTGTGTAACGCGCTGCTCGCCCATAGGCCTCAGAGCGCACAGATAGAATGGACGAGACACACCAGATAACAATTATGCTATTATTAGTATCATTTAATTTTTGTAAAGTGCTACTCGCCCATAGGCCTCAGGACACTGGAGTAATTCACTTTGAATCTGAGAAAGGGAGATCTTGCATTAAAAAAAAAAAAAAACTTGGCCTGACAGGAATTATGTGACTTTTAACAGTCATATTTGACCTCAATAATCGTTTATTGATTTCTTTGAAAGAAATAGGCAGTATTTTGTTTTGTTAATTTAGTGTCTTTGATGTGTCCAGATATTATACTTTTAAATGCCATTTTAACAAAAATGCTCTAAAGTTGTGAAGTTTCCTGTAAAATGATTTAGCCGCCCCCACATTGGTGTCACAATTATTTAGTTTCCCTTAACCAATAACCTATTTTACCAGGTTCCATGTGATAATATCCCCCCAAAAATGTCGCTATACAAGCATGGCACTGTTTCTTTGCGGTGATATCACCATTTGGAACCTTTAAGCGGAGCGTGGGACACCCCTGCAAACCCCGCTCCCATTTACCCCATATATTGTCCCCATAATTAATGTTGCCTATGCCGTTTCCCGGCGACTATATATATCGTGACATTATTTATGGGGATAATATTACCTGATTTACCATTCTTTTTAATATGTAATGATTGGGTCAACTGTGCAATGTATGTATGCAAGGGTTTTATAAAAAAATGAAATGCCATGGCATGACACAGAGTACTCTAAATAACGGACAAAGCAACAGACTTACAGTTAGGGTGCAAGGAAGTAGAGGTAGCTGGGATGCAGTGGGAGATTGGGGCCAGGTGTAACTTTGAAAATGGAAAAGTAGGGTTGAGTAGAGCAATCAGGGATTGCTCCGATGTTCTTTAACAAGTAGGGTTCATGGGCCCTACCTGAAGTGTGGGATGCTGGGGGACAATGCAATCTGCATTGGTTACTTGTTCCAGACAGAGGGGCCATTACAAGGTAAGGGTTGTTTCTTAGGTTTTTTAGCATGTTAAATTGATGTTACCAGTAAAAATTACTCAAAGAGAGCATTTTCTGTTTACATGTAACCACAAAATTGTCAACTTAGTTTGAAATATGAAGTGTCAGAGCGGAGTATAGCCTGAGTGTTTCATGAGAGCAATACAAGCAGAGCGGCTGCAATATTTTTTTCTGACAAGGAGTGTGTCTTTGCTGTTACGGCGGAAGAAGGTCACTCGCTACATAGACTCCAGCTCCAAGTGGAAAATAGCAGAGTGTAGGCTGAGTGTTTTGTGTTCTGTGGAATCATGGTATCGAGGGCGGAGCTTCATCACATATACTGGAATCGACCCACGAGAAGGCAATGAGCGAGCTTGTATGGCAAAGTGAAACACATATGAACATTTAGCATACACTTTGTGAAATTGTTTTGCAAGTCAGGCCATACTGACTAAGTATCGACAGCGGGGACTGCGGGGTGTATTCCCGTTGCACCCGCAGAGGTGACTTGACAAGCTGTTACTACCCCACTTTGGCATGAAAGGAAAAATCAAAAATAACACTACTCGCTACCATCTAAGGAGCTCTGCTCACCAGTTAGGACGTTAGGACTCAGACGCAGGTCCATTGGGAGTGGGACCCAAAGGGAGGAACATTTCAAAAGGCAAAATCACAACGTTTTTCCCTGAGAGGGAAAACAACTGTACAGCCAAGTCCTTTCTTCTGATTCTATACTTCAGGACTCCATGATTGTGTGGGGAGCAGAATGCACAGGGCAGGACTTGGAAATATCAGGGGTGGTAGTTTCCCACATGGAATCGCAGGCAGGTTTACCTCTCATTGAAGTATGCGCCAGTCTTGAAAACAAACTTAGACATGCAATGGTAGATGCTTACGAACATTTAACATCTCCCCGTGCTCCTCAAAACGCAGAGCCAAATGCTACCTCGGAAACCCTTTCTATGTCGAATGATCTAGAGGAGACTTCTTTTACAGTGACTGATAGAGCCTCCTTGCCATTTCAGGGCAATGAGACACGCTGCCACAATCCCCCTGAGGGGGGCTTGAGTTCACTTGCAGACCTGAACATTGTCCTATAAGATTTCATCAGAGTTTATGATGTGATCGTAATTGAAGCCAATACCACCTTGCTCAATCATATGACTAAACAACTCAGAGAGTGTGTACACATGATTTCTCGGGGCACTGCTGCGGGGGCCTAACCTGTGGGTCATTTGGACGTCAGAAGTGTAGTAGATCTCACGCATGATGCTGCCACATTAGTTGATCAAGGCCTCTGGCTGTTGGCTGAACGAGTGAAAGAGGCTGACTTTTCTAAAAACAATAGGCCAAATAAAGGGAGCCGCGCGAGGGTCTAGAAGAAATCCAAAAATATCAAAAAAGGGCCCAAAGGAAATAACAGAGGATCATGTAAGTTCCTGAGGCACATGGTGTTACTGTCCTCTAAGGAAACGAGCAACAACAGCGGGACTGTTATTACAGAGGAACAGGAAGGTATGAGCTCCAACTTGAGAGCACCAGGTTTAATAGAGGGAGCATGTCAGGAACTATCGAAGAGTGTCAAAGCACTGAAGATGCCAGTAAACAGACACAGGAATACGTTGTTTCAGCAGCAGAGCAATCCCAGCATCCCGTTATATAAAGAAGATCCTTACAAACTCTGCTATGTGCGCGGAGCAGCAGCTAGAGCCGAGGAGGGGAGAGCCGGGCTTAGTGCTTGCAAAGGCGAATGGTCTGTGTGTGCCAGACTCTGAGAAGAGAAAACAGGCTGGGAGTAACCCAGCGCAGTGTAGCTAAAACCAGGCTGGGAAGCCACCAGGCAACACTATAAGTGGCCCCAAAGCTACTTGCATTTCTTGACCATAGTTGTAAAAAAAAAGAAGAGGAAAGTCATCTGACTCCATCGCAGCAAGAGACGGGAACATGCTCAATTATCTTTGAGTCTCTATTCAAAGAAGACAAGAACGTCCTAATGAATAGACGTGGTGTACTAGCACTGCTGGCCTCGATTCCCACTTTAAAGGCTATTTCCTCGCCTGATATTAAAAAAATGTGCTCTCATCTTTCATTCAAAGCTGGTTGAAACTAGGGCTGTGCCGAATAGCATATTTAGTATTTGGCAGAATACTGAATAGTTTGTCAACTATTCTGCCGAAGGCGAATATGAAGCCGAATTGTTGCTTTATTTAATAAATCATGTTCCAAACTTGAAAAAACACACTATTAAAAAAGCACCATTTTAAATGCATTCTATATTATTATTACTCTTCATTGGAATCAATGCAACATCTTTATTTAAAGTATAATTTCCGAAAAAAAGCAGATTTAACCAAACTTAAGGGGCCAAACGTAAAGGATGTTGTTGCATATTCAAAAGCAGTGCCAGTCAAAGTAGGAGGCTTCACAAATGCGAAAGGACGAGGTTGCAATGAACGAAATGGATATAGCAATTTGCACCCTGCTGTTGCACACTGGCCCACTTTGGAACTGGAGAGATTATTCAACATAAATTCCTTTCAGAGGCCTGTTAGGTGCGGGTATACTACTTCACCTGACATAACTAAGCCTTGTTAGTCTCCACTACCTATTGAGAATTCTTAAAGTTTCTCCATGGGCGTGGCCCATAGGAACAAATGCTGCTCACTTTTCACTTATCCTCGCCACTCCTTCTCACCAATATACAAACATATGCACCTTATAATTCCTGATAAAATATCTGATAATGTTAAACTCAGGACTCAAGTCCTTAGAAAAAGAAAAGGGTGAGGCTATGATGTACGCAATGGGAAGTGACATGACAGGAACTGAATGTATCCTAAAGTGAAATATGCACATTGTCTTTTCCAACTAAAGAAAGGGAACATTGCATATAAACATTTGCCAAAAGAAAATATTGTACTGTATTGTTGCTGGCTAAGTATAAAAGGTGAGCACCTTTTATGTCTAGAATCTGAAACAAAACATGCCCTAAAGAGCATATTACATTATAAGATGTTTTACAGTTGTGTGATAGCAATTTGTCTGGTCTTGTGGCTAAGCGTCTGGTCTAATTCTATTCAGTTTTGCAAACTGAAGTCTTTATTTGCTTTTCTGAGTTCTTGTTGCATTGTATTCAAATGAGAATGGCAAAGTATTCAGTAACAGTCTAATAGCAAGAAACTATTCGGCTGGAGCCGAATAGCTTTTTATCAGCCGTAATTCGGCTGAATACTTCCTCGAAGCTGAAGTTCGGTACACCCCTAGTTGAAACACTGGTCAGTGAATGTCAAGAAGATCTCCGCCTGACCGTTTTTAAGACATATTAGCCTAAAATACTGGGGTGGAGGGTCGGGATCAAGGGAGAGTCAATTTAACAGTGCATTGCTTGTTTGACTCTGATCAACGGAGGCAGGTGAATCATGATGGGGCCTCCACGGGCTGGGGACGGTTCTCCAGTTCACTCCCCACCCTTACAGGAAAATTACCAGGGTTCTAAGGACTCGACAGATTTGAATGTTTTATTTAGGGGGCGACTTCATTCTCTTACAAGAAACTTGGGTAAGGGAGACCCCCACTTTGATGGGTACTTGTCCATGTGTTGCAACACCAAGAAAGGAGTAAAAGGGTGTCCTGTAGGAGGGTTATTGGTGGCTGCAAAAATTGAGAGTAGAAGACATTTCCACCATGTGAAAACGAATATGGAGGGCTTGATGATCACAAAGGAAGTGGATGAGATCAATGGCTGAAAGGTACAGACACTCTTATTTTCATATGCTACAATGCACTTTTAGGGAAGTTTGTGAGATTCATGAAGGATATTGAAAATGTCTTACATTAATGGCAAAAAAATGGGGATGGGGACCCATTCTTCTAGGTGGGGACTTCAATTGCTCCTGCATGGTGTTGAACTAGAGTGGAAGGAAACAGGTGGGTTAACCACAGTGACTACTAGAAGGGGTAACACTACTGATCTCAGGAGTAGGTGGAAGACGGGTCCAGCGCAGTGTCAATGAAGGGGAAAAGTACTAAGAGGCCAGCCCTTGGGATGAATTACCTTAGCCCAGAAGATAGGAGGGGGGCGTCTGTGCCAGACTCTTTCCCTAAATTGATATTCTGTTATGTTATGTTATGTTATTTTGCATTTGTATAGCGCCTTATATACCATTGGTATGGTCTGTAGGCGCTGGTAGGTTGAACGCCCTTGGGAACCGAAGTTCGGGTCAGTAGAGAGATTAGAGAGAGTCCAAAGGTGCGTGTGCACACCAGGTATGTGTGCAGCGGGTGCGTATTCATGAGGTAGCTGCTCCTTAGCGGTAGGTGTGGTGGTTGAGAGATCAGGAGTATGTGTTCGGTCTGGCCGGAATTATCCAGGCCGAGTGTGGCAGCCTTAGGCCTAAAGAGAAACGCCTGGCTGGGGGGTGTGAAACCAGCCATGTTTACTTAGAGTGATGGGGAGTGAGCGGCAGATGTTGATATGAGAACAGTTATATCTAATGGTGTCATAGTATCTCTGTGTTCTAGTTGAGTGGTGGTGTAAGGAGAGAGTAAGCGTGGGGTGTGATAAGAAGTATGCTCTTTCAAAAGTTCCTTGCATTCCAAAGCATAATATATATGTCACGCAATTCTGAGCGGTCGGGTCCGTTCTATGCATTTTGTTTCTCATCCGTTGTGTGCACTATTCATCCGCTCTAAGTACTTGTCCGTTCAGCGTACTTGTCTGTTCAGCACACTCATCCGCTCTATATATCCATCCGCTCCATACACTCATTCGTTCTATGCATTCATCCGCTCCACAGACTCATATGCCACTCAACTGCTCCGCAGTCATCCGCTCCACACAGTCATCCGCTCTGTATACAATCATTCGCTCCATATATACTTGTCCATTCCACATACACTCATCTGCTCCACGTACACTCGTCCGTTCCGCGTACACTCATTCGCTCCACGCACTCGTTGGCTCCACACACTCGTCTGCTCCTCAACACAATCATCCGCTCCACACATTCGATCAATCTATACACTCGTCCAATCTACCCACTCGTCCAATCTACATACTCGTTCAATCTACACACTCATCCAATCTACACACTCGCCCAGTCTACCCACTCGTCAAGTCTACCCATTCATCCGGTCCACAACACTCATCCGGTCCATCCATTCATCGGTACAACATACTACTCGTCCGCTTGACAATACTACTTCTCTGCTCTACGTATCTATTTGTTCCACACACTCATCAGTTCTATGTATTTATCGGCTCCACACACTCATCTGTTCCACATACTCATCTGCATCACACACTTGTCAGTTTCACATACTCATCCGCACCACACACTCGTCCGCTTTACACACTCATCGGCTTCGCACATTCACCCGCACCACAGACTTAATTTTTTTTTCTTTTTTTTTTGCACAATCATCTGCTCCACCCTCTCATCCGCTCCACACATTCGTCCACTCCACGTGCTCATCTGTTCTGTGTACTCGTCTGCTCTACATACTCATCTGCTCCTCAATACTCAGCTGCTCACCACATTCAGCCGCTCTCCACACTCAGCTGCTCTCACACTCAGCCGCTCTCCACACTCAGCCGGTCTCCACACTCAGCCGCTCTCCACATTTAGCTGCTCTCCACATTCAGCCGCTCTCCACACTCAGCCACTCTCTACTCACCCGCTCTCTACACTCAGTCGCTCCCCATGCTCCTCCTCTCTCCACGCTCTTCTGCTCTCCACGCTCCTCAGCTCTCCACACTCCTCCGCTCTGCACACTCCTCCGCTCTGCACGCTCCTCGGTTCTCCACGCTCCTCCGCTCTCCACGCTCCTCTGCTCTCTACACTCAACCGCTCTCCGCACTCAACCGCTCTCCCCACTCAACCACTCTTGACACTCAACCACTCTCCACACTCATCCGTCCTCCACACTCATTCGCTCTCCATATTCATCCGCCCTCCACACTCATCCACTCTCCACACTCATCCGCCCTCCACACTCATCCACCAACCGCGTTCATCCTCCACACTCACCCACACTCATCCATACTCATTCGCTCTCCCCACTCCTCCGCTCTCGCCCTCCACAGTCATCTGCCCTCCACACTCATCTGCCCTCCACACTCATCTGCCCTCCACACTCATCTGCCCTCCACATTCATCCGCTCTCCACACTCATCCGCTCCCCACACTCATCCGCTCTCCACACTCATCCGCTCTCCACACTCATCCACTCTCCACACTCATCCGCTCTCCACACTCATCCACTGTCCACACTCATCCGCTGTCCACACTCATGCGCTGTCCACCCTCATGCGCTCTCCCCCCTCATGCGCTCTCCACACTCATCTGCTCTCCACACTCATCCGCTCTTCACGCTCATCCGCTCTCCACGCTCATCTGCTCTCTACGCTCATCCGTTCTCCATGCTCATCCGGTCTCCACGCTTATCCGCTCTCCAATCTCATCCGCTCCCCACGCTTCTCCTCTCTACATACTTGTTCGCTCTTACACGTTCGCCAGGCCAAACTTCCATCCAGTCTATACGTTGTTCTGTTCAGTCTAGTCGACTGTTCTACGCCCTCCTGCGTTCTGTTCGCTTCTCTGTTTTCGCGTGCTCGTCAACTCTACACATGCTCATCAACTCTACATGCTTGTCTACTCTACACACACAACCACTCTGCACACTTGCTCATTGGCTCTAGTATGTTCTGCTATTCTGTCTGATCTCCATATTCATTTGATCTTTCTAGTCGTCTGTTCTTCGCTCTTGCACCTTTCCACTTAGTGTATTTGTCTGTTCTAAACGCTTCATCCATTCTAACTATTTCATCTATGTTATTCAGTATGTTCCCTCCTTATTCATTATGTCCATTTCCTCGGTTCAAATCTCCTACTTTCCCAATGATTTATTCCTATTATCCACTTCACTGTTTAGGTCTACATTACTCGTTTAGTTCTGTTTGTCTTTGTAGTTTACATTCGAGTTTATTTAGCTGTAAATTTTTCTTCAGGTGGTTTGCTGGGTCGGTGTTATTGTGATGATGCTAGTTTGGATCCGGTTGGTTTCAGGGAAAGAGCCAGGTTTTCAGTAGTTTGCGGAAGGCCATTAAGTCCTCAGTTAGGCGGCTGTGGGGTGGGAGCGAGTTCCACAGGGTTGGGGCCAGGGCTGAGAATGATGCTCCGCCTAACCTGACTGAGTTTGTCTTCGGAATTACTAGGAGGCCGGCTGAGCTTGATCTAAGGGTGCGAGTGGGGTGATAAGGTATTAGCTTGTCTTGAAGATATTGAGGTCCAGTTTTATGTAGTGCTCGATGGGAGAGGCATAAGGTTTTGAAGGCCACCCTACGGGCTACTGGAAGCCAGTGTCTTAAGGGTTGGGGGATATGTGGTCTCTTGGACCGAGCGCAAGTGGCATTTTGGCCGCCACGTTTTGTGCTCTTTGGAGTTTATTCAGTTGGTAGGCATGAATTCCGAGGTATAGGGGGTTTCCGTAGTCAAGTCTTGATATGACGATTGATTGGACCGTGGAGACTCTGTTGGGAAATGAGAGGTATGGAAAGATGTGCCTAAGGGATTTGAGGTGGTAGTGGCAGGATTATGAGACATTGTTGACTTGGCGCAAGAGTGTTAGTTCGGAGTCAAGGGTGCATCCAAGATTTTTCACTGTGTTGGAGGGTAAATTATGGTACATTTATTTGAGCAAATAGCAAAGCATGGCAAGTGCCCTGACTCTTGGCATCACTCTATTTTGGTCCCAATCTATACAAATCGAGAGAGGGGATCCCAGAGAGCTATCGCCCAATTTCACTCATAGACACCACTTCTAAGATCTTCGCTACTATGGTCATCCAAGAGTTGAGAACCTGGGCGGAGGCAACACAGTGTCTGCACCCCCTGCACACAGGGTACAGGAGGGCAGTGGGACCCCTATAGAATGGTCTAGCTCTCCATGCTTGTCTCTCTGAAGGTGATGGCAGTGAGCCTGCTACTTTGTATGTCAACGCCATCGACCTCTCAGCAGCCTTTGATAACTTGGATCTTCCATGTCTGTGGAAGAATCTGGCTAATTGGGACATTGACCCCGGCCTTATGGCGAGGATCCAGATCTTATACTCTAATAACACTATCAGGTTACTAGCAGTGAAGCTCTATCAAGAGACACCCTGGTTGCCATGGGTGTTCAGCAAGGATTTGTGGTTGCTCCCACTCTTTAAATCTGTACCTGGCCGATCTGTGGGAGTAAGTTAAGACTTGGGAGGGATTCGCACTGAGGTGGGGGGACCTGCAAGTCAGATGCATTGCCTATGCAGATGATGTAGTGCTGATGGATTATGCTCCTGCAGGTATGCAGTGCTGCCTGAATGGGCTTATGAATTATTTGTTAAAGAACCACCTCACTGTATACCCGCTAAGTCTTATATCATGACATGGATCAAGAGGAAAAAACAGATCAGCTACATGTGGAAAATCAATGGCTCACAGATTGAGCAGGTTGGGTGCATCCAATATGTGGCATTCTCTGTATCCTACAAATGGAGAACAATAATTGAGGAAGCTAGGATGGAAGAGAAGGCGGGGGCATATCTGTCTCTAGCAAAGATAGTGAGTGTCCCAGTGAGTCTAATAAGAATGGAGCTGGGACTGGTGTTGTGGTGGGCCCAGCTGATGAAGTGCAGTCTCACCGTTTTCTTCAAGATTGCCAGAGCAGAGTGGCCACAGATTGATAACTATCTGAATGTCACCATGGGTAAGGGAGAAAATCCCTTCCTACTCAAATTTAAGAAAAGGTGTGAGTGATTCATGGAACAGCTGGATCTGAAAGGCCGATTCTCGGATGACTTATTAAAGTCAAAGGTCAAAAGATGGGATCTTATATCAGACCTCCAAGACATAGAGTGCCTAAGAAGGTATTATGGTCAAGATGCATGTATTTGCCAATGAGAGAGGTAAGACTATATGTTAAAAGATGTCCATCAGGTAAGTTGAGGGATAGGTACCTCACATATAGATTCTATTGTCTACTGACCTTAGAAGTGATGGGGCCCACATTGGGGGTTCCTTTAAAGCTATAGCTCTGTAGATTGTGAGAGAGAAAACAGACTCATTGAAACATCTGGCAATGTATTTCAACAGGGTATTGGATGGGAGGATGATTACGTTTGAACCCTTTATCAACTCCCCTCAGGCATTATAAATGCAGACTTATGGTATAGGCTGAGGCCAACTCCCCACTTGTCCCTCATGTTGGCTATGGTAACATTTCTGATTGTAATATTGGATAGACAAGAAGAGGTGATCAAGGCAGGTCAGCTCTAGGCAGAGAAACTTGCAGGAACCTAGTTAAGGGGTTGCAGGGTAAATGTAATAGAGTATGCTAATCACTCATTGACTAGAGGGTGTGGGAATAGATGGTGTGCATACTCGCCTTTTTTCACCCTTCCTTTGTTTGTTTTTTTTTCCTTTCTTTTTCAGTTTTCTTTATGGGCAATATCATTGGTTAGCTTGTTTGCAGAGGAAATGCAACATGTAATATGGGATGTAATTATGTGTGTATGCATCTTTTTATTGTAGTGAAAATGATTTTTATGAGATATAATGTAACAGTACCAAGTGTATTGTAAACATTTTAATTAAAAAAAAGAAGTGTCAGATTTTTGGGAAGGAGAAATGCAAAGGCCCCTTTATCCATCATTTTTATTAAGGCATTCACAAGAATAATGGGTCATCTGAGTTTACTTAAGACAATTGGTCTCTGTTCCAAATATGAAAAAAGTCACAATGAATTTCAAAACCAGGATATCTGAATAAGCTGATCTGGAAGCTCGCCCTGCTAAGAGATTGACAACTTCATAGTCAGTCTTTAATTTAGACATCACAAAGCAGATGTCTAGACAGACCCAGACATGCAAACTGGCAGCGCCCTAAGTCTCTACGAAGAATATGAATATGTTCCATTAAGCAGCCTATTACATTGGTTCTTTGTTAATAAGCAGATATTTCTGTTGATACAACGAGCCAGACAAGTAATAGAAATACAAGCTAGTTAATGAAAAGGCACCAGATGATGTATTTAGTGGACAAATTGGAAATACTTTTTTAGTTATAACTTCAGAACCGTGTGTCAAATCTTAAAGTTGAAGTTAGGTCTGAACTTGGCCACACAACACCAATCATATGCATATACAACAGATATAATAACATATTTGAAGTATACATAAGCATGCATGTTTAAAACAATCTGTTATTCATGTGGTTACACAAACCTAAACAATGTCTCTGGATTGAATAGTCTGTAATCTTGTGAATCTAACGAGATAACTAATGGGGTAAGAGGTAATGAGTAAGTGAAGGGAAACTATCACCTGCTCTGTCCATAACAAATGTTACATCAAATGTTGTTGCATAATACACATTTGCTTGTTATTCAAACTGGAACATCTTTTAAGAGAGAATAGTTTTGGCAAAGCAGGAAAAGAGCTGGTTTGACAAGTCAACAGTGGACTGGGGTTCCAACTTGAAGTATCCAATGGCATTTATTTTCTTAAGAGGGTTTTTTTTTTACAAATGGGCCTGAATCCAGCGAACATTTCCAAGACAGATTACGATTACCTGCAAGGAATTTTGGGAACAGGTGGAGGGACTGAAGGATGAAGGTGCCTGCCTGGCAGTGTTTCCTGAATCCGGATATGTCCCTACCAGTCCTGGCCCTTTAAAAGACAAACCGAAATTATTTAAATGATCCTACAATATATAGATATATGCCCGAAGAACACATTATATTCCAGATTGTAACTAAATGTATATTGAGGACCTATGTTTACAAGCTCTGTCACAGAAAGTGGGAATAAAGTACAGTGTCTATTTGCTTTGTGATTGCTAACTAAAATTTCAACACTAGGTAATTTAATAAAGTGGCTTTTATCCAGCAATTTGGGATCTCTGGAGGCATTAGACATCTCTAATCAAAATGTCAAATGACAAGCCTTTGTAATCAGTTTCTGCCATAGTCAATAGGTTATTGAAATCTATTCCTTAATAATCACATTTAAATGGGGTGTTGTGGGGGTAATCCTGATTTCTTGATAATAGTGAGAGTGTTAGCTGCGACTGTTACTGCATTTTAAAAGGAAACAGACATTTGGAAACCAATTATTTAACTACAAAATAATTTTATCAATCAATTCAGCAACACACAGACACCAAATTGTAGCTTTGCCAAAGCTAGATAACTGTAGCGTGTTACAGCTAGTGTCCGATATTTTAGATCTGAATCACTCATAGGATGAGTGAATCATACGCTCACCCAATATTGTTCTCTGATGCCAACATGCACCGTTGGTTGTTGGTTTCAGAGAAAGGTAAATTAATGATTTTGTTCCTAACTTTATCCTAAGACCTCTGTTACATTTTGTAACAAACAATCAATGTAAATATGTCTGTTTATATTTTGGGATGATCTATTATGGCCTAGAATTGTTACTTATATTTGTTGTTCTATGAATGGATGTTTGTGTGAATTGGAATTAAAACAATAGCCAAGAGAATAGCAGCCAGTTCGCTTTTTTTTTCCTTCCCGCAGGCTAGCTGCTTGGATCTATTCAAAGATATTGAACGGCTTCTCCACTATTTAAATTTAGCAGACCACCTTTGAGTTTTGATTTATTACTTTAAAAACATATATTCCTTTCAAAACCAGTCTGTTTCTTGCCCTCAATTGTTGTACTCTCTTCTCCACTGTACTCAAACACCCTCCTTTCACTCAGTAAGATCCAGTGATCCCTTAGATTAATCTTACTAACCACACTTGACACACTACCGGGCTCACTCACTCTGAAATACCACATGCACGCCATAGCCAATGCCACACCATCTCCAGAATTTGCCTCCACAATCCGTCGCTCCTTCCTTCTTCATGCTGATCTCTTTGCCATCCTCTGCCTTCCACTTGTCCAGCATGGATCCACCACAAAATGGCAATGGTGGCCAGGGAAGCCACTTGTTCCTGTTTGTGTTCTGTGGCCTGTTCCAGGACTCCCCAAGGTGAGATAAATGGGGAGATGGGCACTTCTCCCCTGCTAGTCTCTGGAGATGAAGCAGCCTAAATGCTCTTTACATGGGAATTCTAGAGTCCTTTGGCAGCCCTACAATGATCTTCCATTAGCCTTGCTGGAACTTCTCTATGCGCCTCTCTTCTTCCATGGAAAAATCAACTAAGTCGGTGTCCACATACACAGTGTTGTCATGGTTTCTCTCTTTGGGTCTTTTTTCTGTGATGCTGTCTGCTAAGGCGGGTTGCTAGTGATTGGTCTTCAGCTGGCTCATCAGGAATAAGGGTAACTGTATCTGGTTTTGCTTTTCTTTGCTATTTCTTAGCCTCTAGACTGGATGAGGTGCTTCAGAAAGAAATAGAGAGACTCCCGCAAGTATCTTGTATTGGAGGCAAGGTTGATACAAGGTTAGTTCAATTGATTATGCCCTCGGGCTAGGACTGTCTCTGGATATCTTCCTACCCTCCATAATCCTGCTGACAGGGCTTCCAGTAGCTTCTTGATAAGGCCAGTACACTGTCCTTGTCACATCATCGTTTTATGCCAATTTCCTTGTGAGAGGGGAGGGAATAGAATGTTAAAGTTGAGTTACAAGGTGTAAATCATCTCATGATAGCCTGGACTGAGCTCATCAATGTTTGGGTGTATGGAATAAAGCTGCATTCAGTGGAAAGCTACCTGAGATGCTTGTCAAATTTAGAGGTGAAGCAACTGCAACAACGAGAAACAAGAACAATGGGGGAATGTGATTGTGTACATCCTGGTCCACTATTGAGTCATAATCACCGAACCCCAGGAAAACAACACTGACACTCTGGCGGAATACCATCTGGCAAGGGTGAGTTAGCCTATGTTTTTTATTTTTATCAAATGATGCAAGTAATTCTCTTTATGAAGGGGAGTCTGCTAATCATAAGGCTCAAAGCCAAGCTCAGTAAATCAATGTACCTTTGTTGTATCTGTCTCCTGATAAACTGCAGCACCTGCTCTTCAGTGGGTGTCATGCATTCCGTCCCTCTGCCTACTGTTGTCCCTATTAAACGCACACCCACCTCTACCTCCGGTCCTTATTCAGGGCGGCAGCAGTTTGGGGTCCGTTGGCCTCGTTCATGGACTGGTTTCAACTACCATTTGGAGAAATCACTCTCGCATCATTCGGGATATTTACGTCCATTCCTTTACTGGCAATTTCCCATGCGTATTGGAACAGGCAGGGACAGGCGTCCCATTGCCAAGCAGCCACGTTCATTTACGAATCACGTGACACGGAAGGCCCACTGATGTGACATTGTTCCCATAGCGACAGGCTAAAAACCCTGATTCCGCGCTCTTCAGTGCGTCACAGCTGTTCCTGTTTGCACTGTTTGGCGTATATCATGAACGTCGATTACTGGCTTCCTTGATCACGGACTACGAACTACGTATTTCCCTTTGCCTCACCCTTGGATTGTTGCCTCATGAACTGATCTTCTGGTACCTCGACCCACGGACTTTGTACTTGGATTCCTTCTGCTCATACCCTCGGATTTTTTGTTAACTTCTGCTTTTCCCGGATTAACCCGAATTTGGATCTGTTGCACAGACTTCTTCTGGCTAATCCCTTTTGCTACAACGCTTTATGTTCCTTCTTCCACCCATTCGCAATTGTAACAGCAAAGCGTCTACAGGTATTTCCAGTGTTTGGTACGTTCAAATCCAAAGCGGTGACCAACCATCTACATCGCCTTTACTATACACTGACTATACTCCTATTAACGCCTACCACGCCACTTGCCCCTGAGGTCCTGGTTTGGTTAAAGTTACACTCCCTCCACAACTAGGTAAGCTATTTATTGACTTGTATTCAGTTTTCCCTAGTTGGTATTCCCTGCATAAATGTCTCTGTTAACTGCTTGTTTGCCTTACAGCAGCCTGGGGTTTCCAGCGTTCCGGGGTTCTGGCGTACCAGTACCTATCACCTGTGGCCTCAAGGATTGCACAGGGAGTTATTTGATATCTCTGTGTGTGGTACTTGGGGACAGAGGCCTTTATAATTTACATGACTATCAAGTCTTGACAGACTGTGAAACCAATTTTGTTGTCTGGATTATGGAGGCCTCAGCTGGGGATCACGTGGCCGCTCTAGTCCAAGCAATTACCGTCCTACAGGCAGCTATGGCAGCAGCCACCACTGCCATTAATCAACGCCTTGACTCTATACAGAGTGCATGTCAGCCATTGCCCACAGACCCAGAATTCAGGGATTTACTCCCACAACCCATGGCACCCAATATTGCACCTCCCGTCCCGGTAGTGGTTCCCACTCCTTTTCCTTTGGCAGCTACAGAGAGATTCCATGGCGACCCTAGAAAATTCTGCACGTTTCTCAACCAGTGTAAATTACACTTCCTTGGTAGACCACTAGCGTTCCCTGATTCCACCACCAAGGCTGCCTTCACATTGTCACATCTGGCCGGCATTGCTGCTACGTGGGCTAACCCTCTATTGGAAAAAGACAGTCCAGCCTTATACGATTTCGAGCTATTGGTGGCAGAGATGACCCGGGTGTTCGACACTCGACACAAGGCCCAGTCACGAGATTTAGAGCTGCTTGATTTGGTTCAAGGAAAGAACACACTCATAGAGTACATAACTCATTTCAATCAACTATCGGTTGAAACCTCTTGGCCCGAGAGTAAAAAGGCTGTGGTTTTCAACAGGGGTCTAAACAACCAAATGAAAGACATACTTCCTGTTGTCCCATCATTACCAACACAGTATCCTGACCTGGTGGATCTGGCCTTGCATGTAAATGCCCGGAGAGCTGAACGGAAGTCCGAAGCCGGGTTTTCTAGCACACAATCCTTTGCCACACCTTCTGAATCTTCCAGGTGTTAGGCAGAATACTGTGCAGTGCTCTTAGGGACCACTACACACAATTAAGTCTACAAGTGGTAGTACAAGCCTGTACTACACTGTTAAATTGGTAGCAGTAGCGGAGCAGCCAGACTTATCTCAAGAGTAAATGAGAAGTAGTAGAGATTACACAAAGGACCACAATTACTGTGACTCAAGCAAACACTGACTCAAGGTTTCGGTAAAAAATATAAGTACATTTATCTAAATCCATCTGTTCATAAAACATTTCACTTCTATAAATTCAAAACCACACGTAAAATACACCACACACAACCACTTCCACTTGTTCCAGTAAATTCAAGATAAGTACATTAGGATTTGACAGACTGGTGTTGCGATACTAACGCGTACCCGCTGATAGAAATGCTCATGGAAGGTAAAACACACTTTGTACTTTAGAATTTCAAACAAGGGAAAAGGGGATAAAATCACAGGCAATGCGTTTGTCTAAGCAAGGGAATCGGAGGACTTGTTCAAAGGTACAGATTAAAGTCAATAGGCCTGCGCCAGTGTCTATGGAGCAGATGCTCAGTTGTCGAGGATCACACGTTGAACAGTTCGAGATTCAAGATGCCAAGAGTACTTAGATATTGTCAGATGGAAAGAAAAGTTATAAGAGGGAGTGAAGAAAGTATAAATCTTTGTGGAGGAAAAGGGTTCACCCCATTTCTGGATGATGAGTCGGAGAGAACGACCAAATGTGCACAGTACCTTATTCCATTGGAGAAAAGCTGGTGCCACGGCAGTTGTTCCTGGTAGTTCCTGCAGACTCACGGTACCTGCGGCTTCAGTCGTGGGGACAATAAGGAGGACATCTGGAGCGATCTGCACTACCCAGGGATGAGGCCAGCAGCAGTGAAAAAGACAACAATGAATAAAAGGTGCGCTCCTTTAAATCAGGAGAGGGCTCTTCTGATGGCTATCCGGACCACTACAGAACAGCAGTGATTTCGACCCAGGAGAGGATGCTCTGACTGAAGAAAGGGTGAGATGGTTGATCCCACCAGGCTCAAGGGAAGAAGACTCCGGACTGGATCTTCTCTTTGCGTTGACGGGTAGATAGCTCAGGACGTCAGCAGGGCTCCACCGGGATCCGGGGTTGCAGCAGCCATCTTCTTCTCCACTTCTCTTTGGTTCCTTGCAGTTCCAGTGGCGACTCTGCCTTCTAGCCCAAGAGTCCTGCCTTTTATGCCAAAATCGCCCACTCACACAACCTGGCTGTCAATAACTCAGCAGGGGGGGTTGTCCAGCCCGGACAACCACCTCAGCCAATCAACACAAAGTGCAACTTCGGTCTACAAGGAGACCCTGTGCATGGGGGAGACTACACCCCTCCCTCAAATTCAGCCCACCTAGACACCTAGACGCCAAAGGAGGGCTTCTGGTCAGAAGCCCGCCAAAGGTCGGTGAAAAAAGGAGGTAAACCTGGTTGGCCGGCAAAGAAAGACCCAAGAAGGATGTTAACAAAAAGAAATGGTGATTAAACCCAAGCGGAGCTGAAATAAAAAGTATTTGGGCAAGCGGGTTTAAAGTTCGAGGCTACTAAAATAGCCTAAAACGTTACCACATTATATAATAGAACCGCGGTAGGACAGTTAGGGTAGGTACCACTGCCACCAGCTAAGTCTTAATGTTAAGGGAGCAAAACAATGCTCCAAGAGGCACAGATAAAAAGGGCTAAGAACTAACCCTTTCCAATACTCCATATAAGATGGGGTGTACTGGATCCGTGGTTAAAAGTGAATATGTAAAGTTAATGGCAACTTTACCCTTTTCTGGGGGACAGGAGTGAGCCCCAAAAAATGGAGTTGGTGGGAAGCCTAAGAGACAACCCTGTGTTACTGCACTGAAGGTGCTGTATAACACACAAAGGAGTGGGGCTACAGAAGTGGTGTCCTCCAGAGTCCACAATAACAAAAACAGTCAACATAGACATGGCAAAACACAGGTAAGAGTGGGGGAAAAGCTCACACTCTTACCTGGTGGAAAAAATAAACCCCAGAAATCCAGCAAAGCTGCTGAGGGTCTCACTAGGTAAGAAAAATTAGCCATTGAATGGGAATTTCTTTCTAAAACCAGGGAACCTATGCTGGTCGGAGGAATCCATAGTCCTATAACTACTGCAGAAAGGGAACGCCGGAGATCGGCCAATGCCTGTTTCTACTGTGGCCTTAACAGACATTTTGTCAAAGAATGTCCACGTCACCCAAAACTAAAGAATCAGGATTTTTATAAAGCTTGTCCCTAAATACGGGGGCTAGGGCGAGCACTCATTTGTCCCCCTCTGGATCAGTCCCCACTTTCGGCTGCATAAGGCCTTTTGTTGTACAAGTTGCTCTGAACCCCGACTCCGATATCACACATTCAGTCAACATCGTCATTGACTCTGGGGCTACGGGCATTTACATTGATATAACATTAACTGGTTCACTTAACTTACCCATAGTAAACAAGAAACGTCCAGAACCAGTATAAGCAGTAGACGGTACATAAGTGGCTTCAGGCCCTATCAGACAACAGACTGCACCCCTCACACTGATTATCCAGGATACCCAAAGAGAGACCCTCTTGTTTGACCTGATTTCCACGCCATAGTTTGGTCTCATCCTGGGAATCCCCTGGCTAAAAAGTCATAACCCGCTTATCAATTGGGGAACAGGACAGGTACATTAAGAATCCAACATCTGTAAAAATGATGGTCTCACATTACCCAAGGGACAGGTCACACCATCACAAGCTTTAGGGGCTGTCGCACATCTTACGCTAAATGATGTTCAATTACCCGAACCAACCCCTCATACGGTAGGCGCCATCGCTGCTGGTATACCCGCAGTCCACATCGGTCGTACGACTGTCCTATAGATCTCGTTCCTGATTCTAAGATACCTAGTGGACGTATCTACTCCCTCTCTCACTCCGAAGACCAGGCCTTAAAGATATACATACAAAAATCCCTACGCTTAGGCCACATCCAACCCTCCACGTCACCTGCAGCCAGTCCGATATTCTTTGTTCCAAAGAAGGAGGGTGATCTCCGCCCATGTCTGGACTATAGGCACCTAAATGCAGTCACGATCAAAAACCGCTACCCTATCCCACTCATCACCCCTTTTCTTGACTGATTGACACACGCCTCCATCTATACTAAACTCGATCTAAGAGGGGCATATAATCTGGCCCGCATACGAGAAGGGGACGAATGGAAGACCGCATTCTGTACCCGACATGGTTTATTTGAGTATAACGTCATGCCATTCGGACTATGCAATGCACCAGCCACGTTTCAGCATTTCATGAATGAGGTTTTCAGTGATATTTTGGACACCTACGTCATCATCTATCTGGATGTCATTCTCATATTTTCACACACTCTAGAAGAACATGTGTCACACATAAGAGAAGGACTTTCCTGATTATGTAAACACGCTCTTTTTGCCAAGCCGGAAAAATGTCTATTCCATGTCAATGAAGTTGAGTTCTTAGGGTTCGATATCTCACCAGGGGGACTGTTTATGAACCATTCCAAAATCCGAGCTGTCTTGGATAGGCCAGTACCAGTGAATCTCAAAACCTTGCAATCCTTGACTAGTCCTCTTGTCACGTTTGTATGCTTGGCAGAGCACCAAAGAGCCTTTGAGTCACTCAAGTCCGCTTTTACCACAGCCCCAGTCCTCCAACATCCTGACTCAAAGCTTCCATTCGTGGTGGAGGCAGATGCCTCCTTGTTCGCATTTGGGGCTGTGCTATCTCAGGCGTGCCATCCTCTGGTCGCTTGCATCCCGCGGCATTTAATTCCCGCACATTTACTACCACAGAATCACATTACACCGTCACAGAAAAGGAGCTCCTGGCAGTAAAGGACGCTTTCCAAGTTTGGTGACACCATCACTTAGGGGCTAAGCACCAGACCACTGTGTTTACAGATCATCGTAACCTGCAAGACCTGGCTTCTCTCAAATGCATCAATAGGTGACAGGTACGATGGCACCTGTTTTTTGCTGTATACGATGTCCAAATAAAACATAGACCGGGTGTAGCACATGGAAAGGCTGATGCACTATCCCGCTCCCCTGGGGGGGGGGTTTCCCTTCCGGTTTTTCCCGCTCCTCCTGCCCCGATTCGTTTGTCCTTACAGGGTCACGAAGGTCCTGAACCCTGTAGCGTACTGCCTCTCGATGCCTACTGCTTGGCGCATACACCCAGTGTTTCATACCTCACTGCTCAAGTCTTGTCCTTGTGTGACCTCCGGCTCCTGTGTCTTTGAATTCCCCCGATGAGTACGAGGTCAGTGCTATCCTGGGGTCCCGTGTCTGTAGGGGTCAGCTGCAATACCTGGTTGACTGGTTGGGGTATGGTCCTGAGGATTGGTCCTGGGTTCCTGCTGGTGATGTCCATGCCCCTCGTCCTATTTCCTGTTTTCACCTCAATTACCCGTCCAGCCCACGGGGGCGTGGGCCTTTGGGGGGTGTCTATGTCATGCATTCCGTCCCTCCGCCTACTGTTGTCCCTATTACATGCACCCCCACCTCTACCTCCGGTCCTCATTCAGGGCGGAAGCAGTTTGGTGTCCGCTAGCCTCGTTCATGTACTGGTGTCAACTACCATTTGGGGAAATCACTCTCGCATCATTCGGGACGTTTACATCCATTCCTTTACTGGCAACTTCCCTGACGTATTGCTACAGGCAGGTTCAGGCGTCCCATTGCCAAGCAGCAACGTTCATTTTCGGATTACGTGACACGGAAGGTTTGCTCACGTGACATATTTACGAATCACGTGACACGGAAGGTCCGCTCACTTGGCATTGTACTCATAGCGACAGGCTAAAAACCCTGATTCCGCGCTCTTCAGTGCTTCACAGCTGTTAACCTCGATTACTGGCTTCCTTGATCACGGACTACGAACTACAGATTCCCCTTTGCCTCACCATTGGATTGTTGCCTCATGAACTGATCTTCTGGTACCTCAACCCACAGACTTTGTACTTGGATTCCTTCTGCTCATACCCTCAAATTGTTTGTAAACTTCTGCTTTTGCCAGATTAACCCGATTTTGGATCTGTTGCACAGACTTCTTCTGGCTCCTCCCTTTTGCTACGACACTTCAAGTTCCCTCTTCCACCCATTCCCGATTGCAACAGCAAAGCGTCTACAGGTATTTCCAGTGTTTGGTACATTCAAATCCAAAGCGGTGACCAACCATTTACATCCTACTGCTGTCGCCTTTACCATACACCAAGGGTACTCCTATTAACGCCTACCACACTACTTGTCCCTGAGGTCCTGGTTTGGTTAAAGTTACACTCCCTCCACAACTAGGTAAGCTATGTATTGACTTGTATTCATTTGTCCCTAGCTGGTATTCCCTGAATAGGTGTCTGTGTTAACTGCTTGTTTGCCTTACAGTGGCCTGGGGTTACCAGCGTTCCGGGGTTTCTGGCGTTCCAGTACCTATCACCTGTGGCCTCAAGGATTGCATTGGGTGTTATTTGATATCTCCCTGTGTGTTGCTTGGGGATGGAGGCCTTTATGATCTACACGACTATCAAGTCTAGACAGAGGGAGAAGACACGTTCAAAGGTCACCTGTGCATCATTGACCACTGCTGCGATCCCAAAGTCAATGATATTTGTGATGTCATCATTGATGTTCTGGGTTTTAGTGTTAGCAGTACACGCTGGTGGCACGAGTTATGGTTGGTTCCATAACTGGCTAATTTCTGGGGGTTTTCAGTTTTTACTTGTAACCATATCGGACCTTTAACAATGTTTTTTCATTGAATTTCATAGGTTTTTATTAGTGCAACTTAATTTGCTACAACTTCCTAGTATCATATTTACCCCAACATAGCAGCATGTTTGGCTGATGTAGAATGTATGAGCATAAAACAGTGCCATTCCCCATCACCTAGCAACATATTTATCACTTCTATACACTATTTGCTATTTTTTTTACTCCATTTTTGTGTCTGCAGATATTCGGGAACTGCCGTCATTGTGGACTTTACGGACAGTGTCATGTGACCACGCGTTAGTACCATGATGACGTGTTCACGAGTGGATTGGAGCTTCACAAATGGGTCCGTGCTTTGCGAACAGTTTGAAACTGCATTTTCAGCTGATCTAGGAAGTTTTAATTGACAAATGTACCAGTGCACAGCACCTACACATATTTCTACTCATTATCCATTAACAATCTTGGACTCAGCACATGCTTGGAAGAATACTAGCAGAACTGCTATTTATCTTCAACAATGGCATCAGCTATTGCCATCCCACCACCACCTCCAGCTGGAGGGCCTAGATAATGAATTAAGTGTAATAATTCAGAAAATAATGAAGAGGACCAGGAATCGTGGGTGTAGTAGTTCTTTACCACCATTGGCGGCGTACCGAATGCTACTAAAGTGAAATGCACTGAATGCAACGTTGTACTCAGTCGTGGTAACCTGGGCAGCATTCCAACGGGACCACCTCCATGTGCCACTACACCAAATCCAACCACCAGGATGCTCTTAGAAAGGCTGTTCCTTTCTCAGGAAGTAGTAGGCTGTCTTCCTCTACCTCATCTTCCTCAACCAATACTGCGACCACACAGGCTACTCCTGTGGGGCACATAATCCCACCAGCTACCTTGCAAGCCATAAAATAGGCTGTTTATCTATATCTTTCAAAGACAACAGTACTCTATAGATACTGCAACACACCACTCTGCAGGGGGCAGCAGTTTCAAAGTTCTTTTGAGTCTCTAATCAAGGAGCATGAGAAACACTGCCCTCTACCTTATCTGTAATGTACGTCCAACATCTTACCCTGTTCACCTGCCTCTCCATAGCTGTGCTTCCTGCCCCTTCCCTTGCTTCCTTCCCCACCTTACTTTCTGGCCGCTCCTGTAAAAAAGAAAAAAACAATTTATATAAAAAAAGGTTAATACAAAAAAGAAAGGAGTGAAGGTAAGTAAAGGAAAGGTAAGGTTAACATTGCAAATGCCACTCATTCACAAGGGTGCAGGGTATCACCCATTACGTCCATTGGGTGCTGATGGACAAAACTAATTTACTAAAAGCACTCCCTCCACTCTCATGGGGGGCAGAAAAATGGATATAGGCATTTGAGAAAAACACAGCACGGGTCCCCCTGGCAATTGGGGATATTAAAAGCCTCTTAGTAATGGCAATGGGGGATCAAGCAGACAGATTTTGGGTGAAGGCAGGGTTCCTGGCTTTGACAATGGGCATTGATGGGCATGTCGGGGTGTCAGAGAAAGTTAGTGAAGGTTGCAGCGTTAACTGCAGGACCGCCTGAGGAGTGGCAGGGAGATGAGGGGGAGGGAACAGTAGCATTACAGGCTAGAATGGCATCCACGTGGTCAGACAATGGTCAAGAGCAATGGGACAGAGAAGGACAGTATACAGCACCCAGTGGCAAGGAAGGCCTGCAAGAGGAAGAGATGGGTACAGAGGGCCGTGTGGGGGAGAATACGGAGTGCAAGGGCCAATGGAGGGAAGACAGGGTGCATGTTGGTTGCCCGGGAGGTGGGGCCACTTTGTGAGGGAATGTCGTATCCGTCTTATGGCTAACTATCAGAGTAATCAGAGACACCAAAATGGACACCCACACGCAGGGATCCCCTATTGGTTGCCCTTGGCAGGTTATGCATAAGAGGAGCAAATAGATAATAGATACGCAGCAGGACTCAACACACCCAGACAACCACCGCCAAACATGCAAACATGTCTCACATGTCAGAACCAGATGACATACATGCATGCCAACCCTTTTGTTACCACTGCAAATGGTCCACCAGCACCGTTTTGGGGAGCGTGTGTGCTCGGTGACAACGCTTTCTCATGCCCCGGAACAGACACTCACCCAGATGCATGTCCAGTCTTATCAACTACCTTACACCCAGATTAGGAACCACTGGTGGGGGCAGAGATAGGAAACAAGCAGTTAATCTTTATGGTGGACTCAGCGGCAGAGAAATCATGTCTATGTGAAGGCAAGTTCCCGCTATCTGGCAAAAATCTCGAGACGCATGGATTCTCTGGGGCTGTGATACAGTTCCTTATACTAAAGATTTGGAGGTAATGATAGAGGGTGAAACAGTGAGAGCACCCCTACTGTACCATGAAGACTCACCCGTAAATTTATTGGGAAGGGATCTCCTCAGTAAACTCAATATGACCATTGCATTCATAGAGAGGGGTGTGGTATGTTCAACACCTGGCATGTGCCTCCTACAGGTGATTGTTAATAATACAAACAATAGTGAATGACTCTCCTCACATCTCTGACATCTCTAAAAAGTCACACTACCAGCTGCACCTCCTCATAGGTATTCTTCCTTTCCTCTCCTTCCCCAGAGGCTCACTGTCTCCAGAGCTCTGGTTCTCTCTAGGCTGGACTACTGCAACAGCCTCTTTCTAAATCTGCCTGCCACTACTCTCCGCCCCCTGCAAATCATCCAAAACAGGACTGTCAGACTTGTCCTTGGCCTTAAGCCCAGGGATTGTATCTTTCCAGGACTGCAATCTCTGCACTGGCTCCCAGTAGCTGCAAGGATTAAGTTCAAAACCCTCTGCATTGTCCACAAGGCCTTCTGGGGCCTGGGAACTCATTAGCTACAACTTTCTATTCCTAAATATCTTCCTTCCCAAGCTCTTCGCTCATCCACCTCCAACTCCCTCAGGGTCAGTCGCTTTTACAAGAAGTTGGTGATAGATCTTTTTCTTCGGCTCCCTCTGGAACAGCCTCCCTGCCTCTCTGAAAATTGAGAACCATCTCTGGTTCCGGAAGCACTTCAAGACCTTCCTCTTTGCTTCTGATTTCCTCCTCTCCCCTGCTGATCTCCTGGCTGAAACTGAAACTACACTGGTCACCACAATACCCTCTGTTCTCAGACCCAGGTACCCTCTCTGCCAGTTGCACACCTGCACACCTCCACTGGCCCCTCTTAACCCCTGCATTTGGGGCTGTTTCTGTATTACCTACAGCCCCCTACCAGCACTTGACCCCTGATGTCTGCACTTACCGTTGCACCCGCCACCAGCTGGCCGCACTTCTTATCATTGTTCTTGTTTATTGTTTTTATTTATTTACTGTTATTCTAAGTACTGCACTTCCCCTCCCCCATCCCCCGCACCTTTCCCCTTCCCCACTCCCCTGCACCTGCATGATCTCAATGTCACCTGGCCTAGTAAGATTGTTGTCTCTGTCTTCCTTCTGTTCCCCTCCCTTGCCTTGTCGCACCTTGAAACACTTGTGAATAGGTGCTTTATAGATGCCATATCATATCATATAATAGGGGGGCTAGGGACCAAGGCTCATCCATACCCTTGTCTATAAAGTGGGGTATTGCAAGGAATAGCCGACATCTCAAAGCGAATTGCATCACAGAAACACTATTTGTTGTGGGGGGAATGAGAAAAATAAGTGAAGTAAAGTCTGTGTGTTTGCATCACGGGTCTTGAGGGATGCTGAAAGGAGGTATCCAGTTGTAGAGAGAGAATCATTGCCCTGTGTGTGGAAAGTACAAAAAAAAAAATGATGTGTGGCGGAGGATGTTTTTACTGGTATCCAAACCATTAGTGACACAATTGGGGGAATGACTACAGTGGCATAACACAAACTTTTGGGGGGCCCTGCGAGCCATGCTGATGCCCCCCTCCCAACTAGGCAAAAAATCAAGGGTCACAACATACCTCTGGGTCGGCCTAGATTACCATGCTTGAGCAATATGCAGGTATGTGATGCTGCAGGGGTACGCTGCACACTGCACTAGGAGAACAATATAAATATGTGTTTTAATGCATTATGCAGCACACTTTCTGAGAAAAAATGCTAAAATGCCAGATTGTTTACGATTGTTGTGTAAGGTAACACCATTCCAAAATTCCAATACATGGAAGTCACCAGCAATTAATATAATGCTTCGCTATTAAAAATGCCATGCCACAATGAAAACATGCCAACTGGCTGCACAATGTAGGGCAGTCTAGACATGTAATAACACATTATAGTAAAACATGCCAGGCCACATTTAGACATACCTTGACTGGTTGCACCAAAATGCCAGTCGAAGCAATAACACTTATCATGGTTATGTTTTCACAGATGCCCAGAAAAATAAATGATGCCGCAGTTAGAAACGGCTAGACTGGCCACACTCAAATGCCAGTCTAACCATGCAATTACACTGGTAATTATTCTGCTTTTTTGGCCTGATTGGTTCCTGATGGGTATTAGACAAGTCTCTGATTTAGGGAAGGATGATTGGTGGTTGACTGCTGCTGAGCTGAGAGAAAGATGGAATTTTGGTGATTTATCAGATTCTGCTTATAGATGCCTGAGGACTGGTCCTGCTCCCTGGATTTTAACATTTTTCTGGCTGATTCTAATGGGAAGGAGGGTGGTCTGGCCAGTAGACTATATAAGTTAATTGTGCCCCATTATCGAAATAATGACAAATTGCGTAAAGTCTGGAGTGAGAGGATTGGGTCTGAGATTGATATTGGTACCTGGCAGAATATGTGTGGTAATGTCTCCTTGTGGTCGCTGAACTTGAGTGAAAGGTCTTGACTAATTAAGATTCTAAATCGTGTATACTGGTGTCCGGAAACACTACATAAAAGAGGCATGACCGACCGTGACGAGTGTTGGGGTTGTGTTCAGGATGTTGGGTCTTTGGGGCACATGCTATGGAGCTGTGTGCGGGTCAGAGATTTTTGGAACAAAGTCTGTGATGTGTGTGACAGGATTACGGGTGGGGGGTCTGGCCTGGATTTTAGGACGGTGATCCTAGGTGATGATTCTGGGCTGGCTGATGTCAGCTCAGCCCTTAAAAAATGTTTTTTTAGAGCTTCCATTGTGGCCAAGCAGTTGATTATTCGAGGATGGAAAGGTCCGATCCTCCTTCTTTTGATGAATGGGTCCAGGAAATGCACTGCCTGTCAAGAACAGAAAAATTGATTTACAAATTGAAGTGTCTTTGTATGAGAAGATTTGGAATGTGTTTAATGATTTCTTTTAGTTTTCATTTTTTTTTTATTTTTTTTTCATTCTTCTATTCTCTTCTGTAATTGCCTGATTGTTGCTATGTTATTACTTCTGTACATAATTGTAAATAAATAAATAAAAAAAAATAAAAATAAAAAAAAAGTCGACCCAAACTAAGAAATGACTAGACTGGCTGCACAAAAATGCCTCACAAGCCACACATACCACATATCGTGCCTGCTTAACCTGGACATGGATGACCATAAAGATTTATCGCATAATACCCCGTCCCCCCAGAACCGCCTGCCCCATCCCGCAAAATCAGCTTCTTGGCCCAGAATTAACTTCACGTCGCTTTTCCCTGTCCCAGTACTTACATATGGGACTCCTTGCCTCATAGGTAAGTACTGGGATGAGGAAGAGTGGGACTAGGAGTAATGAAGATTACAGATAACTAACCAAGGCATTATCTCCATGACGCTCTACCTCATCCCAATACTTGTGTACAAGGCAAAGTGCCTCATACAAAAGTACTGGGACAAGGAAGAAAAGGGCTATGAGTAATGAAGATTACCAATAAATAACCAAGTGTTTGAACACAAGTAGCCGTGCAACAACATTGAGTTGACTGGGCTTTAGCCCCCCCCCCACACACCCCTGATATTTTGGGTATGTTGATTCAACCTGACTGACCTAGAGAGCCGGTGCCAACCAGAACAGGAAACATGTTAAATGGCACCTGAGGTTAGCTGTTAACAAAGGCCTGACAATTACTAATGTAGAGCATTTCACTGTTAGTATGTGCATTCAAATGCATAATTCTTTAGGCAATTGAAATCTTGATGTGGTATTAGTACTTGGAACTCACAGCAGTCCGTAAGTGGGTGCTTTCAGACTTAAAGGAGAGAGTTAACTGATTTTAACGTTGAAGCTGCACTAGAATAGACTTATTAGAATGCATAAAGAAGTTGGATGCCACACAAATAGGGTTGCCCCTCCCCACTGCCTGTGAAGTTAGCACCTCTCCCAACATTTGAAGGGTCAGCACTGAGCCCCTGAAATGTAGGCGTCGATGCTCCCCTCAACACAAACACACACACCATTCATCATACACACACTCACACCCAGCCACCCACACATACAAATGTGTACCCTTTCACCATACAGGCCCACCCAGGCAGCCACCCATACATTTAGGTGTGCACCCTTTCACCATACAGGCAGACGCAGGCAGCTACCCATACATTTAAGTGTGCACCCTTTCACCATACAATCACACAGGCAGCCATCTATATATTTAGGCGTGCACCCTTTTGCCATACACTCACAAAGGCAGTCACCTATACATGTAAGTGTGCATACTTTCATCATTCATGCACACCCAGTCAGCCACCCATACATTTAAGTGTTCTCGCTTTCATCATACACCAGCCACAAACAATCAGCCACCCATACATTTAATTGTGCACCCTCTCACCATACACTCACCCAGGCAGCCACCTATACATTTAAGTGTGCACTCTTTCAGCATATACTCACACAGGCAGCCACCTACACATTTATGTGTGCACACTTTCACCATACAGGCACATCTGGGCAGCCACCCATACATGCAAGTGTGCACCCTTTTATCATACACTCAACATGCACACGCATCCACCCATACATTTAATTGTGCACCCTTTCACCATACATTCACATGGGCAGCCATCTAGTCATTTAAATGTTCACCCATTCACCATACACCTGCACACACACACGTCATGGGGTTGAGAAGGGCTCTAATAAATGTTTTTTTTTTAAGTCATAGAGCTCCCTCCACCCCATGACATGGAGACCTCCAGCCTAGAGGCTTCCATGTCATGGGGTGGGGGAGACCTCGGACTTAGAAATAAAAATAGTTTTGTAGTCACTCCGCCTTCATAAGGAAATTGTTGCTGTAACACAAATACTTTCTTTATGAAGGCAGAGTAACTACAACAGGTCCAATGGAGCCCCCTCCGAGGACATGTGGTGGCGGGGCCCCCCACACTACAGGGGTTGCAGGGGCCCCTGTTACACCAGTGACTGCATAATACTGCTGTGCACACTCTCTGATCATTCTCCAGAGATGTTGAAAGGCAATGGTGTTGGCATAAAGTGTAATCAAGGTGAGTGGAGGTTCAAGCCGGAAACCCTGTAGGATGATGCATTTATGCGTGACCTGCATGAAGAAATTGAACTTTCCTTTTCCATAAACAAGGACACAGCAGGTTCTAATGGCACACTCTGGGAATCCTTCAAATGTTATGTATGTGGGGTCTGTATAGCAAAAGAGGATGGAATCCTGCAGGTCATTAGAGAACACCTAGATTCCAATGAGCGCAAACTTAGGGGATTGGAGAAGACCTATGGGGATAATGGAAGTAGGGAGGCACTGGCAGACATAAAGGAAGAATTGCTGAAATTAAGAGAGAATGCAACAAGGGAGGTGCCATTGTTGGGATGACATCGGCATGTGCGCCAATACAGGGATGGAGAAAGGCCTTGTGCACTATTGAGGAGAATGTTAGCGTCTCGGAAGAAACTGGACTGTATATATGTCTTTAAGGACAAGAGTAGTGAGTGTAGGGAGTGTAGGTATGCCACCGCTGATATCACAAAGGTATTCCTGTGGCTCTATAAGGACCTGTACACACCCAAGAGGGCAGCAACACCTTCTTGTAGTATGTTGAACTACTATGGCTGACTCAGAACAACTGGAGATATCTGGTCAGTCTCTTACAGTTGACGAGATTGTAGAGGCATTCAAATGTTTGGTGGCCTCCAAGGCAACGGGCCAGATGGTATTGCCATAGAGTTTTATAAAACGTATGCTAATGCCCTAGCCCTTTATCTTCTGAAGGTTTACAGAGAAACCGGGGACAGTGGAATTTTCCCTATAACAATGAGAGAAGCTATAGTCACCATCACACTCAAGCCTGCAATGGAACCAGATCAGCATGACTTCTGTCATCCAATCTCGCTAATCGATGTGGACAATAAAATATATGCAAAACTGTTAGCGACAATACTCCTTCCCTGTATGCAGAGTTGAGTACTTGGTGATCAGCCCAGCTTTATCCCTGGGAGAAAGATATCTTTTGGTTGATGCAAGTTTTTTGCGTTACTGAATTTGATTGAATCAGACACTCAAGCGTTACCTGTCCTCCATGAAGCTGAAAAAGCATTCGACTCCACACAATGTCCATTTATGTTCACAGTATTAAATAAGGTTGGGTTGGGAAGCTGTTTCCTCACCATGATATGGGGCCAGTACCAATCACTGATGGCAAGAATAAATATTAATGGGACACAACACTGCCCGACCCCCTTGCAATGGGCAGAGGCATGCCACAGGGCTACCCCCTGTTTCCAATGTTTTTTTCATTGGCCATGTGGCCTCTGGCAGCCCTACTAAGAGAACAATATATCCACAAGGGTATCCAGTTATATAACAACATGTTTATTTTATCCTTGTATGCAGACATGATTTTGTTGATCAAACACCCTCAGGAAAAATTAACAACAATTATGCAGCAGGTAGATCAATTTGGCAAATACACTGGGTTGAGCATCAACCACGGCAAGTCCGTAATATTTTCCACTGTCCAATGCCACGCATACATTTCAGGATGACTATGGTTTTATATGGGCAAGCGATCACATTTGATACCTTGGGATATAAATAGCGAGAGATCCTGACTTACTCTTTAGTGGGAATTTTGGGAAAGCTGTGGATAATTTGAATTAACAAGTACAGCGATGGCAGGATCTCCCACTCTCCTTACTTGGGAGCATTGCACTGATTAAAATAAATGGCGATTCTTCCAAAGTTCCCATATTTATTTCTGAACATCCCTCTGACTCTATCTAAGTCTTTCTTCTCTTACCTCAAGAATATCTTGCTAGAACTGACCTGGGGAGGGAAGCAGGCGAGAGTGAGATGGTCAGTATTGACCACACCGCTGAATATGGGTGGACTGGCTCTCCCTGATTTTGAGAGAACTATCTCAGTTTTTGTCGAATTGGCATCCTCCCCGACCAGACAGGCAACATGTTCAGATCGAGAGGTTATAATTGGACCCGGCATTGTTGTGAACGATGATCCAATTTGGTATTAAACTAAAAGGAATGAGATAAATGTGGCTCTTTCTACGTAAAAGGCCAGGAGGCTGATCACCTTGAAGCTCGGTGCTATCAGTCTAAACTCACCCTTATTGCCAGTTAGGAATGTGGCTGGGATGGTAATAACACATAAAGATACATATATACCGTTAACAACTCAACTTGAATTGTGTACGCTTGGGGAATAGTATCCAGAAGGCAGATTCCTAAACACTAGAGAACTTCAGGGACAGGCGAGGTAACTCTCCATTAGATGTGTTTATGTACTTCAGGCTCAGGAACACATTTCCGACATGGTTCCTATCATTCCCTGCACCACCTCCTATGTTTGCACTACTTCATGATGAGACTTATCCAAGGGAGGACTGATATTGATGGACCACCCAGGCGCAGGTGGGAGAGTAGCTTGGATTTGGAAATACAGGACGAGGAGTGGTCATTCATTGTGTGGTAAACCAAGAAGGTATCATTCACTGCCAGGTATCAATTGATTCATTGTAAATGTATACGCCAAATGTACATATACCAAAAAAGCTCTGCAGATTTTATCCTGCTGGATGGAATGAATGTCCTTGAGCTAAGCGGTCAGATGCTGATTTTGCTCATTTGGCGTGGCTATGGCCAGGGGTCCTGTATTTCTGGGGGACGGTGTTTGAGGTGATTAACCACATCACTAGGGAAAGCATTGAAATTAATTCTATGACGGACCTCCTGGGATACACTTGATCTATTCCCATGGTTGCTAGAAGACTGTTTGATATTTTAGTCCAATGATGGATAGTGATTACCTGGTCCGGGACCACATCCCCAAGTTTTGATGAATGGCATACTGCAATGACATGGAGACCGCTTATATACACACTAGATCACTGTCGGTACGACCTTTGGAAATATGGGCCCCATACCAACATTATCTCCTGACAATCCCAAGAGACCTGGTGGGCAGTCCACAATGAGTTAGAATGATGTGCTGTGCCTGGTACCCATTGTGCTCTCATCAACCTGTACGCAACCTGCATAATGTGCTATCTACAATGCATTGTCTGGTATTTTTCTTTTTTTTCTTTCTCATTTCTGCTGTTGTTAACATTGAAACATTTATAAATACACATTTTTTTAAAAAGGAAGACATAATGGGAGAAGAGGGTAGGAGTGGTAGAGAAAAGTGAGCAGGAGAAAGGTATTGAAGTTAATTAGCAAGGGGTTTAGTGAATGGTAGGAATGTTTTAAGCAAAGTAGAGAGTAAGGTAATTTACAGAAATAGTAGGGGACATGCAGGTGGGTTTAGGAGGTAAGAGAATTAATTGGGTAGACTTTTGACTATGCCTAGGTTTGGAGGAATGAGATGACATGAGAGAGAGATAGAAGTCACATTTGGCAGAGTCAAGAGTAGAGATAATAGTTTTCAAGAGCAGCAAGATAGAGTTGGAGATCAAAGGAGTGTCTTGACTGACCTTTACCAAGTGTGAAGCTTTTTCTTCATTGTTGTTTTCAGGTTTTTGCTGAGCGTTGTAATCCATGGCTGTGACGGGAGGATTTACTAGTGAGTGTAATAAGAGGGAAGTTAGAGATTAAGGGAGCATAAAGAGCAGTGAGTGGAAAGGTGAGTTGAGCATAGGAGGAGAGACTGTGTAGGTCAGAGAAGTAGTCACAGAGTTCGGAGGAGTGAAAATTGTGCTTGCTTAGTAATAGTTGTAGTAGATGGAGAGCATGAGGAAGAAGCAGTAGTGGATATTGAAGCAAAGACAATAGAGTGATTGGAGGAAGAAGGGATGTTGGAGGCATTACAGGCAGAGAGATGAGAGGAGATTAGAATAAGGTCAAGGGAGTTTCCATTTGAATGGGTGGGCAGAGAGTGGACTGAAGAGAGTGAGTGGTTCAGCAGAAGAGAATTAAAGTCAGTGCACAGAGCAGCAGAAAGAGAGGTAAAGTTGAAGTCACCAATGACAATGAGGTGGTGATTGGGAGGCAGAGAGGCAATTAGTTGGGAGAGGTGTTCAAAGAAATGACCTACCAGACTGGGTGGCCGGCAGAGTGAGATAATATGTATGACAATGGGGCAATGATTGATGAAAACAGTCCTACATAGTGGGTGAACGAGCAGGCATGGTCGTGAAGAATGAGAAATTAAGAGGTTGGAGGTAAATGAGGTTTGATTGCAGACATACTCTGCATTCCAAAGAGCAATAGAAAGATAGTCAGATGTAGAAGCATAGCGACCTTGAGTCCGAGAAATAGAGAGGTGCAGGGTATAGATGCAAGAAGAGGATGTGTAATGGAAGTTAGGGTTGGAGTAGGTTTTGTGAAAAGTAAGAGTAGTGGAGTCAGAAGAGAAGTGGCATCAAGGCGAAGAGATGATATGGATGGAAAGAACGTCAAGATGGGTCTGAGCAGAGGAGAGTTAAAGAGAAGTAGAAGGGAAAGGAAGGGATAGTAGGAGAATTGCACAACAAGAGTGAAGCTGAGAAGACCCAATTAAGGGAAGTTACCGAAAAGTAACAGGAAACAACAAAGCAAAGGCTCATTGGCTATGAGACAAAGAGGCTGTTCAACAGCTGGTCTTCACTGTTCACTGTTCCACCATTAACTATGACACCTGCGGCTGGACCCCCAAGGAAGTTCAGAAGAGATAACATCACCTGATTGCATTGCCCATCAGTGGTTGGTCAGTGGTTGGTCTCTGTGACACTGTCTCTGGTGTTCCTGATTGGTATTCCCAGAGGAACCTTTGTGGCCTTCAGCTGGCGATAGGGCTGATCCATGATGGACTCAGGAAGTGATGTTGCTGATCCAAGATGACCGCAGAAAGTAATGTTACCAATCCAAGATAACTACTTGAAGTGATGTCACCAATCCCAGATGGTCGCTGGAGGTAACGTTTGAGACAGAAGGTGAAGTCAAAGACCAGAAGGGGTGTCCCACGGTCGCCTAATTGCCTAGTCCATCATTGGCTGGTCTCTGTGATGTTATATTTGGTGTTGCTGGAATCAAAGGAGCATTTATGTTACTGAATCAGTAGTCGCCAAACCATGAGCTACAATTACATGCACGTTTTCAATTCAAATGGCTGATATTTATAAAGCTCTTGTGATGCAGTGGATGCATTTATTGTTCACGGTAGCTCTGAAATCCAGCCAAGATGGGAGGAACTACAACATATGATGTTCTTTTCCTTTAAAAAAAAGCTTCACACCTAAACATTTTTTTTTCCTCTGGTGTTTTGAACCTGTTTCTTGCTAGTAATGCAATGGTGTCATAGCTCAGTGAGCTAGCTTGCCAGAATTGCCCTACTATGGTTTATTTCAAGTACCTGTTTGTGACATAAAAGCACATTTTCCCAGTGCCAGAAGATTAAAATTCCATCTCTGAAGCGCTCTGCTCGGTTAATCATTTTTATCTGGTTTGTTTGATTAAGGCAGGCAAAGTTGTGTGTGGGTAATGGGGGTTGATATGGTCTTTGGCATGTCCTTTCAGTGGTTGGAATAATGGGTTACTAGACACAAAGTGGTTGCATAATGCTGCATTCTTTGCAGAACAATGACTACCAGCAAGTGATTGTATGATGCTTTTTCTTTCACTGTTTTTCCGTTGATAGCAGAGTTGTAAAATGGAGATATGTTTTTGACTCACAATTTCTAAAGGAGGTTTGTTTTTAGTTCTATTTGAAGGGAGCAGAACTCCAGGTAGAGGTTTGTGTTGGAGTGATAATTGGAAGAACAATTATCAAGTACACCAGTTAGGGGATTTGTGTTATGGTTGAGTGTAGAAACAGCAGTACGCCAGGTAGCAGCTTTGTTTTTCCTCATGTCATATTCGGAAGGGAAGGGGGGTATTTATACAGATTTTCTGTACTCTTGGATCTCTGATGAAGAGGCTTTGTATGGTCTAACTGTTCCTGTTGCCCATTTTACCACCATGAACAATAGGCAGCATCCCAAAACACTGAGGAACTCCTACCTCCCCCTACACCACTCCCCTCTCCCTGAACTCTGAAGTGATTCCTCGTGTGAGTGGGTGTTATAAATATGTCTATGAAATCGAAAAATTAATTGCTCCTTTAAAAATGTAACAGAGCAGTGCTATCAAATGCCAGTTATCAAATGATTGGCATCAGTGAGATTGATATAAAGGACATAAAGGACTGACATGCACCTGTTTTTCCTAGAATCGGATTCCATTCCTTAGAAATAAACGCGCATTGAGTGGTTTCTAAGAATTTCTCAAATGTAGTAATGGTGAGATTACATAAGTACATCTTGAAATAGCTGATGATTGTTTTTTTTTCTTCTTTTTTTCTGAGATCAGTGTGCTGTCAGAAACTTTGTGGATCAACAGAGCAGTGCACAAACACGTGGGCATCACCCGCATGTACTCATTTTAAAATAACAAAAGAGGGGGCGACGTGGCATCCACAATGAACAGATATTGATGTCAAAGAAAAATTCTTAAGTGAGTGCCCGAAATTATAATTAATCTTTTATAACATGCTTAATGCCAGAGATTGCTTACCAAGCACGGGGTCGGGATTCGAACCTGTGTGGTGCTGCATGGCCTTGCTCCCATGAGAAACGCATTGCCCCTGAGATATCCCTTGACTTGCAAATAAGTGAAAGGTATTAGTGTGAGACAATAGTTGCAGAATAAAAAAAGTAAAAAATTACATTTCAAGGACTTCTGTAGCTTGTGAGGTTTGGTGAATGCTGGTAGCTTGGGTTGATATGATGTTGCTCCCAGAAAGGTTACTGTAGCATGTCACTGGTGTCATCATTATCTGCTGCTTTAACAATTCTTTGTAAATAAACAATGCACCTAGTAATGCACAAGTGCGTCTGAAGTGCTAATGAAGCATTTATGAAGACTATAGTGTCTCCATAATCAGTGGTGTTCTCCTCGGGACGTTTAAGTGTACACCTACTTCCACGCGAGGTACTGGCTGAGTACTCTTTATACAGAATGTGAGAAATTGACACCTGGCAAGGGTGTGAAAGTACTGGCTTTTTTGGATTTGTATTAATATATTAAATGAGTTGGATAATTCCATCTCTGAAAGTGTAATCTGCTGATCAGATTCCTATTGCATAAGCTCCATGCCGGAAGCATAGGAAGTATCTATGCCATGCTGCATTAGTATCCTGATCTGCAGAACCTGTTCAAAGGTCACAGTTTGCTATTTAACAGCAGCAGTGACAGTCAGTGACTGCATAAATATATGCACCCCTGTACCTAAACTCTGCTGATCATATGTAGTTCAGCTGGTGACAGGGTACATTCTAAAAATAAGCTATTCCTAGGTTAAGGCATGGCACTACTCATGATCATTGCAGCTACATTCAATTTGATATCGCACATGTGTCAGCTCCTCTGAGCCAGCTCACCTCTGGAAGATGATGTGCATTCTACCCAGACACGCTGAACTTGCTTTTTTTTAATCTCTTTGTGAGGGTAGGTAACATACTCTGCCAGAGACACCTGCACAACAGGCAGCTGTCCTGGGTCCAGGCATCAAAGGAGCACACCCATTAAAAGGGAGTAGCCTCACTCTATGATGCCGCATTCCTAAAAACTGTTGATCCTACTGAAAAGGGAAGGATGCAGGGTTAGGGTAGACAGGAGATCTATGTACAGTGGAAGAAGAATTTGACCATCTTGTTTCTCTGTGCCTCTCTCGTTCGCTCTTTCCTGTCCCCTCCACTTTCTTTAGAGCAAAACATTCAGGTGTGATGTCAGAAGTGCAAAGTCCACTTATTTATTGGGCAGGAATTGGCAGGCTAGGTTTAGTCCAATCACATGTGGGCTTTTTCCTTTAAAAAAAGGAGTCTCACACCACTTATTTGATTCACTACTGGAACCACACCCGAGAAGTATTGATAGGACCCGTTTTGTGAGAGTTGCACCTTCCAAAGCCCTCAACCGCTGAGGTCTGCCGCCTACCCACTCCCAGGCCACATCAGCAATTGCACTTCCTGTGGATCAGGACCTGACATTCTGTACCAGAATCTGTCAGGGCTAGGAGAACAGATCTCTGTATGTTTTCTGCCATGAGGGTCAGGCCTGGACCTCTGGCACTGCAGCTCTGCATTGTACCTTTTGTCAAACAGTACCCATGGGTTACCCTTATTTCACCTATGAGTAATGGTACAGCCTTGTACCACTAGTGTGTGTTTTTCAGCACCTGTGTGTTGCTGTCAGAACAGGGTATCCTCCAGGGGGCTCATTGAGTAAAGCCATCTAGGGATCCCAGATTAATTGTGGATCATGTTCTCCTGTGGCTTCCCAGCTATGTTGGGGTAGTGGGACCTCTAGAAACACAAAGCGAACATATTTGGATGGGGCCTAATATACAAGAAAAAGTACACCTTAACGTTTCCCTTACAGGTTGCCCAGGTGGGGGGAACCTCACAGAGTATCACTTTTTTGAGTCTAAATAAAGTATACTGACTATGTCCTGACTCTAACCTGCCTTCTTCAGTAAGGTCTAAGCAAATATCCAATGCTTTATGATTCGTATGCATTTTAATAACTGTCAGCAGTTGGTGCATTTTAAATGAAACCTAAAGTATATTGTGGTACCACATAGATGTGTATATATTTACCAATATTAAGATAGTGTTACCTAAAATACAAAGTGGGCTATTTATGTGTATAGTGTATATATTTACTTGAACCTTATTTTATATAAAAGAACTGTGTTAGCACATACATAGTGTGTTGACATTCCTCTGTGGGGGCTTGGGGATTCACTGTACCTAAGAACCTGCCTGCATCATTTCCTTTGAGTCTGAGTCTTGGTTGCTCGTCCATTGCTACCATTAGAGAACCTTGGTCGGGGTGCTTTGTGCCTTGCCCTGACCATAAAGGGGGCAGAAGTACAGATAACCCCTCCAGTCTTTACAGGCATCACAGCACGTGGAGGACCAGATCTGCTGCTGTGCTTTGTGGTTAATAGTGTTAATAGTATTCATACTCAGAGTGCTTCATTCCTCTATTGTTTGCATCTTCCCTGTTCTTTTCCCGTGGTCTGGGTTTGTACAGTGTTTTCTAGTTAGTTTTCTTTGACATGGTGTGTTTGATTAAAGTATATGTATATTTTATAAAACCTTGATTGGACATTCCCTTTATTCTGGACTGCGTTACTTTGTTGTTTTGGTCCTTTCTGGATCTCATCCACACCCCTTTTAGAAGCCTTGCCCTCTCTAAACCCACGTTGGTACTCAGGGTCTTTTTTACTTTTATGATTGTTTTGTAGAAGTGTGAGGGTCCTCAGTGGGCATTTTTACACCTAGTCATCCTCGTACTCCTGTGGAGCAGCATCCAATTTGTCACACTGAGCCCCAACCACAGGTTGGAAACCCACATACATTCTAGTGGGCCGGGCAGCTGAGGTTTTTCAGCATCGTTCTGTCACTGCACTCGTTTCACCGAAGTTTGAAAAACTCACCATTGAAATTTTAACATGGGCCAACAACGAATTTGAATACTTCTTTACACAGTAATTCATCCAATGCTCCCGAACTGTGTTGTGTAGAGAAAAGAGAATTTAGTGAATTGTAATGCTCGTAGTAACAATCATACGGCTTGATTCACAGCAGCGTTTTATAATGGCGCAATCCCAAAGGAAAACATTCTGTGAATCAGGCCCACAGTACCCTTTCCTGTCTACAAACCAGGTAGATAAGCACACATCCTGTCTATGCCTTTCTCAATGTAATTCAACAAACACATTACATGTAGTACTATCAGCCAGCTTAAAATGTACATTATGCTTTGTTGGTTGGATAGAGTAAGGTTTAGCCCTCTAGCAGATGACCTAAAGATGCATATTAGAGGGACTGTGGTGTCAGTCAGCTGCTTCGTGATACAAAATGAGCGCATCATGGTGAACGCGCTGGTAGTCTGGAGGAGTGAGTCAAGCTTTCACAGTTGCGGAGACTGCTGAGAGATTTGTTGAATGATGTTTTTAAGATCACTTTTTCGACGCATTACATTGTCGTCAAATAATATATGTGCTATTTGCCTTACATCAAAATAGGGAGCTGCATTCATAATCTGAAGGTGTGCACTGGAAAATATTTGTATTGGTTAATAAAGTGAAATAGTTGTGATTTGTAGCATAGAAATGTGTGCAGATTTTCCATGTGTTGCATATTTTGGTCTTGAGAAATGTATATTCTTTTTCATCATGCAGTGAGTAAATTGCAGTGAGGCCCCCAGAAGTACCTCTCTCCAGCCATCTCCCCTTTTCAAGCTGTGCCCCACAGAACACATTCGAGACCCAGCATACATTAGAGATCCTCCACGCTTTCCTTCTCAAGCCTTCCTGAGCATCTATCTATCCTGCCTTATCCCCACTTCTACCCAAATGTGCTCCTCCCTCCACTAAAGATTGTTCTCTCAAACTCCTCATTTGCCTCTCTGACAGGCACAAAGTGCTTCGATGCCATAGGCTATCACAGGAGACTCTATACAATGACAAGATAACAAAACATAACCTGGTCAAATAATTTTCTAAAAACGTACCATCGTGTGCTATGTACCTGGATTAATGTTGATTTCGCAAAGCAGTCTCTCTTGTACTAGTTTTAATTTATTTTTTGAATAACACGGAATAGAACGCAATAGTAAAGAAATGCCCGGGCACATGGAAGCTTCAAGCAATGGCACGTGAAGCTCTGTTCCATCTTTAAACCAGGGCATACCGCAGCAACTTCAACAAGATTTACTATCGACATAATGGCAAAATCATTTTAAATAAAAAAAAAAAAAACTATCAAAGCGACATCAATGTGGATTTGTAATCTATTTAGTTTGAGTTTTAGGTAAACAAGTCAAGAAAAGCAGATTCATTCTAATAATGATTTCCATACCAATACTGAAGAAAGACCAGGTGAGGATATGTGAGTTTGCATGCCTTTCTCCCTGCTTGTGAGTTCTGTTGCTTCCATTTACTGTGGTATAATCACTTGTCAACACATGTTTTGGAAAAAGGAGATATGAACCAATGTTGCAGGAAAAACATCTAAATATAAAATGATAAATCATAGGTTATAACTCAAATCTGTATTTTTGAAGGTTGTGTGTTTGATGCAGAGATGAAGTATTTACCAGTCTCTCCTTTACTTGTCTTAGATTCATTCCTACTAGAGAGGGAAGGTGCAGCATAGTTCATGTACTGCCTTATAAGACCTGATTCAATAATGTTTGTTTCTGTCAATAATTCTAACAACATTTTTCAGTTCCTACAATTTTGTACAGCAATGAAGTCACATGTCTGGTTCTGGGGAATGCCATGGTGGTGACTACCAGTGTGCGATGCCGCTTGAGCCAGTGGTGTTGGTTCTTGGGATAGAATGGTGTGGATCCCTTGGTCACCCTGCCCTGGTCTCTAGCACATGGGCGCCGACAAACACAGTAGCCAATTACAGGTCAGTCCTGGGCTTCTGCACTCTCACCACTCCAGCCTAGTGGGGCAGGCCATGCCTGGGAGGGTAAATCCTGCCCATCCAAGTCATTTATGAGATGTGGCAGGGTAATATTGGTGCAACACTATCCCTATGTAAATGATGGTAGCAAATGTTTTGTTACAGTTCCAACTTTACCTGAGAGATAAAGGGATTCGCTTCACAGGCTCATGAGATGCTCCATAGTCCCTGTCACCCAAATGGACATAGTGAAATGATGCCATTCCTGTAGTAAAACAAGTGCCTCCTCTGGCATTCCATGTTCCACCCTCCTAGGCGGAAGATGACACATTGAACATGCATCCCCAGAGTAATTCAACAATGAGATGTTATACACCTCCGTTCTTTAAACCTATTAACACCACTTAATTATCCAGACAAAAATGTAATGTTCACAATTATTTCATGTTGCTTTCTTTGTTGTAGTTGTGATTGCAATCGTATGTACTACCGTACATTCTTAGATGTTGCTCTTTATTCCTTATGGTTCCAAGAATCTCAAGTTTTTGACATATCCTAATTTTGTTGTGCTAATATGTGTATGGTAGGGAGGTGTGTAACATCTCATTGTTGAATTACTCTGGGGTTGCATGTTCCATGTGTCATCTTCCGCCTAGCTGTAAGGAGGGTGGAACATGGAACATGGAATGCCAGAGGAAAGATGCTTAAGGGGAATATTCCAACAGGCATTTGTCGTTGTGTTGTGAGAGAGCCAGTGAGCTAATCCCTCCACTCAAATAAAACCATCTTTAGTCTTCCATATGGTATTGAATGAACATCATTTCAGTATGTCCCACCCTCCTTACAGCTAGGCAGATCTTTCCGCTGGCATTCCATGTTCCATGTTCCACCCTCCTTACAGCTAGGTGGAAGATGACATATGGAACATGCAACCACAGAGTAATTCAACAATGAGATGTTACACACTTGAGCCCAAAGCAGCACCTGCAACACTATGAAAGAACAACCTACTACAGACCTCACCCAATTACAAGACACAGGATCAGACCCTCAATGAACTTCAACCCAAGGGTAGGAGGGGACACTGTGCTAAAGCACCCGGAGTGTCTCATTGTATGTTGCAAGATGTTTATGCTTGCAAAACGGTGGAGAATGGAGAGCCATGGTTGGAGCAAAGAATGGCGCGATGGAGAAGATTGGTGAGGTGACTTTAGAGGAGAGCAGGAGAAGGTTGCAACATCAGCTGATCAGGGAAGACATGAGGAGGTGGTGAAAGTTTAGAAGGTAACAACAAAAGATATAGATAGAGAGGGAGGGAAGTAGGATGTTTTGAGGGTAAACACAGTGACAGAGGAGCTAATAATATCAAAAGCAGGACAGTTGAAGTAGGAGGTTTTGAGATCCAGACTCAGAAAAGGAAAGGAGATGGCAGGAATCGGGGTGTAGGAGAAGATGGTAAAACCCAAGTGCAAGGAGAAGGTGATAAAATCAGAGGGTGGAAGTGACCGAGAGAAGGTAACATCAGGGGGAGAATGTAACACACATGAGTTGGAGGAAGGAGTACCAAGAGCTGGAGTTGGTGGAGAAGGTGGTAGTGAGGAGGTATTAAGGTAGAGGTTGGTGAATGCTCAGAGGAGACTATAGGAGTCTGGAAAAATGTAGCTGGAAAGGTTAGGGACAACATAGTACAGCACTTCATCAGAGCTAGATTGGAGGTGACTCGCCAGTGGAATGGGAGACTCCAGAAGATACTTTGAGACCCAGGTCCAGGAAGATAATGGAGGTGCGGGCCCTTGCTCAGAGCAAGATTGCAGGGGTTAGTGGGAAGTGGTGCAAGGGGTTATTAGGTGGAAATAAGAGGTACTAATAATGAAACAGAAAAAGAATGATGAAGCTAGTGCTGGCAAATTGTGGTGTGCCCGGTCAGTCCTTGGCAGAAACGGACAGTGGGAAGAAGACTGAGACAGGGTCTGGAATGCTACTGTAATATCAGAGAGGTGGGGGAAATGAAAACAAGGAGAAATGCCAGGAAGATTTCATCCCAGAGAACCCGCTCTAGTTTTCCCTGTCAGCTATGTACACTGACTTGTCTACTCACAAGACTGAACAACATAGTGGGTATTGCAGGCCGAAACCCCAGAATACATGAAGCTAGTGAAGATAAGAAATCAGGGTTTGGGTCACCATGGAAAGGGTGGTGTAACCCATTTTAACGGTCTGTACTGGGACACTTGTGTTAAAAGGCTGGGGGCATTAAACAATTATCCTGGCTCTACTAAAGATATCCTTGGTAGAAGTCATCCACAGCCTTAAAACCTGCCTCATATAGATCTAGGCCTGGATATCGAGTGCTTACCTGTTGCTCAACCCCTCCATGACCGAAATCCTACTGCTTGTTAGACTGAAAACAACAAATCTACCTTTGGCCTAGCCCCACATGGGCAACCACTTGTTAGTTTCCAAAACAACCTCAGGGGGTGTGGATCACTATGCCCCCCCCTGCTCATGTATCTCAGGGCGAATGTGTACTGTGTTCTGCTAAATTACTATGCTATGGACACACAAACATACCCTAATACCATAACCCTAAGAATAGACACAAAACAAAATAAGATAACAATGGACACAAATGAAAACACACAAGTCAGTCTCAATTATAACAATGGAATACATGTATTCATACACAGCAAGGCATGATGAAAACACTAATATAATGCAAAACCCAAATTTGCAATCTTTTTCGCTCTGGGTGCAAATCTACAGTGCAATGCAATAAATGTAAGCCTTACAGGCTGGATCTATAATGCTAACAGCAAAATACATATGACAAGTGTCAGCATTCAGCATTCCTCTCCAATCCACACTACACTTCACCCTTTCTCTCGAAGTCAATCCATGTCTGATTTCCCCTTCTATCAAACCAAAAGCTCTGTTTGAGTGTCTGTCCTAATTCCCCATTGCACGTATCTTATTCAGATCAATTAGGCCTACTACTCAATCAATCATAAATACTCCCCTCTGCATGTTCAAGCTTCCCATTCTTGAATGTATTCCATCTCTCTCCTTCTGCCAGTATGTCAACAACCCATCTCTAGTGTGTGCAAATCTCAACAACACAGCTTCCCACTCTCAGGCCTTTACTCCCCTTTTCTGCATGAACTGCAGGCAGCCCCGACCGATCTGCACCGGGCTGATCTCAGGCACCGGGCCCCTTTCTACTTTCCAGCTCCCTCTGCCAGTCTGGTCACTCGAACTGTCTCAAGCCTTTGCAAACTTCATCTGATCTCCTGCCAACTCTCTGCCAGATTGATCTCATCAGCTCTCATCAGAATGCTTCCCCAAGCTGCATGTCAACCAAAGCCATCCAATTCTGCTGCACCCAAAATGCTTCTTGAAGTAAATCTAATCACTCCCAAACCCTCACCCCAGGATATACCATTCAATGACGTATATAAATCTCTATGGTTACATTAAGCATTCACTTGTTTCTGTCAAACCAGCATTTCTCTAGCCAAGCACCTGAAAGTCTGTGTACGCATATGTTGTTCTATCCCCAGTGACTGTGTGTTCTGTCATTGTGACATTGTACATCGTATCTTGTCTGTGCTATCTGTGTTACGAAACCATACCATCCTCCCATTTCTCTCCATCACTCCATTCACTGAAATCCCTCTATCCATGTCTCTCTCTCTAAAGCACTCACTCTCTGCATGCCCCCACTTTCTCATCTGTCTGCGAGCAACCCAGGCCCTGATAAAGTCTCCTTCTCTGTTCTCTACTCAGGCAAGAGTCACTGTCTTATCTCTGTCTGCAAGAAACTGTTGCAGAACCGTGGCGCTACTCTTCTGTGTGTCTCTTCAGAATGGCCACAGGCCTCATTCATTCTAGCGTTTACTCATTCTCTCCCAAACCAAGTGCTATACAATGGCTCAATGCATACTTCTAAGTGCACACTCATGCGTGTCTCTACAATGCATACATAATACATAACAACATATGTCTATCTAAACATGTCTCTACAAGGCACTTAATATAACAGGCCTCTTTCTCTAGCAAACCAAATGGCTGAATAATATTGATAACTAATGTCACTACTAATCAGAATGAATGATGGATAAATGAATCCCTAAATGAATCATGAATTTCTAATGATTCACTAAATGAGTAATGGATTTCTAATGATAACATACCAGGCCTCTTCATATAATATCTGGTTTTACATGCTGACCAACAATACCAAACACCTTGACATCCGTACCTGGCACTCCGCTTTGAAACAGGGCTTCACACCCCAGTTGATTACCTACAGTCATGGATCACATAGCAAGGAAGACACAAAGGGCTTGGTACCAACTTTCTCTCCTGGAGGAAATCAGACCTTTTCCCCAGCACACAGCTTCTGATCTGCTGTCCAAGCCTTGGACCTCTCAATCCTTGATGTTAGCAATGCCTTTTTCAAGTTATTCAAGGCCTTCCAGCAACTAACATGGCACCTCTGAGATATGCAGATATTCTGCAGCATGACTCAACAAAGAACTCCACACATTTGACCACATCCCCACAGCCCTCATTAAACTGCACTGGCTCCTGCTACAAGAACAGAACACCTTCACATATGCTGCATCATCTAAAAGGCCATCACCCTCAATCCCCAAGCTACCTCACTGAGAAGCTTTGCATCTCTGGAGGAGTACAATCCACCAGAAGCAAAGGCATGTGCAGAATTGTGCTGTGCCAGTTGCGAGAAAGGAAGAACCAGGAGACAGTCTCTGTCTATGCCCCCAGACTCTGGAACCTCCTCATCATCAACAAGAGACTCACCTCTTCTTTCTAAGTTTCAGGAAAGAGCTTAAGACCCTCCTCTTTAACGGTGTGGTTCCACCTAGGGCCACACACCCTCGTCTCCCCACCTAACTGGAGACTAAGCCATCTGCTCCGCATTGAGAGATCTTCTTGTATTTATATCCCTTGTTGGGAAATTGAACACGTACCCCTCCTCTGCTGTTAGCTCCCCACTCCCTTGTATATCTGTTTTCATTGCTGTGTACTTTACTCTGGGACTTGTGAGGTATTAGTAGTAAGGATCAGACACATGGGAGGCATATTTTTAGTATAGACTTTTATTGAAATAAAAGTGTCGGTTTGGCGAAACTCCTACCTTTCCCTATGTCTAAGAAAGGTTTCCTTGTCTCGAAATAACTCGTGAAAACTGTCAGGATGTCCAAAATAATAAAAATTGTTTGAGTCACATCCCCAAAACGTATCTCTGTACCACATATTACAAACTAAAAAAATGTGTAAAGGTGACCTCTCTCTAAAAAAAATAGTTTTCACCAAGGTAACATAAATGTTCTCAGCCATGTAGGATTCCAAAGGATTTATAAAACAAACATAATGTTCTAATATTAGGAGGGTGCTCCTTTCTCATAGAATTCAAAGGGACACATATATTTCCATTCTCTTCTTACTCAATACAAAGAAAAGGAGTCTTCAAAAATACAACATGTTCCTTAGTCCCAGGGTTCTAAACCCCTTTTGTTACAACCTTTCATTTGGGTGTGAATCCCAGAACCACAATACTTTAGGGGTCCTGATACGCTCTCCTGCCAAGACCCACCTACCTCACATTTTGTCTCTGTTTCCTGTTGTTTTGCTTTTGCTTGGCAACGTGGGGGGAACCTCAGACTTTTGTTTCCCCAGCCCCTGACAAAACCAGTTATTGGACCCAGACAGGCAAAAAATCACACTTAGACCAATAGTTATAGAAACAATATAAATGGTTCGAGTATAGGCCCTTTATGCACCTCTTACATACACATCACACAGACATATATAGTAGATTATATCTAGACATAAAGAGAAATCATCACTGTTATCATAGTTGCAGAAGACACCTTCATCTCGGCCACCAGCAAAACTTCTTAGTCCCATAGCAGGTAGGCAGAGAGATTCACTCGCGTTAACGGTATCTGGAACAGAGCATCCGCCCTCTCAGCGAGACTGCATCACCCGGGGGTCCAAATTCTAACTCTCTTCCACTGAGGAAAACCTCTTCTCTTTATGTGGAAAGTCCCCGCCCTTCTAAGTTATGACTGCCCTCGGCCAAAGGGCAGATCTCAAGTAGAAGGGGCAAAGAATGGAAAAAAACAGCCAGAGTGGAAAACCCAGCTTCCCTCTCCTTGCATTCATTCCCAGGACCCCTTATAACTACATCTGCAAAGCGCTCTGTATCCCTCTCTGGCTCGTCCGGCAGCGGACAATAAAATAACTATTCTCTACAGTAAGTCCACTCAGCAACAATATTAATGTGACCTTGCCTGTTCTTCGTTGCCGAGATGCACATTTACTTTACTGAGCCCACAAACAACGTTGGCTTTTATTGCGGTGATGGGAGGTGAATGTCCAAGATGGCTGCGCACCGGTGCCATGTTGTTTCAGCTCGCCTTTTCGCATGAGCATTACAATCCACCCCTTGGACAATCAACTACCATAACCCGACGGGTGAAAAGGAGGTAGCCAAAACCGTCGAACCATCCTCCATAAAGTCGGAATACACGAAACACAACAATAAACACTAACACAGAAAAAACTTCAAAAATCCAAATCAAAGCAGAACGCAATGCTTCAGGAATCCACGCAAACAATTGCTCCCACCAATTCCCGTCTTGATCTTGGGTTACTCGGGCCACTAGATCCTTCAATCCCTTGATATGTTTTTCAGTGGATCGGGAATAGTTCCCCAAATCAAAACAACACATTCCTTCCATGGTTTCACATCCCAAATTTTGTTTTAAAAACAAATAATCTCTGTTTTTCAAAATAGGTTTTCTAAAATGTCTGTTATCTAATAATAATTCGATCAAAGCCTGTGAAGTTTCATGAAGCCCTTTAACTACCAGGCAAGGTAATTTAATCATGGTTTTATAGCCCCCATCCCCCAAACCCCAAATCACAATTATAGAAATAGCTAACGCTAATACTTCACTCTCAGAAATCAAATGAACATTAGAATTACAGTCTGGCGATAGGGCGGTATAGGAAGCAGCACGCGTAGACCACCTAAATACATGTTGCAAAGGGAACATCATTAAACCGAGACGTGTCAAAGCACAGGGGCCACCTGAAATATTAGCAGGAATGTATGAATAAGTAAAGTTTCCACAGGAGAATAATCAACCTAGGGGAAGTTTTACATGGTTCAGATGACTAGCATTCAAAACGGTAACATTGCATAACATGTTATTTGATTCATGTATGCAAACACTTATAAGTCGTGCACATAGGCGCTGCTCAAAATTTGTTCTCTTACCATTCCTGTCCAGATCCAGTTGTTGGCATTTGCCAATATAGATTGGATCACAAGTCATTCGATAATAGACATCTGCGGGAGCAATGTCATGGGTTATGATGTGGGTCATGTTTTTTCCATTTGTGGTGTGTGTCTGCACAGAACTTACAATATTCATAAACAGAAAAGGAATTTCTGACATCTGAATGCTCAAACAAGTAATCGTCATTCAAGACCCTGAATACATTTTTCAATATCGGGGTAGGTGTTGAAATAGCCACGTGGCATGTTGAAATCAGATTTGCGGAATTATGTACATCCGACAGACAGAAACGTGAAATGTTCAAAACTTGTCGGGCCAAATAAACCCATATATTCTCTAGGTGCCTGACAAGGGCTGAATACCGTGATGTGAAAAGGAGAAAGAAATTCCAGAAGGGGGCAAAAGTAGAGCACTACGTTGCTGCCCCCACCATTTCATCAGCGCACCATGATATGCTGCATCAGACGCATCATCATGTGTGAATCTGGTGGCAGGTGTATAAGTTTTCATCTATATCCCCAAATCTAGCTGTAGAATGGAGACATTTGCCACTTCCTCCGGCATGTCCCCGGACCCTCCCGAAGACACTCCACCATGCCTAACACAGGCATTCAGCATACTCAGAATCTAAAACATCAGAATTCAAAAACAAGATATCAGTGAAGTACATCACTTGGGCAAATAACATTTATCAGCAGCGATAGAAGTCAATTTCCTCTTGCCTGGTTCCATTACAAGAGCTACTTGATATTCCTCTGCAGCAATTACCTCTGGGTCAACAGGCGGACCATTAGGTTTATTGACCCATACCTTGGCATGCATCGGGAATCATTGCATCTGACAAGCCAAAACCCTCGTACCCAAGAATAGTTAACACTGTGGGTGGCTCACCTTTTTTCACCATGGATAATTTTAGAGGTACTAATATCAAATGGGCCACTTGATCTCCCCTGTGTATAGGCAACATATTCTCCCCACTGTTGATGAGAATAACCTTGATCACGCTCTGATAATCGCCATCCACAATCCCTCCTAACACCTGAATGCCTTTTAAGGCTTATGCAGACCTGGGGGAAATTAATCCTATATGTTAAGATGGAATTTCACCCAACCCCTGTGTCAATCACTGCAATACCTCTTGGTTCAAGATGGATTTATTCTCTTGCATGCAAATCCACCCCAGCTGACTAGGGAAGGGCACAATAAGGAGCTAACGTACCACAAGATATTTCCCAATATAACAGAGTTTCCACTGCTCTATTTGGTCTGATTTGTTAGGCTGGCGTTTACATGCGCATCAATGAAGTTTCACCATTCGCAATGTGACGGAATACCATAATATACAGCCACTTTGTCCAACAATGTAATTGTGTTCAATTGGGTAGCCCTTTTACAGGGCAATACCATTTAGTACCCAGAATATGTGTCCACAATGGTGCATGCATATTGACATCCTCTACTAATGGGCATGGGACCAATATAATCGATCGGCCAAATCTGTCCATGCAATTGACCTCTCTTCAATGTGCCATGAATTATATGTGGAATACATCTCTGCTTCTGATGTTGACACATGGGGCATTGTAGGATTATTGTTTTTACAGTTTCTAAAGGAATGGTGATTCCCCTGTCTTGTGTCCACCTGATAGTAGCCTTCTCTTTGATATTTCCACTCTTTTGGTGGGCCCATTTTGCAATCCCTTGCAAATCATCCTCCTCAGCCCTCACGCCCATGATTGCAATTTTGCATGTTCGTCTGCAACAGAATTGAACCACTGTTCTAATGAATCTGTTGCACAATGTACGTCTTATGATATACAATTACTGTATTATACATTAGCATTTCAGCAATGTAATGCCACAATTATTTCTCCCATACTTCCTTAGCATGAATCATATATCCATTCCTTTGCCAAGTCAGCAGCCACACTATCAACCCATTTGGAACGGATCATGAGTCTGTATAAATGTGACAAGTCCTCTCCTTCCCTTTCCCAAAGGATGTTAACACCTATTTTGATTTGGAGTTGTACACTATTGCTTTCCAGTGTCGCTCAACAACCACATATTTGGCTGAACCATCCGTAAACCATGCATGTTCAACTTATTCATTTGATCATTTCCCATATGGGATCCCCCATTTAACTGGAGACTCATCAATAATCATCTCTCCCTCTGGCTCAATATCTACTAGCGGGACTCCCACCACTTGCTCATTTAATGTTGCCACTCCACCCTACCCGGTCTTGGCACGATCTTGAATGTACCATTTCCATTTGATAATAGCTTCTGGATGTTTGGGATTTCAGGCCTGATCAATACATCATGACCCACCGTCATCTGTTCTGTATCTATGAGTGCCCAGTAGCATGCTAGCAGTTGTTTATCAAAGGGAGTATATCTGTCACCAGCATCGAGCAACTTCCGACTCCAAAATCCTAAAGGCACCCATTTTTGGTCCTAGTTCGGCCATAAGCTCCAGTTGGCATAGGTATCTTGTACGGATTCATTTAACTCCACCTCTCCATCCCTTAATGGCCATAAATCAAGCACTTTCTGAATGGTGTCTTTGGCCAATTGGAACGCTCTTTCTTGCTCCTCACCCCATTCAAAATTGAATTTCAAGCGTGTTTTGCTTTGTAAAGGGGCACCAAAAGCTGCCCCAAATATGGGATA